>NW_027459135.1:0-325463 GCF_050624435.1 Tenrec ecaudatus | reverse complement strand
ATTCAGGGCTCTTTTTTTATCCGTACAAACACACCACCACCACCATCAACAATCATCAAGTAGCTGTCATGTATGCAGTGCTGCCCTATTCAAGGCAGTGCTGAGTATGTGAGGAGGATTCTCTCTAAAGCACAGCTCTGAGGAAGTCTGTCTCCTTCGCACTTTTACACACACAGGGTGAGGAGCCTGCAGGAGGCTCCGTGCGTTGGGTGAAGCCACACGATGAGTGAGGAGACCGAGGGTGAAGCCAGGGGAGTGAGAGCGCAGAGTTCACCACTTCACCACCATGCTGGTGTGCACAATCGATGAAAGGGTGGCTGCCAGCAGCAGGACAGAAAAAAAGTAAAGCATGTAACTTGTGGTTCTAGCTCTGGCTTACTTCCAAAAGGAATTGTTTTTGTTGTTCTAAAAAGCTTTATACCAAAAAAAAAAAAAAAGAAAGAAAGCTTTATACCTCTATAAAAACAAAAGGCTACTGCTGTCAAGCACCTTCAGACTCAAGCCAGAGGAGAGCTCTCCCAGTGGGCTTCCAAGCTGTATATCTTCACAGAAACACAGTACCTCCTGTGGAGTAGCTGGTTGGTTCAAGCCAGCAACCTGGCAGTTAACAAGTACGTCCCTTGTACCTGTAATACCTGTATAAAGTGTATTAAATATGAACTACTCCTGGTGTGTAATTTTAAATTGAATTATTGTGCCTGGAACTTTTTTTTAATAGCTAAGAATGGTGAAATCAGACTCCTTTAGATGTTATGAGAAGAATAGACACTACACAGGGCTTGGACCCAACCCAGCTTAATTCAAAGGAAGGCAGATTTATTTTCTTCTGCTTCCCAGAAGGTTCCTCAGCAGAACGTGTGTTAAACAAAATTGTTTAGCTATGGAAAAGAGCAATCTCCTCTTGGGAAGATTCTGGTAGAAAGGGGCTTTGGTTACATATCCAGCTCAACCCAGCCCCAGAGCCCTCGTCATGTTTTATTTTGTTTTGCCCTTGACACTGATTGTCTTGGGAACTGTGGCCCCCGAGCAATGGCCAGGAAGTCAGGTCTTCTTGATGTAAATCCTCTAATATCCCCTACAATGATTTTCAGTGCCAATGGTAAGGCCCGCCCAGTGGCTGCCACATGCCCCTGAGCAGACACGTCAGAGCAGATGAGAGCATGAGACAGCATTTAAGAGAATGGTAGGCTGGCCTTGACTTAGCTGTTTGGCCTCTCCTCAGAAGTCATTTGTGACACTGACTGTCATGGGTTTCATTAAGAACAAGTCTATCTCTACCAAAGAAAACTGCAAGGTAAGAGGACTTTCAGCTCCAGCTACATATGTCTCCAAACTTACTTACATATTGTCCTGTTTTCAGAAGAAAAAAAATGTACTCAGTGCCTCCCGGGCAAATAAAAACTTTGGTACTACAACCTACAATCCCAGATAAAGTGTAGGTATCTGCTTTGGCAGCTCCCCTGGATCGAGCTGCTCCAGTAGCTCTCCACAAAAACCCTGTGAAGAGATGATCAGGCAGGGTAGCCTAGTCTGTTCTGCAGAAAGAAGCTACCCCTGGAACCTCAGTGGCTTAAAATCTAGAAGTTTATTCTTGTTCATGCAAATTCTGACACTGGAAGGGCAATTCTACAGGGTGTTTGTCCTGCACACCGTCCGTCAGTGATTCGGGCTGCTTCACAAATATGGTGCCACCAGATCAAAAGGTGGATTCCAGGTCATCACAGAAGAGGAAGAGAGAAGTGGGGGTTGTGGATCAGTCTTTACATGCTTTGACACTTTAGTTGACATAGATCGCTGGATAGGGCTGCTTATATAAAGGTTATCAGTTCAAACCACCTAGCTGTACCACAAAAGGAAGGAGTCATCTGCTTTCATAAAGGGTACAGCCTAGCCAACCTCATGCAACAATTGTACTCTGTACCACAAGGGGTGAGCATGAGTCAGAACTGACTTGAAGGCAACAGGATTTGGGGTTTTTTTTGTTTGTTTGTTTGTTTGGTTGGTTGGTTGGTTGATTGGTTTGGTTTGGTGAGTGGGAGCTGGTTCTACCTACAGCATATTAATCTGAAGTAGTCACTTTAGGTTTTTTTGTTTGTTTTTTGAGAGATGTGGAAAAGCTCATTGGCTTTAATGGGGAGTTAACTCTGCCGCAGACGGCCTCCTCAAAATTTCCCTCCCGCTTCAGAAACTAGCAGAGATTTTCAATGAAGGAGCCTGCTGGCACCCGCTGGACATCTCCTTGCAAGGTCAGTCCTTTGGAGCCATTGGGAGGGAGAAAAAAGAGACTTTTATTCCTGTAAAGAATTCCAGCCCCAGAAATCCTGAGGGGGAAATTCTGCCCTGTCCTCTCGGGTCGCTATGAGTCCGAATTGAATTTATGGCTATGAGTTGAGTTGTAATTCCATTCACTTACTGCTCTTGACAGGTTGCTAGATTAGGGCTTATCTTCCCAAATGCCAGCACTAAACGAAAATGAGCTGTCCGGGCCACAATAAAGGGGTTGGAAATACATCAGGCACACTCATTAGACACCTATGGCAAAATTCAGAACTGAGCATGCTCTGACCCAAGTCATGTAGACCCAGGTGGAAGGTCCACCTGGTCATACAGAATAGGACTTCACAAAAGTGCACCGAAATCAACCAATACGATCGACCAATGTCCTCCAGTGGTGTTGGGAGGTGATAGAAGTAGGCCTGGGCTCCTTGTCGCCCTCCCTTGTTCACGTGCTCTGCAAGTGGAGGGTGAGGCCCTTGGGGGTTCCTGCCGTGGCTCCTCAGCTGGTTCTGCACTCCTGCTCAGGTATTCCTCCCATGAAACCGCCATATTCAGCTGCAAACTTTCCCCACCCCTGCCATGCAGCCCGGCGTGCTTTCCGGAGATACTGGGGACTTTTGGGGACTGCGATACCTGAAACTTTCTTCCATAACATTCACTTGGATTTACAAAACTGCTTCTGCCATATGAATTCTTTCAGCGTTGCTAAGCAAGAACTGAGGTCAACCACCCCAGAAACCTAACACTATCAAGTCAATTCTGACTTATATCAATCTAGGGGGTCCTCAAACTATGGCCTGCGGGCCGCATGGCCCTCAGAGGACATTTATTCAGCGCGCCGGGTGTTTTTGCCCCGTTTTTTTTTTTTAACTTCAAATTAGGTATGTGCAGTGCGCATAGGCATTTGTGCATAGTTTTATTTTTAAACTATCGTCCGGCCCTCCAGCGGGTTTGAGGGACAATGAACTGGCCTCCTGTTTAAAAAGTTTGAGGACCCCTGAAAGGACAACGTAGAACTATGCCTGTGGGTTCCCGAAGTTCTAAATCTTTACAGGAGCTGAGAACCGCATCTTTCTCTGTGAGCCACTAGCGGATTCCAACTGGCCGGCCTCATGGTCACACACATTCCACCAGGCTCCTTGAGCCTTAACTTGATAATTTAATGAAATGATACTTCTCCAAGTCACACTGTATCATGGTCTATAATCTTGCTATTCTAATATCAAATTTAAAATAAGGAATATAGTTAAGCTCCAAATCCATAAGCAATAAGATCATTGAATCTCTTTGGACACTATTACTTAAAAAAAGAAAAAACTCTGTCCAATTATTTTCAGCACAGAAAAGCTTCCAGTGTTTACAGCTTAGTATTTAATTGCTTTTTCTCTTCTTCTTTTGCATTGGTGAATCATTTTGAGCTTATAATAATGTCAAAAGAAATAGTTTCCAGAGCCTCCAGGCATTCACTGTGTAATGATCATTTAAAAGATTTCTTGGTTAGAGGGTCCTCAAAAGAATAAAAAGCATGTCCGCATCCCTGGTCATTTCTATATTCAAAAGAAGAAATTGCTCATCAAATGCTACAAGCCAATTTCTTTCTTCAGCCAAACTGCCCATTTTAGCATCACTGAATTAAGCAAATGGTTCTACATTTCAAAGTCAACAATGATACTCTTTTCCCTTTAACACGAGCATCTTAAACAGCTCAAAAAGTAGTCGAGCTCTTTATTATGGCTTTTCCTGAGAAAGCTGTTTCGTTGTTTATTTTATTTATTCATCTAGACTTTCATTTTAAGATTTGTGTATTTTAAGTTCTGCTAGTCAGGACATTTTAAATGGAGCCAGATTTTTTTTTATACTTTGTCTTTTAAAATATAATGAGGCTGAGCCGTACATCCCTTAATAAAATATAAAGTCTTCCTATTTCTGTTTGTTTGTAATTTCCCTAAGGATAACTCTTAAAGTAGTAAAACCAAAACCCGCCATAATGAATTACATTTGGTCTACTGGGGGTTGTGGCCAACCTTTAGATAGAAAAATCCAGAGACTCCCTTCTGCATCTCCTTTCCCAACCAAACCCCGGTGGCTGGAGGCTGGAAGGAAGAAAGAGGCTGGGCTGCTGGGGCAGGGTGGGGAAGGGGTAACCTTGCAGATTATTTCAAATTCTACTCTGAAGGCAGAAAGTTATCCCAATGAGATAGCTAGAGATTCACTTCCTTAGAAAAAGATTGAAATTAATGTGTCCCTTAGAAAAGCCAAAGGAAAAAAGTCGTTATTAATTTAGGCAATTGAAGAACTTTGAAAGCCATGTCTAGTACATAAAAACACCTGTCCCTAGAGCCCATCGGCCTAGGAAACTGAATTTTTATGCCATGTAAAATAAAGGAAGGTCATTTCTTAGACTTGCTCAACAGAAGATTGTCATTTTAAACCGGTTACTGTAATGAGAAGCTGGGTTTTCGTAAAAAGGACTGAATGCTTGAGTCAGTGTGAAATGAAATTAGAGATGCATGTTCTGCGCATGGCAGCATTTCCGGAGGAGTCTGTGTTCCCGTGACTGCTCTCAATCTGTGTCGTGCCTTCTGGGAAACTCACAGCGTGGTGCCCACATCTAGTCTCTCGGACTTTCATGCCAGCTTTGGAAAGGTGTTGAGTCTGTTGGATCTGCTGCACAGAGACAGCATGCAAGTGGACCCTTCCCACATTCCTCAGAGAGCAGCCCCCCAGTGTAAAGCTGTGGGTGAGGTTTGATGACCTTTGCCCCTTCATCATCCCGCATTCTTTGACGGACCCAAGCGCTCCCCTGAGGCATTACCGGAGAAGCAGCTACCCCATAGTTTCCAGATGGTGGGTATCAGCCTGTGTGCTCATTGGGATCGCCAGAGAGCTGTCCAAAAGACATCTTTGTCCCATCTCCACTGAGTCCGATTTTATTGGCCTGGAATGCAGCCTAGGTGCTTGGATATTTTTCTCTCTCATTAAGTTTTTATTGTGAATTGGGTGAAGGTTTACCAAGATCATCAGTTTTTTATTCAACAATTCATACACATTGTGTTTTATGCCACTTATTGCAATCTCCACAATATAATATGACTTATTCCACTCCCTACTTATGTCTTCTGTTTCCCTTCCTCCTCTCTTCCTACCCTTCTGAACTTGGGCCTTGGATTAATACTGCCCTTTTGAGATCAAATGGTTTGCTGTTTTCAGGTTTGTGTGCCTCACTTGTGTAATTGCTCCCATTGTAGACCAATCTATTATTTGGCTGAATATTGAACCACAGGTAGGAGTTCATTTTCAAACTTAGTGAATAAGGACCATCATTTCAGAGGTTCTGTTAGTCCCTATCCAGCCAATAAGCCTGGTCTCTTTTATGACTGTGAATTTTGCTTCACTATCTAGGACCTTTTGATGTGATCCCTTTCAAAGAAGTTGGAATTGATAGTTGGAGATCATCTAGTTATTCTGTGCTCAGAGTCATGAAGTCTAATGTTCATGTGGTCCACTCACCACTCTTTCCTCCAGAGTGAGGGTGACAATACTTGCCACCTAGATGGCCACTTGTGAGCTTCTGAGATCCAGCTGCTACTCACCAGCGTGGATGTCGACCATAGTCTTTACAGTCTAGGTAATGACAATTGTTCTTGGTGTCCTTCACAACTATAATCCCCAGCCCCCAAGCCCAATAAAGCACTCCCTCCAGTTGTTCGGTTATGCCTAAGGAGTTTTGATAACTTCATCTTCTGTGTGCTCCGGAATATTCAATTCCCTGGATGATCAGAATGCTCAGTCAGGGCTCAGAATCTTGGTGTTAAGGCTCCTGGTGAGATCCTGGCACATCAGACACAGAGGTTGTGAGGCTAGAGGATGGGCAGAAGGGGATCATACTGAGTCTAACAAGGAAAGAAAAGGAAATGAAGGATATAAGCAATTAAAAGCAAGCGCATAAATAGATACAAATACACAGATGGCCCTTGCAACATTATTCCCAATCTCGCAAACGTGTCAACGGTCTAAATACCCATCAATAGGTGAATGGATAAGTCAAACATGTTGCCTACGGTATATACAATGGACTACTACTCAGCCATAAAGAGAAATGAACTCTTGACACAGGCTACAAGAGGAATGAACCTCATAAGCATTATGCTGAGTGAAATAAATCAGCTTCAAAAAGGACACATTTTGCTTAATTCCACTTACAAGAAATATCTAGGCTAGGAAAATGAATAGAGACAAACATCTCCCAATTGTTTCCAGGGATAGGTAGGAAGGTAAGTATGGTTGTTACATAATGCCATGTCAATTGGACAAATAAGTGAGGTGGAGTCTTTCTTATACCTATATGAGTGTCCTTGGATTTATTTCTCTAGTCAACCCAGCCTAACCCAGTAGGGCCTGGAGGGGAAGTGCCATCCCTGAGACGATACTGAGCTTCCATAGGGTGATGACATAATTTTGGAATGGGTAAGGATGATAATATGAACAACATGCAGAATGCCACTTAGTTATAATCTTGTAGAGCGTGGAAGTGACGAATGTTTTGATGCATGTATATTTAGTACGATTTTTAAAGAGTGTACGCAAAAGAGCAATATGGCAAGTCTGTGTTGCCATTTGCTGTTGCTCAGCTAAAAGCGATTCGGGCCTGTGTAGTCCAAAGGGAACCACAGAGGCTCAGGAGGAAAGCTGGTACCATCTCCAACTAAGACTTGTCTGACCAAATGCAGAGTCTCCCTTCAAGTAACTGACAGGTCAGAGGCAGCTCATCTCTGCTGCAGAAGCAATGATTTGTCTCAATTCCCAGACCACTGTCACAACCATGTCTTGTTGCCCTCGGTGCCCCCCTTCCCCACCACAATAAGTCACTAGAAAGCCATGCTTCATTTAAAAACAAACAAATAAACCCCTTCTGCCTCCATCCTGGCACTGTTTCAGCTTATTTAGCATCATAACATATGTCATCTGTTTCCCTAAACAATCTAACATGGACATGGCACGATGGGACTGAGGAGTTAGGCAAATGAGTACCAGCCTGCCCTCTGAACACACACGATGGCATTTGACTTGCTGTCAGTAGATGCTGTCGCGTTTCTTCTCCTCTTTCCTGGAAAATAAATATAGAAAAGAAAGAGGCCATGAAAAGGGCTGCAAGATGTTTAGCTCTGGTCTTTCTAGAAAGTGTAGAAAAAAAGCATGTGACCCCTGCCTGCCTTTAGATGCCCCACTCCTCTGGCTAACAAGGACTGCGCACTGACCATGGACAAGACATCTGGATCTGGGGGGAGGATAAAACAATTGCCCCCACCAGCAAAGAGTTTCCAGATTTACGGGACTGCACAGGCCAGGGAGCAGCTCATAAAAAGAACAAGAAGAATCGCAAAGGAGGGTGTGCTCCAGCACCACTTCGTCCAGCTGCAGACACATGAAGGCAAAGTTTCCTTTGCTTTCAGTCAAGTTTATGATTTCCGCGGCATCCCTTACCAACACCTTCACAAAGATCTAGGTTCTTGGGTTGTTTCGTTCCAGGGCGGACATCACCTTGGTAAAGCCACACTTTATGGACAGCTCATGGTCCAAGAATTCCACCTATATGTTTTGAAAGGGGCCACGTTAAAACCCCTGGCTCAGACTTTCAGGACTGGGCACAATACAGCTAACCCACCATGGGGACAGCAGGATTTGGTAACACTCTCATCTCCATCACAACCTGGACCTGGCAAAGCTATTTTCTTCCACTCACCATCTTTCAATCAATATTTACTCAGCTATTAGTTGCTCCCCAGGCTCAGCATCAGAAAAGTGTTCAAACGTTACCGAATTGTCCATCTAATGGTAGAGGTCTGTGCAAGGGATATGAGAGCAAGAGGCTCAGAGATGATCAGTGGGTAACGAGAGAGGGATTCACCTTTATCATTTGTAGAAAGCCCCTGAGGCTTAGTCACATTGGCAGACTTTCCCTGGAGCAAGCAAATAAAGCTGCTCCCGGCTCAGCTCCATTCCTGATCTGGTCTTGCCATGAGACTATCCAGGCTTTGTCCCAACCCCACATTCTGGAAAGCACGAGTGGAAGGAGGTGGATCTTGGGGATACCATGGAAAAGAATGGGCATTGCACAACACTTCATTGTACTCATATGGAGCTTATACAAAGGCCAAGAGATAGAACCAGGTGAGACTGTGAACAGGACAAGGTGATACTGCATGGTTTAAAATCAGAAAAGGTGTGCATCAGGGTTGTATCCTTTCACTGTTCTTATTCCATCTGTATGCTGAGCAATTTATACAAGAAGCTGGTCTATGTGAAAAAGAACATGGCATCAGGATTAGAGGAAGACCCAAGTAATGTCATTAGGAACATTTTCTCACTAAAAATTTTAGGTCATGGCATCAAAAAAGTGTCATTTTAACCTAAATGGGTTTTTAGACCAGTGAAATAACAGCGAGAGTGAGTCAGCATTGTGCACAGAATTGAGCGATACTGGTTCTTTGGGAAATTCATAATCCAACACTGGCACTGCTGAGATAAAGGATGACAGTGAGGAAGATTCTACACCTGAGCTCTGTGATGGGCCAACGTGGTGCTCTACTCTCTTCAGGAATGGATGAGCCAGCTCCACCAAGATTCCCCTTTACTGGAGCACCTGCTATGTATGTAGACGTTGAACACAAGAACGCTTTGGCGTTCCTACAATGATTTCTGACCGATGAGGTCATCGAAAAATTGATTATGATAGCCCGGAGGTTTACTTTCAGGTTTTAACCCCTCTTCAGTTAATTTCTGTGCATGGGGGAAGGTTTGGGGCTTGCTTCATTTTCCTACATACGGTATCTCAGTTTGTCCAACACCATTTGTTGAGCAAGCAGAATTTGTCCCTTTGGATATTTCTGTGTCCTTTTTCGAAGGCTAGTTTCCTGTTGACTGGTGAATATATGTGTAGCTTTTCTGTTCGAATCCATTGATCTATATACCTCTCAGTGTACCAATACACTGCTCTCCCTTAGGGAAAAACAACAACAAAAGTTGTATGAGCCCCTATATAATGATTTTTTTAATGGACGATGAACTATTTTCCAGGCCAGCACTATCCTATGTTTGAGCACATTGCTGCAGCCACTGTGTCAATCCATCATGCCTTATAGCCTGCGGTACTCATGTTCAGGTATAGTGTTCTGCCATTCACAAGGTTCACACTGGCCAGTTCTTTCAGAAGTGGAAGACCAGGTCCTCGTCCCTCGTCTCTCTGTCTGGAAACTGCTGAAGTCTACCTGCAGTGAGTGACCCAGCAGGCATTTGAACTACTGGCTGCAAAATTTCCACCATTACAGCCAAATGCAGGCCACCACAGTACAACAGACAGTAACAGCATCTTAACACCACACAAAGGCTCCTCCCTGGGGAGACCACGTGTTCAGGCAATTGCTGCTGTTACACATGTAAGTGGGGGCTACATGAAGTCGCACCATCTCCCGTGGCCCTTCCAGGAACAGGCCATTCTTCTGTTGTTTCTACTGGACTTAGGCTCAGCTGCCAACCTGCCCTCTGCACGCATTCTTCTCCTTACCCTTCCATGTCACCTTCTCTTTGCCCAAGTCAATACTGCTGGTCAGTCACCTACTGGTGGATGCTTGCTTCTGAAGTTTCTGAACCACATTTCCCCATGGTTATGAGACATTGCTGCTGCCACTGCGAGCATTTAACAGGTTACTTTACACCTTCAATGAGAAATCTAGGGGAATAGAAAGAAAGCTTCTTCTTTCTCCCAAGGAGTGGGTGGTGGTTTTGAACCGTTTCCCTTGAGGTTAGCAGCCCAATGTGTAACCCACTACACCAGTAGAGCCTTGGTGGCACTGTCCAGCAATTATTAGACTGCTAAACATGAGGTCAGGGTTTCAAACCTACCAACTTCTCCTTGGGAGAACGATAAAGCTGTTCCCATAAAAGACTGACAGCTCCAGAAGCCCACTATAGGCTGGCTATGAGTTGGAATTTTGCGGTCATTTAGGGCTTTTTGGTGGCATGTGATTTTTTAGGGCTTTTAGGTTGTTTGTGGACGTTCAAGGTGTGTTTTGGGCATTCGGGTGGTTTGGGGTTTTTAGGGTGTTTTATAAGATTTTAGGGAGTGTTTAAGGGATTTAGGGGTGGTTTTTTAGAGTGTATAGGTATTTTTCAGCACAGTATGGTGTTTTTAGTGATGTTACAGAGTTCCTTAGGGATTTTAGGGTATTTTTAATATTATATGTGTTTTTTTCCCCCAGCATTTTAGGTTTTCTTAGGGCTTTCATGGTGTTTTCAGGGCATATATGGGGTTTAGGAATGTTTAGGGTTTGGGAATCTTCTAAGGATGATTTTTTGAAGTTTCACATGTTTGGGTGGGCATTTGGTGTTTTTTTGTGACTTTAGAGTGTTTATGGGATCCTGTCAATTTGCAGCTTTAATTCCACAAAGAAAAGTCAGACAGCAAGCCAGAAAGGAGCAGGAAATGAAGGGGAAGCCCAGGCCACATGTTACAGCTGCCAAGTCCGGAGAACCTAGGTGTGGTCGTTGGCTACCTGGGACCGGGAGTGGGGCTGTGCTCCTGCCCAAGGGTGCTAGGGAGTAAACCAATCTCAGCTGGACGTTTGGCTTTTCTACTACTTAGCCGACTCCATGAACTTTCCCAAGGGCAGCTGGCGAATTGCCAGGGGAACCCAGCTAGACCCCCCACACAAAAGCACAGGGATGGTTACAGGAACAGGAGGTTTCACACAGTGGATGTGCAGGGCTTGGGGTCGGGATTGGGGGCCAAGGTGAGGAAGGGGCAGCAATAAGGCCTGGTCCCAAATAATCAGACACTGAGCAATAAAAGTACAAGGACTGCCAAGAGAACATGGGGACAAAGGATGGCTGGACTTCATTTGATATCTTTGGACGTGCTGTCAGGAGAGACCAGTCCCTGAAGGGACATCAAGTCCATGAAGGACATGATGCTTGGCAAAAAGTGGAGGACGGGCAATAAAACAGCTCGAACCAGCGGCTACATCAGTGGGCATAGTAACAATGGTGAGGATGGTTCGAGACCTGGCAGTGTTTTATTTTACTGCTTGTGTTTTTCTAGAACTGTCTTTCCTGGATGCACGAGGAAGGATAACTGTGCTTGTGGGAAGCAAATGCACAGTGGGCAGCGCTTTGGCCAACATAGGTACACCACCGGCACACAGTGCCCCCTTACTTGGCATCCAAAGTGACAGGATTTGTCTTTCCCCAGAGCTCTCCAGCCCTGGGGGAAGTGGCCCTGCCTTCGGCGCGCCGCCAGGGGGCAGCACTGCTGCTCTCTCACTGGCTACATCTGTGAGGACCCAGAGAGCAGCTCCTTTCTGCTGCTCTCCTCTCAGACTTCTGCCAGAAGCCTTGGCTCCTCCTGGATCCTCCCTTGATTCCCACTCTGCACCTTTGGGGACGCCCAGCCCATTAACTCTCTCCCATCCTTCCTTGCTGCCTCTTCTCCAGATGCCTGAGCTGGGCTTCAAGTAGTTGTAATGTTATGCTTAGGTGAGATGTGTTCAGCTTGTTTACTGTCTGTATACAAGAAAAGAGTGCAGCCCAAGACATCCACCCTTTTGTTCCTCTATGGAAAGCCTGTTACGTGTCATAGTCTTCTCTCTGTGCAGTGCTTTCCTCTGCTGCTGATGCTTTTACATGAAATAGGACTCGGTGTGTCACCGCTACAGGAAATTATCTCTGAAAAAATAATATGCCCAGAACTCAGAAACAGTGTCAGCTTGCATCTGGCATCATGGAAGCATCATGGGTGTGTTTCCATTCATTCGCTCCTGAGTGTCACATGTTAAACTCAGTGCATAGCATAAACAGCAGCAGGCACAAACTGAGACAAAGCACACCCTTTGCTGTGAAGCACATTCCGACTCCTGGCTGCCCCTGTGCCACAGAGTAGAACTGCCCCGCAGGGGCTCCCTAGCTGTCATCTTTACAGAGGCACATGGCCACACCTCCCTTTTGGGAAGCCACTGGGTAGGTTTGAACTTCAGGGTTGTAGTAGTTGATATTGTAGAGCCCTGGAGTCAGTTCGGATTCATAGGGGCCTGTGCACTAGAGAGAGAAACAAAGCCCAGTCCTGCGCCATCCTCGCACTTGTTACTGTATTTGAGCCGATTCTCGCAGCCACGGTGTCAATCCACCTAAGTAAGGGTCTTCCTCTTGTTTGCTAACCCTCTGCCAAAAATGATGCCCTTCTTGCAGGACTGGTTCCACCATAGTAATATGTCCAAAGTACCTGAGACAACGTCTCCGCATCCTCTTTCAGATCTCCTGCCTTTAGTTTGTCAGCTCACTTCGATGGAGTCGATGCTGAGCCATAGCGACTCTATGAGATCAGAGCAGAACTATCTCTGTGGGTTTCCCAAAGGCTAACTCTATGGGAGTAGAACGCCTCATCCTTTTCTTCTGAGGACTGACTGGTGGTTCCCCACTGCTGACATTACAGTTGACACCCAAGGCATAAGCTACTATGCCACCAGAAGTCCCTTGCCCCTGTGCAATAACCAACACCACCTACACACAAAACCCACCCCTTCTCTGTCAGTTTGATGTATGGTGATGGCTTGAGTTGCTATGAAATTGGAAGCTACTAGGGGGAACCCGACAAAAACTACAATTTTTTCAAAACTATGCATTTAAATTTTTTATCCCCTTCATAGTACTCTCCATTACACTTCACACATTTGTCTAATCTGTGATTACATTCTTGGAAACATTTTTCAAACTCAGCAGTTTGGGTGACACCCTTGTTTTTTTCCCCCCCTCTTCTGTGTTGTCAAACCACTGTCCTTCATTCATGGAAACAGAAAGAAGTCACATGGAGTGAGTTCAGGTGATTAAGATATGAGGGACAAGAGAGGCATGCTTTTTTGGGGGATGTTTTCATACTGTTATTTCTTTTCTCTTTTTTTATAATCATTTTTTGGGGCCTCATACAACTCTTATCACAATTGATACATACATCATATTTGTACATTCATTGCCCTCATCATTCTGAAAACATTTGCTCTCCACTTAATCCGCTGGCATCAGCTGATTATTATTCCCCATCCCTCATGAACCCTGAATAATTTCTAAATTATTTTGTCATATCTTACACTATACAATATCTCCCTTCAGCCACTTTTCTGTTGTCTGTCCCCCAGGGAGATGGTTATATGTAGATCCTTGTCATCGGTTTCCCCTTTCCATTCCTCCCTCCCTCTACCCTCCTCGTATCGCCACTCTCACCACTGGTCCTGAAGGGATCATCCGCCCTGGATTCCCTGTGTTTCCAGTTCCTATCTGTACCAGTGTACATCCTCAGGTCTAGCTAGATTTGTAAGGTAGAATGGGGATCATTTTAGTTGTGGGGGAAGAAGCATTTAGGAGCTAGAGGAAAGTTGTATGTTTCATTGTTGCTACAGTGCACCCTGACTGGCTCCTCTCCTCCCTGCTACCCTTCTGTAAGGGGATGTCCAATAATCTACAAATGAGCTTTGGGTTTTCACTCCACACTCCCCCGTATTCACAAAGATATGATTTTTTTGTTCCGATGATGTCTGATACCTGATTCTTCCGACACCTCGTGATCACACATGCTGGTGTGCTTCTTTCATGTGGGCTTTGTTGCTTCTCAGCTACATGACCACTTGTTTAACTTCAAGCTTTTAAGACCCCAGAATGTATAACTTTTGATAGCCGACCACCATCAACTTCAGTCACCACATTTGCTTATGCACCCATTTGCCTCCAGCAATTGTGTTGGGGAGGTGAGCATCACGGAATGCCACTTTAATACAACAAAGTATTTTTGCATTGAGGGAGTACTTGAATGGAGGCCCAATGTACATCTGTTACCTTAATACTAAACCTATAAATATATGCATATAGATCTATTTCCCCATCGTTATACATAAATATATTTACATATGCACATGCCTTTATTTAGACCTCTATAAATGCCCTTTGCTTCCTACCTCTTTCCTTGATTTCCTTTTACTTTCCGATTGTCCCACTCTCATGTTCAGCCTTCATTTGTGTTTCAGTAATTCCTCTCGGTTACATTACTCTTGGTTACACTCTACCAAGCCTCCTACACCCTCTTCACCATCTATTTGGATCACTTGGTGTTCCCTTGTCCCTGGGTTTGTTAACAGCACTTCCTTTTTCCCTACATCCCCCTTTCCCATCTCCCCCCCCCCCACCAGCTGTCAGTCCCATTGTTTTCTCCTCCAGATTGTTCATCCAGCCTATCTCATTTAGACAGACCTGTGGAAATCATAGCATGCACAAAAACGAGACAGAGCAAACCCAAGCAACAAAATGAAACAAAAGAACAACACCACCACCAACAAGCCAATGACAAAAAGCAAAACAAAACACAAGAAAGAAAAGCTTTTAGTTAGTTCAAGGACTGTTTGTTGGCCTTTAGGAGTGTTTTCTCATAGAGTATGATGGGTCAGCTAGCCCTGGCCCCAAAGTCTATTTTTGGTATTCCCTGGGGACTTCGTTGCTCTGTTCCCCTTCCTGTTCTGTTGTACACCCTTAGTATTTTGCCTCGGTGTGCTGGGATCAGATCGGGCGATAGAGGCATGCTGTTTTTTTTGTGTGTGAGCAGGTGCACTGTCATGGTGGCAAAACCAGTCCCCTGTCTACCACTAATCAGTCCTTTTTATTTTAAATAAATCATTTTATTGGGGGATCTTACAGCTCTTGTAACAATTCATACACCAATTTGTATGAAGCACATTTGTACATACATTGCTATCATCATTTCCAAACATGTTCTTTCTCCTTGAGCTCCTTTTTTCCCCTCCTCCCACCCACGTGAACCACTGATACTTTATACATACTTTTTATTTTTATATTTTACGCCTCTGCTGTATCCCTTCACCCAAACTTCTGCTGTTTGTTCCCCTGGGTGGTGGAGTGGGGCTGTATGTCCATCATTGAGATTGGTTTCCCCTTTCTTCTGCTTCTCCCCCCTACCTTCCCTCGTGGTGTTGCTACTCTCAGTATTGGTCCTGAGGGGTTTATCTGTCCTGGATTCTGTGTGTCGGAACTTCTAGTCAATAGCAGTGTGCAAGCTCTGGTCTAGCCAGACAACTCAGACCTTCTTACACAATATCTTCAGAACCTCTATATAGGAAGCTTGATTAACAGTCTGACCTAGTGCAATGACTAAACTCCAAATGCACTATCACCCTCACATCAACAAAACCAAACAAATGAGCATCTTCTTGAAGTTTGAGTTCACTTGACGAGGTGTATTTGAGTGAGGTGATGATGGCGTCTTACACTGACTTGATTTATGTTTGCATTCTGGCTTGTGAGAAGAGCACAAGGTCTTGTCACCAGCAATGACCTTGGGGAAAAAGTGTGGGTGCACTAGCTCAGAGCAAGTTGCCAGATGCCTGCCCAAACAGGAGAATGTATATTTTGAAATGTGTACCCAGTGGAGCTTTGTACCGCTTGGTTTTTTGGCGGGGGTGGGGTGGGGGTGGGGGGAAGGCCGGCTACTCCTTTGTAGGTTAGATAATCTGAGATGTGCTATTTGAAATTTCCTGGGGCCAGTTTTAGACAAAACTAGAAAAGTTAATTTTGCTGTATGGAAAAATCTGACAGTCTGGAAGTATCTAATTTTCCTCACATGCCATCATTCCCCTAGTAGCATTATTCCTAGTTAAAGCTCTCCTCTGTTCCTCCTTAGGGTTTCCCCCACTACCTGATGTTCCTTTTCTCCTACTCATCATCAAGGGACTTGTGTCCAAAGTGAGGACAGCAAATAAGAGACCCTCCTGACTCTCTGTTAAGAAGGGTGCTCTGGTGCATGCGTGTGTTTATGTGTACACATACAATCGCATTTGAATTTTGTTGGAAGAGGCTTCATAGAGACCGAGAGTGACATGGTTAGAGCTGCTGCACATGTAGAGCACTGTACTCTATGGTGTTCTAAATCAAATGCATGTAAGGTCCAAGAGAGGTAATAGAAGCAAGTGACCAGGGTCAGGGAAGGCAGTAGGAGGAACTGAGGGAGCCTGAATGCCTCACACCCTGCCAGTTTCACTGATTCTTGGATGGGAGAGTACCAACCTAGTGCTGTGAAATCTTCGCAGTTTTCAGAGGCTTGGGGGATTTTAATTTTGTATGTAAAAAATAGACATCTAAATGCTTGTAATTTATTGATTTCGATAAACACACTGAATGCCAGTACTCAAGTCAAACAAACCAAACTGACAGCCATCGAGTCTTTGCCAACTCATAGTGACCCTATTAGACAGGGTAGAACTGCCCCTCAGTTCAGCTCCCAGCCCTGGAGGCCCACCAGTTCCTCGTTATTATCATGAGGAATACTATTTTCACAAGAGCGTTACATACCCCTAGAGACTAAACCATAAAGCCATATAGGCTTTGACCATCAATTCTGATATGCTTTTTCCTCAAACTGATGGGTCATTTGATGGAATCCTTGTATTACTTCCCTAACATAAAAATTAATCAAGCAAAGGAGATTCAGTGCTCAGTACTGCAGCCCCCTATTTAGAGATTAACTCTTAAAAACCACCACCACCACCACCACCACCACCACCACCACAGGCACCTTATCTATGTTGATAAAAACTTGAGTAGGCTGTATAAATATCTCAAGTATTTAGGATAAAATGGATTCTTTTTCTACTGTCACATATTTAGTTTGAGTTATGTGTTTCCATCTGAACACAAATTAAATAGACCTCATTGACATCTTTTCAAAATGCCATAAAAATTAAATGATTACCTTAAAAGATACTCAGTATAATTAGGCATCAGAAAAATGTACATCAACACTAGAGCGAGATAGTGTTTCAACCCATCAAGATGACACTAGCCAAGAATATTAAAAATACCATTGAGTGCTGGAAGAATGAACAGATTTGTGTCAGAAGAACAGTCTGAAAGGTCCTTAGAAGCAAGCACGGGGAGACTTCACATGCTTTGGATATGTTATCAGGAGATGCCAGTCCCTGGAAAAGGCTGAAATGTTAGGTTCAAGTATAACAACAGTTTTGAAGATGGTGTAGGACTGCGCAGTGGTTCATTCTGCCTTGAGTTGGAACTGACTCAATAGCACCTAATGCTAAAAGCTAGATGCTTTTGATCCTAAATGAAAAGTGGATGGTCCAGCCTCCATACCAGCTACGTGGACAACTGCCCCTCCCCCCAGAAGAATTTACCTTAGAAGACGGCACTGAACCTGTAGCTAGGGGAGATGGACATGTCTGATCAGAGCACACAGGGGCAAATGAAGGGGGAGGAAGAGAGTGGAGCACACACTGGTCCACCAGGCTTGGAGGATGATATTGGCACTCTGAACAGCCAATGTACAGAGTGGACCATATGGCTGATCCCACTATGAGACATGCCATCCCTTGCTGGCCCAGGGCCCTATGGGGACAATACCGGAGACTCTGTGTTGGGACTGACCCGGCTGGCCCTCCAACACGGAGGCAAATCACTAAAAGCATGCAGCAGAGCAACCATGGGAGCAGAGCGGGTAGCCCCTGAGGGAGTACAAAGGACAGACTCTGGGGCCAGAGCACGATACGCCATCAGACCTGACTGAAGGACACACCTATAGAAAAAAAAAAAATCAGACCTTGATCTATTTACAGGTTTTTCTTTCTTAAAAAAATTTTTTGGCTTTTAATTAATTTACTCTTTTATTGATCATTGGTTTTCTGTTGTTGTTTTTTGTCATCACTGTGTTCTCACCCATCGCCTATCTTGCTATGGTTTGATTTTTGGTGCATATTATTATCTCAACAGATCTATCTAGATAAGATAGGCTGGAAAAATAGGCTGGAGGAGAAAACAACAGGACCAATGGTTCCCGGGGACATGGGAGAGAGAGAGGAGGGGGTAAGGAGGTGATGCTGACCAATCCAGCGACAGGGGAGCAACAAGTAATCCAAAATCCGTCGCAAGGAGGGTGTGAGAAGCCTGGTAGGTATTCAGCAAGGGTAATGTAACCAAGAGAAATTACTCAAACCCAAGTGAAAGCTGAGCACGATAGTCGGACAAGAGGAAAGTAAAAGTAAATAGAGGAAAGAACTAGGTGACAAAGGGTATTTCTAGAGGTCTACATACTGGCATGTACATATGTAAATATATTTATACAGGAGGGTTCGTAAATAGATCAACGTTCATATATTTATAGACTTAGTATTAAGGCAGTAGATGGACATTGTCAAGTACTTACTCAATGCAAGAACACGTTATATTAAATTGGCATTCCATGATGAACACCTTTCCAACATGATGGTTGAAGAAAAATGTGTGCACTAGCAAATGTGGTGAAGAAAGCTGATGGTGCCTGGCTATTAAAAGTTATAGCATCTGGGATCTTACAGGCTTGAAAATAAAGAAGCGGCCATCTAGCTCAGAAGCAACAAAGCCCACATGGAGGAAGCACACCAGCCTGTGTGACCATGAACTGTTGAAGGGATCAGATATCAAGCATCAAAGAACACAAAAATCATGTCATTGTAAATGAGGGTGAGTGCAGAGTGGAGACTCAAAGCCCATTGGTAGGTAACTGGACACCCCCTTCCTGAAGGGATGTGGGGAGGAGATAAGCCAGTCAGGGTGCAGGGTAGCAACAATGAAACATATGTTTCCTCTAGTTCCTAAATGCTTCCTCCCCCCACTATCATGACCCAATTCTACTTTACAAATCTGGCTAGACAAGGGGATGTACAGAGAGATCGCCTTGGAGATTGGGTGGATGTTCCCACAGTAGCGTGGAGCCCCACAAGTGCTGGTCAGGCGTTTCCCCCAGTCACTTGTAGGACCTCAGGATTTAGGCTGGGGATGCCCCCACTTTTTATAGGGGAGAACAACCTGTGGCCTGGTGTGTGGGAGAGGACCAGCGTGAATTCCCCAGCTGCTTGCCACACCAATAAGTGGGGGGTGGGAGCTCCCTCAGTTGGCCCTTCAGGTTTGCCCTAGGCAGAGGGGAGTGGCCTGGAGACCTCTATTGTCTTGTGATGGGAAAGAGAGTGAAAGGAGAGGAAAAAGAGAGAAAGAGGAAGACACAGACTGGGGCAATAATGCCAACCAGACTGACAACCACTCACCCACACACAACTAAAATGCACAGAGTAAATAAAGGTGACAACAGTAAAAAGAAAGAAAAGAAAACAACTAAAAAGGAGAACCAAATCTGTGGAGGCTGTGGTAGGAAGTAGAGAAGAGCTTGATGGAGCGGAGAAAAGCAGAAAACCTGTAAGAAGAGCCCAATAAAAGGGAAAAGAGAGAAGAGAAAAGGAAGGAGGAGGAGAGAGTATTTTTTAAATGGTTAAAGAAATAACTGACCCTGTGTTATGCTGTGTGTAGCTCTGACTCGTCCTGTGTGCAGTACTGTCTTAGGGGTCAGGCTGCCCACTAGGAGGACAGGGTTGCCCTAGGCTGAGTGTAGGGCTCTGGAAACCAGCAGTGGTATGTGCAAGCAATGAGAGGGAGCAGAGAGAATCGTACAAGCTAAGAGAGAGGTGAAGAAAGCAAAGACAGAAAGAGGAAAGAAAGAAAAAGAGAATAAAGAGAAAGAAGGAAATAAATCCAACTGAGTTCACTAAGGTTGGCTGTGATGGTAAAGAGCAAGGAGAGAGAGAAGGAGGAAATAAAGTATAAAGTAGTAGCTGATCCCTGATTGCTTGGATGAGGGGCCAGAGGGGTTTAGACACTGCTCCAACATGGCAGGTCAGTGTGCCCTTTTAATGCCGGGACCCAGTGGTGCTGGGCAGAATTGCCCTAGTTGACGAGATCACCTTAGAGGCATGACGGAGGTTTCTTCAACGGTGCAGCGCACTGTAGGTGTTTGTCCCAGGTGCCTTGTGTGGTGTACAGCACTCCCACAGAGGGCAGGCTGGAGTGCCTCCTGCTATTTGGGTTGATTTGCCCTAAGCGGAGGGAAGTGACCTGGAAGCCTTTAGTGGCATATGAGAGGAGAGAGTGGGAGAGAAGAGGAAAAAGAGGGGAAAAGGGGGAAAAAAGAGGGATAAAGAAGAAAGCGAGTAAATAAAAGCCCAACACCAACCTGAGCACGTTGAAACTGAGTGCGGTGGAAAAGTTAGAAGGGCTAGTGAATAAAGTGAGAATAAGTAGAGCAGTGGGTAAGGAGGTAATGATACTTGATCACCTGTCCTTGAGGCCAGAGGAATTCCAACTCTTCCTCAAGGTCACGGGGTCATGGACTTGTAAGGTCTCTCTCTCTGGCCTAAATTCCAACCCCAGTCCTTGGCTCCCCGCGAGAAAAATTTCATGCGGAAGCCGGGTTCGTGATCCAAGTGAATTTAATGAGAGTTAAAAGAAGCTTCAGGTTTTACAAGGCACCCATAGGATTCCTTTGACCATGGGGCCTGGCAGAGACTGCCTCAGGTCATGCAAGGATCTCTCTCCTCCCAGGAAGACGACCAGACCACCCCTCTCCCTTCTGGTCCCTGCCTTTTCAAGGGTTCCCGGGGAGGCTGGTGAAGGACCCCAGGTCAATCCCATTGGCTGAACTGCAATCATCTGGCCCAGGTGGGCTGCTCCAGGTGCAACCTCCATCGGAGCCCACGGGCAGGAAAATCCAGCTTTCCTATGCTGGCTCTCCTGGGCATGCGTTAATGGACTTTCCCATCCCTGATGTAGGGTTCCACAGATGCTGTGTGAGATTACTTCAAAAGCAAGATCGCGCCCGTGGCCAGGGGTCACTTGGGTGCTGGAGTACCTGCCTTGTGCTGCATGTAGCACTGCAGCAGGGGCTGTGAGGGGGCACTGGGGGGCTCCCTCAGCCCCGTCTAGGGCTCCAAGACCGGCAGGGCCTCCCCAGCTATGTGTAGAATCACTGAGAGGGAAGCTTGTTGTCCTATCTAGACTGCTGATGCTTCCTAGATCAGAGGATTTTCTTTTTTATCCCTCTGGCCAGCTAGAATGAAATTGTCTCCCACAGTCTCTGGGCTACAGCTCAGTGCTGTTTAAGGCTGACACTGCTACAGCGGGTCTTTGTTATGGTAAAAGCTGCCAGGCCCTGTGGCTGAGTTCTGGCATTCCTTAGCTAGGTTGCTTCTTATGCTGATTTATGTTAAGGGACTCCCCTATGTGGTGCTTGGAGCTGAGCAACCAGACTTGGGTTTGAGTTTTAAACCAATCATTTATGTTTCACCCTTAAAAAAAATTCTACTTGTGATGTGCTCAGATTTGGTGGCTGTCAAGCTGACCCCCAGAGGGGGAGATCCAGCTTATCAGGGGGGTTGTTTACTAGTCGGCCAATTGGAACTAAATTTGCTCCCTGGACTCCCGACTTTCTGCCTTTTTCTCCCACACCATGATCTTCTTAAGGTAATAATATATTTTTTCTTCTACTCTAAATTATAGCTACCCACCACCAACCCCTGACCGTGAGCTCAAGGCATCCAACCGCATGGAGAGCTCAGTGTGGGGTTCCCCTCGTGTCTGAGATTCTGCCCCCTCTCAGGGCGTCCACCTGCAGGGATCCCTGCTCCAGGCAAGGGCATATCTGGCGCCTGCCACTTCGTCAAAATTATAGTGCTTTAAAGCATGCTTGGTTTGCTTTGTGAGTGGAAATCCCACAAAAGAAGGGGTTCAGGAGAAACCCTGTTACCCTAGTTCTAATTTCAGAACTCCACCTTCCCGTTTCCTTCACCTAATTTCCTATTTTTCTGGTCTGGCAGCAGGAGCTCCAGATAGATGGGTCCTATCTGGTCGCCATTTTCTCTGAATCCCTCCATCTATTTTTTTTACACTCTTAAAAAGTACAAAACATTTACTCTACAAGCGCAAACAGATTTTCAAAAGCAGGGAAAAACCTGAACGTTCAGTACATGGTTCAATCGTCTTTTCATCTCTGCGCCCTAACTATGCTGAGCTCCATGGAACTGCATGGAGGGGAGCTATTCTGGCGTCATCGAGCCAAGTGAGTGTTTTGAATTACCTCAAGTGAATATTTGACTGGAAAGCATAGGGTGTAAAAAAACCCTGAAATCAGATGGTGCACATCTATCACAAAGAACAGGGCCTTGTACTTAAACCTTTTTTCTGAAAATAAGCAGCCATCTAAGTGAGATGTCAACTAAGTCCGCCCAGAACAAGCAGCACAGCCAGTGTGATGCCAGGGTGATAAATAATAGAATCTCAATCTGCAGGTATGAACAAGAATCAGAGCTTAAGTTCGGAACACCCAGTTTGCAAAAGGACTCAAATGCACATGCGGGGTGAATTCCCTCTGACCACAGTCCATGGACATGAACAGATACAGTTAAGTTCAAATGTAACACCTCATCATTTGATCTCTTCAGACTAATTTTAATTTGGTTCCAGTTTTTAGTATTTTTCACTTTCTGTTCGATTGAGGTTTTTCTCTCTTTTGTCATTGTTAGTTTTTCTTTTCTACTTGTTTCTTGATTTTGTTTTGTATTTTTTTTTAATACATATGAAATCCAGGAGAGGTAAATCCAGAGAGACACTAACAGAATTAACAATCACCTAGGGACAGGCAGGGAAGATTTGGGGGAGTGAGGGGGGGGGGGGCTAACAAAAATGAATATAAAAGAAGGAAATGATGTAAACCTGATTGTGGTGACGATTACACAAATCTTAATATGACTGAAGTATTGAATGATATATGTGAATTATATGAGAATTAAAATAAAACAAAAGCTGAGGTCAGAGATAGGGCAGCAATTTAGCCCTGAATCTCTTGGTGAAGATTAAATGTCATTTTGTGCCAAGAGCCCATTTTTCCACTCATGAAGTTTGGGGAACCGGCCATGCTCCTTCATCACTTTTCTTACCTCAATAAATGGGTGCAGTTCACTCTTCTCCCTTTTCTTCTCTGTCACATACTTTGCAGCAGTCAGGGGAACAGAACTTACAGTCCTGAAAGGGATCCATGAGTGTTAGTCCAGGTAGACTAGAGAAACAAATCCACACTCATATGTGTATAGGAAAGACCTTTATATACAAGAACAGTTGTATATTGAGAAAGCATTCCAGCCCAACCAAGATCAAGTCCATAAGTCCAATATTAGCCCATGTCTGATATCAATCTATAATGTTCTCTTCAGACTCATGAAACACCTTCAATGACCCCAAATGCAGGAAGATCACAGGTCAGTAGTTGCAAAGTCTTCTGCATCCAGTGGTGGTAGAAGCATCTCAGCTTTGGCAGGGTCTCCATGTGGCTCCTCCAGTTCCCAGGGCATGGGTTCTATCAGTGTGGTGCCATGTGTCTTGTTAGTAGGACATCTCTCAGGGAATGAGCAGAAAGATAGTCTGCTGCCTCCAAGGAGGAAATACCAGATTTCCCAGAACCCTGACGGGAAGGCCAGGCCCACAAAGAGGCCTCATTGGCCATAACCCAATAGAGAGACTAGAGTCTACCCCTTCACTCTTAATCCTCTCAAGTCCCAAATTGACACCAGATTGTATAACTACAACAGACCACCCCTTGTCCATTTGACATTTTCACAAAATTCTTTAGCCGTATATAATTTCAAAACAATAATAGAATCATATCAGTATCTAACAGTATAATATGAAAATGCATACATTTCACTCCGTGCCACCCTCCTTTAAACATAATATTCTGTAAGTGATGAAACAAAAATATCCTATGCTTAACAATTGCAGTTAAGGTACACCCACATATTAATCCTATAATTCTATGAATATATTCCAGTATCTATGAAATCTTGTAAGCTAGCCACTTCACGCCTTTATCTGGCCCATTTTGGCTATCCAGTTTCTCTACTGCCTACTTCCATCAACCCAGTGCTCTGAGGAGACCATCATATTCTTCAATATAAAGAGTCTTCATGCCAGTTGGAACCTTGTGAAGTCCACATCCACAAGAAAGTCAAAGCAGGACAGATCGTCTATACAGTCTGCAGCAGTATATACCAGTGCACAGGCTCAACATTCTTCTCTTCATCTGGTCGGGTTCGGGTCAAGTCAATGTGGGCTCCCTCTCTTGGCCTCACCTCAGTGTCCATTGGTCGCATTGCCTTTAGGCCTTGGCCCCATCACCAATTCTCCACAACTCTAGTCCCCTCAGAGTAGGTCATGGACTTCAAACCAGTCAACCTGCTCTCATCTTCTTCTCTACTGCCTGTAAACCAGGTCCACGAGTGTCAGTGGTCAGAATGAACCCACTGCTCTATTGCTGCTATTCTGCCACTTTCACTCAACAAGCAGATCCAGGTGGTCACCTAGCAATCATTTCAGGCTTCTACAGGCTCCCTTGAATGTTCAGTACTAGAAAGGAGTTTCTTCAGGCTTTGAGATTTTTTCCAGTTTCTGACAAAAACCACTATTCAAAATTCAAATATTACAAAAGTTCCCTTTTAATGCACATGAAGCTCTTCCTCACAGTGGGAGCAGTGCACAGAAACGGACCTTGATGCTGGGTTGCTCTGTGCGTGCTTTGGTCAGTTGGGAGCTGCTGATTCACAGATTCACTTCACGTGGATGAAGATGCTTGTTTGCTTCCCCGTGAGTTTATCGCGCTTCAACAGAGAAGAACCCTGTTCTTGGGTTTTGCCTCTGCCTTGCTCCTAGCACCGCTGGAATAGAAAGATTACAAATGATTTTTTTGTTGTTGTTTTAAAAAACAGAAAAGAAATGCCGTGTACCTGTTAGGTAAGTAGAGGCAGAACTGAGGGTGGTCGCTGTGCATGCCAAACCTCCTCCCCATCACAGACAGTTGAAAGCTGCTTCAGGCTGGAAAGATGCACACATTTAGGTCCTTGTGACAGGAAGCAGGTCAACCTGGGCGGGCCCCCATCTAGACCAGGTGGGCTTAATTCAGTCAATGGGGTCAAACAGTACCGTCAGCCATGCCTACCAACAGGGTATGGGTGGGGGCCTCAAACCAGCTGTCATGCAACCCAGCGTGCGTGGGCTGTCCAGTCCGCCCCCACCCCCCACGAGCATATTTGCCTCTTCTATCCTTTATAAAGTCACTTGGATCACAAACTAGGTTTCTGCGTCAATTGGTTCTTGTGTGAAGCCAAGGACAGAGGTACATTTCTCCCAGAGAGAGCCCTCACATAACCAAATCAGATTATAGCCTTCAGTGTTAGTGTTCCAACGAATTTTGGGGGAATATCTCAAGTGTTAGTGGTAAGGACACAACTCAATCCATATTATCTCTTTATTTTGCTCAGCCAGATGCTTGCCCTTTGAGCCTGAATTGTTGCAAGGCTTATTACCCCATCAAGTGTTCCCAGAGCAAACCCTAAATGGGCAGTAGTCACACACAAGGAAGATTTGCAGGGGACACTGTTAAGAATGATTAATGCTTAAGTGTTCCTTGTCTCCCCAAATGTACCATTTGGCAGAAAATTTGTTAGATCTCTCTCCTGGGAGAGATATACCTCAGCTCTTGAATAACTCTCCTGGTCATAGAAGTCAAATTCCAAGCTTTTCATCCAACATTCATAAAGCTAAATAAATGTTACATAAACCTAAGTTCTCTATCTTGGATAAGACAAAGTAAAACCATGACTTGAGAAGGTTTTCATTGAGGACAGAGACAACTTCAGATATTCTAAGCCTATGAAATTGGTCATGATTCAGGCAACTTGCCAAGGAAGCAGGTAATACCTAGGTGGGAGGTGGAATGAATAAGAACTTGCACTAAGATTCCATTCCATCAGGCGCAGCTGGTGACTTTGGAGGCCCAGAGCAGGCAGTGGGAGAGAGAAGACCAGAGCAGGGGAGGGATGTGATGAGCTGGAGGGTAGAGGGAGGGATTATGTGTTGTCCTGCTGTCACCTCCCACCCCACTGTGACCCTTTAGTGATGTGGGCCCAGGTTTGTGATGCAAGTGGGTTTGAAGCCAGAGGGGACTCAGAGTGCTCAGTTGCCTGAGTGCAACCGCTGTATCCAGAAGATGGAGGAGATTCTCTTTCTGCTGGAACAGAAAAGTGCTTCCTGGCTGACCTACCAATACCCCACCTGGTTCACTGTTTTGACCTTGGGCATCCTGTATGGAGTGGGTTGCTTCTTCCTGGTCCTCCCCTTCCTTCCAAATACTCCACCTGTGCGACCACCCAGGAAAAGGATAAAGGTAAGAAATTCTCAACCCAGCCATAGGAGAGATTGATTTTTCCTTGTTTTATAAATTTTTCCTTTCGTAATTAATTTCCTGATAGGGGAAATCTCAAGAAAGAAGAGACCATCAGCCCTGGCTTTGGAATGTTGATGAGGGCTGGTGCGTCCTTACTCACTGTTAGGACTTTGTTCACTGCATTGGTATCATTTTATCCTTGCCGGCTTATGTTGATTTTCATTATTTCTGTTGGCTTTCCCTGTTTGTGAAGCACAGGAGGCGTGGATGCATCATGATCATGGACACAAGGGTTGACAGAGTTGCAGGTGGAGAGATCTCATGGTAGAGGGAGGGATTGTGAGATCAGCAGTGTGGAGAACTCCCCCATCGGGATGCTAGAGAGTGAAGGGGGATTGATTTCAAGACGAAAAAATGAAGGAGGCCAGAGGGGACAGAGAGCTTTAGACCTGACTGTGATTACACAACTCCTTTTGAAGGCAATTTAACCATGGGGGGGGGGGTGTTGTTCTAAAATGGATATGGTAATCATTGATTGTACCATTGCCCTTGATCTGATTGAACGACTGAACTATTGACTCGTATGATATGTAAATCATTTGCCAGTAAGATGAGCATTCAAAAATATTTCTCTTTGAAGATCTCAGACCTCCCATCTCTAGTTGTTATAGAGGGCAATAGGTAAAAATCCCCAATATAGTGACGCAGTGGCTAAGGACTAGATGACTAGACGTTTCAAAGGGCAGCTCTCATCACTGGGTCCTCAGTCTCTTTCCTTGAGCTCCAGTCTCTGGGCCAAGGCTCCTTTTCTGTCTGGGCTAATTGAGAAAGCATGGCTGACCCCGGGGAGGAAGTGGTCAAGGGCTGGCCCAGAGCTTCAGCCTCCATAATCAAAATCTTTCCCACCAGAACACTGAGTGCTGAGAGTGTGTGCTCTCCGTGAGCAGAGGAAGGCTGACGGAAGAAATGCACTCTAGGTCTCACACAGAAGCTGGTTTCTGGGCTTTAGTCATTCCATGGAGATTGTCATTCTTCTAATCACCAGTAAATGCCTGCAGTTTGTCACAAAGAACAGACGCAGGATTGGATTCCAGCCTGACTTCCTCTCTTGTGCCCCAGCCTCAGGTGGAGACAAGGAGAAGCAGCAGGTCAAGGGACAAAGGTGACGCTCTGAAAGGTAAGGTTCTGCCCATTCAACCAACCTCTGTAAGCTCTCCTGTCCCCTCCTCTGCAGGATGCCAGTGGCAACAGCCCGTCTCTCTCAGGTAATAATCCTGAACAAAAGGATACTGGGGATGGAAACAGAACCCAGATATTTCCCAGATGTACAGGAGGGGCCTAGGATGGGATGAAGGCTGGCCAAGGTAGGACCCAGTAGGGAGCAGTGGGGGTGTCAGGAGCAGATTCTGGTGGATTTGGAGGTGGAACATTGAGGGGTAACAGCGATAAGCTGTGTAACTTTGCCAAGGTTCAGATTGCTCACTGAGACCCCACAGACAATATTGGAAACCGATGCTCCTTGAAATGCCAAAGCACCTCCTGCCCGTGGGAGTAAGCTATCGTTTGACCTTGAGCTCTGGAGAGTCCAACGTCCTAAGTGCACAGCCCGTGTGACATTCCTTTCGGTCCTCTGGGAGGGCTGCACCATAACGGTTCTCTTGATTTCCAGTTTTCCGAAGTTTCCTGCAAGAACTACATGGCGCTCAGAACCTGCGTTTGCGTCTTAGGCAGAAGTAAATAAACTTCCTGCTTCACCGCGGGGTGCATCTTCCAACCAGGGTGCCTGTGTGGCCTCGGGCTGCAGAGCAGCTGGGATGCGCTGGTTTGGGGTACACTTTCAGGGATGGGCAGAGAATGACAGGAGTCCCGGGCAGTGGGGTGGGGCAGGAAGAGCAGGCCATCAAGGCTTGGGGAGGGGCTGAGCTTGCACCGACCCTTGCTAGCCTGCTAGGTCTCTTGCCCCTTCAGTCCTGGCTGTAATCTGGTCCTTCTGTCTCCTGCAGCCACTTGGGAAACCCACTTGACACTGGCAGCTTTGGTCAACAGAAAGCTCAAGCCCTCTCTGGTAGCTGGCGAAATAGAGGTACGGCTGAAGTCCATGTCGGTACGCGCGCCCCACACGGTTCTGCGGCTCATCCATTCTGGACACCTAGGTCTCAGAACTCCACCCTTCCACGGGCCCAGATGTGCATCTCAACTTCTCATGTCTTACCCGCCTTGAGTCAATCACCAGACTGCGCACATTCCCGTGAACCTGACAGTCTTTCACCCACACCACTGGCTCTTCCCTCACCCAGTGCCAAACCCCCGGATTCAAAGGCCTACCTGCAGCCTCCAAGCACTCTCTGGGACTCACCAGCCCCGCACCCCACAGGGACTCATTCTCAGAATGACTTGTTGGCAAGGCCCAGGCAGAGCCCATCTCCACACAACCGCTGCTCCACACCTGCCATGGCAGCCATCACAAGTCAGCATCCCACAGGCCTCCCTACTGCCTCCCCACCCCAGTGTTGGGCAGCTGCCAAGAACTTACAGCTTCCCTCCTTGGAATACTTTGGGTCTCTGAAAGAGCACTCTACCTGGCACCCCCAAGAAGACACCTTTCGGGAAGGACCCACAAAGAGGCAGGGGGAAGTAGGGAGGCCCACCTTGCTCAACCCCAATGTCCACAAGCTGCTGGAAATAGAAATCACAAAGGCAGAGAAATGGAATATTTGGGAAGAAAAAGGAAAGGGTGTATCAGAATACCATCTGCAGGCCTTAAATATGTTGAAGGCACTCGATGGGGAGCAGATCACTGCACCTCCCCAGCCCTTCTGGAATGCCAGCATCAAAGCAGAGCAGATACCCAGCCCTCAGAAGCATTTTCCACAAAAATTCAGTGAGTTTTTCTGGGGTCTACCTTTTCTGCACAGCGAGTCTCTGGCAGCTGCTCTCAGGGTCTCTGGATCCACCCTAGAGTTTCCCACTGTCTTATTTAATGAAATTCCTAATACCTTACCAGCTCAAATGCAAGCTAAAGAGTACCCACTCTTGTTGCAACGTCACTCCTTGCCCTACACTGAAGGCCGATTCCAACTTTTACTTCCAACTGCATGCCAAGCCCAGGCCCCACCGCCGGCTACAGTCCTGACTCCGCCTGGTCCACAGCCCCGTGGCCCACTCGCAGTACCTTTTCCTCCTCCTCACAAGAGTCCCTGTGATGAATCCTGTCTTACCGTCCACACTAAGTCCCAATCACGCATTCCAAATTAACTTCAACAGCTGGAAAGCCGTTTTTTAAAGAAACAACAGGAAAGTGAGAGTTCTTTACCCTTTATGATGCCACGACCCCAGGAAGCTTTTTGTCTTCGCAACCCCACTCATCCCCAGGACAATCAGAAGGTCCAGACCCCAAAGACAGACCCCAAGCTTCCTGGCTGCTTGAAGCAATCGGAGCTCCACCGCCAAGAGAACTTCCCTCAATTGCAGGGGCCCCTCGGCAATGGGACTCTTGAGTCTCTGACACTAAAGCAGCCTCAGGAAAAATGGCCAGGGACTTGTCTGGATATGAAGCAGCCCGAATGCTCCTGCTCCACACCTGGAGACAAGCAGGGGAAGAATGTAATGAAGACGGTGTCCCCAGGAAGATGCACACACCCTGGACCGTCGCTTGCGTGCTGCAGAGCCAGTGTCCAGCTGAGGAACAACTCGGTCAATGGACAAGGGAATTACTTGAGGAAAATATCCAAATGTAATCTATCTATCAATGGATCAGGAAACTACTGCCCAAAAGGAACTCCGGGAGCCGACTCAAAGGAGTTAAGTGATTTGAGGATACACAAGGGGATTAACGCAGGAATTTACACCCTAAGGGTTCCAAACAAAATCCTACTGGAAAACACCCTGAATGTCCACATGTGCAGGAAGGTGGAGCAGATTAGAAAGGATCAGATCCCTGGCATTGTTTGCCGTTCATGTCTTGCGACCACGCATGCTCTGTCTATTTCCCTGACCCACCCACATGTTGTCAATGTGGCCTCCTGGGGAGAGCTGGAAGATCTCCTGAACACAACGCAGAGCCTTTCCTTTCTCAGCCCGGGCACTCAACAGGTGCTGGACTCGCATATCGTAAGGCTCCAAATGAGGCAGAGGTGGTGCATGCCCCTCAAAGTCCTTGAGCCCACAAACCTCTGTAGGACAAGAAAAGACAACGCAATGTCCTTTCCACAGTCCACCTGCTTAGCCACCCCTAAGTCTTCAACTAACCCAGTAACTGAGGCTGTCAAGGTCCTGGGAGAACCCTGTCAGGCAGACTGGGGAGAGAGAGTGACCCCAAAGAAATCAAGCCCTACCCTGGAGAGTCCTTTTGCTGATTGCTCCCCTACAGAGGAGCCTGTTCAGGGAACCCCAGCCTACCCCCCACTTGATAATGACAGTGGATGCTCATTGGCCCTCAGGCAGCCGTTTCCAGCCTTCATGCCCAGTATCCTTGGCAGAACCTTCCAGAATGAAAGTGTCCAGAGAGAGAGCCTAGAGCAAACCTCAAATCCAGTACTGACCAGCAAGGGGTCAAGGAAAGAGGGTGCTAGTTGTGCCCCAGGAGGCCCCAGATTGGAAGTGAACTCTGAATGTCCATCTTCAAGAGCCAAAGAGACAGGGTTGGTGGTGGTCAAGAAGTCCTCTTCAATAGAGCTAGACGATAGAGACACTTTCAAAACCAGTGTGCTGGCAAAATCTCAAACCAATCATGTGGACCGGGGGTGCTTCGAGGCTCTAGGATGTAGTAAAAGTTTCCTGCTACCTGGAAAGTGTGCTCCAGTTCCTGAAAAGCCAAGCCTTACAGCACGAGTGTGCAGTGAGATTAAGCTCCAGGTGGAGGTAGAGGCAGAGGGTGGTTCTCCATGCTGTCCTGTTGACGGGCTCCTTCAGGACTGCACCACTGATGTGCTCACTGCCACCAATGTTTTGCCTTCTCAGGTGGTCCATTGCTGCCCCCAGCATTTGTTCACTGGGGATAAGCCAATATGTCAAGGGCCAAGTGGCTTCGTGGTGGCTAGAGCAAGTTACATGGGGCAGCAGAAGCTCAAAAGCCCCAACCTTCAGGACCCCTCGACAAGGAGAAGGAAGGATGCTGTTCCCACTGACAAGAGGGAGACTCATAAATGGCCCAATCCAGAAGAGCATGGAAAAGGATTAGCGGGAAGAGGCATCTCCCAAGTCTGTGGGTTAAGCCAGCCTGTGCAAGACAAGGCATTGGCTGAGTGCCTTGAGATCAAGTCCTCACAGCTCCCACCAGAGAAGGGACAGCTTCCTGCTGAGGGCCACTGCAAAAAATGGAGGAAGCACTTTGTCCAGTGGATTTGCTCCAGCAAAAAATCTACAGGACACGGTGATCCTTTGCAAAAAGGAAAGCCCGTATTACCCTGTGGTCACAGCCTTGGGCCCCTTCAAAGACAACCAGTGTCTCCTAACAAGGTCACGGAGGCTCAGGTGCTCACGACAGATGTTGGCCAAGTCCTAGAGGGGACACCAGGCTGTCATCAGGAGTATCTTGCGTCAACGTTATGTCCACGAAAAGAAACGCAGGCCTCAGTTAATGGATGTTCCTCCAGCTGCAGGGCTCCTCTCTTTGTAGAACACAGGAGAGTGGCAAGTGTGAGACCCTGCCTCCACCAGGCGATACCTGACTGCCAGAGCCTTCCCACCACGAGCACCTGTATCAGGGATGTATTCACAAATTTCTGTCCGTTCAGGGGATTCAGTGTCAGAAGCCACACTCAGCCATTGCCCCCCAGGGTGTTTGTGTGCCCAGTCAGCTTGCAGCAGCAGAGGCGGAGGAGGTGGGCTTACTCCAGTTACCCTTACCACTGCCCACGTCACTGTCTTCGAGAATATGTCTTATCTGGCAAATTAGAAGACGCTTCTTCTGCTCTGATTAGTAGGAAAGTATCCATGCCAGCCACTTTAGCCTGTTCTGCACAGGCTAATGGCTTCTCTCAGCCATGATATTCATTGTTCCATAATAGAGATTTTCCCCCTCCTACATTAAAGTGTGACTTCTGTGCTGCATGGCGGGATCTAGAGGGGGTGTCATGTGTGTTAGTCTGTGTAGACTAGAGAAACAAAATTCATACACTCATATTTTATGAGTTTTATATAAAGGTTAAGTGAACATTGAAAAGCATCCCAACCCAGTTCAATCTAAGACCACCAGTCCAATAGTATCCCATGTGTCTGACACCAATCTACAAAGTCCTCCTCACAATCCAAAAACACACGGGGAGACAATGACTGCAGGAGGAAATTGTAGTCCGTGCGCTGGCAGGTTCTCCATGAGGCTGCTGCAGAAACCAGGGCTGCAACAGGGTAGGTCCATGCGGCTTCTCCTCAGGGATCTCCCAGGAAATGAGTCTTTCCAGCTGCTTTAGGGACCTAACAAATGCATATCCACCCTGGTGGCACTATCAGAGAGCAAGAGACCAGAAAGGCTAGGCTCACAGAGCCATTGATCTCCCTGCCCTTCAATTAACCCCACATGAGTTCATTGACGAGGTTGGCATAATATACCTTTAACTATGTTAGATACTGCGTCTCCTTCTCTGAGTGCTAGCTTTGACTTCTCAAAGGGCAGGGCTCTGGAGGAGGTTTTCAGCAGTGTTTCCCACCCACTTCCATCCCAAGTTCTTCATTTTGCACCTCTTATGATTTATGGTAACACCCCTACTGTGAAAACCTCAGAAGGTCCCAACACAGTGAAGAATGTTCCCTGGTGCCATTACTTTGTCTTCAACGTTATGTGGCTGCAGTTGATAGGTTTTGAGAGGCGCAATCCAGCCAAGAAATTCCATCGCAGGCTCCAGAAGAGGTTTAGACCAAAGTAGCGTCTCATGGTACCAAGCAGGCATGAGACATGTGGCGGCCTGTCTAAGTCCCACATGTGCATTTGATGAAGGCTGCCAAGTTTGGCATGGAGGTTCCGCCTCAATACACCTGTCACAAAATGTGAAATGACATATTTTGCTACCTTTGCCTCTCTCCCAGCCTAGGGTAGCCTCCAGGATGGAAGTCCCAGGTCTGACACATGTGGGTGGGAACTGCTAGGGAGGCTGCCAGCGGGGGACTCTGCTCACCCACTGCACCAAGGGAAAATCCGGTTCACAGCTCACATGCCTTCCTCTGTATATAAACCCGGAGAAGGAGCAACAGCTTAGGCTGAGTGGTACAGGATGAGCGTCTGTGTAATAACCACTAATGGTTAGGCACCATGGACACAGGGTAGGGAAGGATACAGTGAAGAAGAATATGAAGCGTTGGACGTAGCAAAGGGGGCCAAAGAGCATGAGGATCCCCAGAAATGATGCAAGACACAAGCGGAGCTAACACAGGCTTACAAAGGGGAATCGGCCAGGTGCTTCACCCCAGCTTTAGCTAGCTGCCCCCACAGCAGAACTTTATCTCCTACAGAGAGCACTGGGTTGTATAGCAAAGGCACAGCTTTCAAGCAGGGAAGGTTACTTTCTCAATACTATCTTTAGTGGGACGACAAACTGTTATTTTACTTGATTTCCATCTCCTGACTGGGGGAAGGATGAGTTGATAGCCAGGGTGGGGTAGAGTGGGGATGAGTCAATAACAGGGTGCCAGGACTCAGGAAACATGACCCCAGGCTTTTGGGCTTCACACATGCATACACACACGCGTCCGCGCATTAGGAATGTTCTCACGAAACATGACCCCAGGCTGGTGGTCTTCACATGCACACACACGCGTGCGCACACACACACATACATGCTCTAGGAATGTTCTCAGCAAACATGACCCCAGGCTGGTGGTCTTCACATACACACACACACACGCACACACACGCACACACACACACACGCTCTAGGAATGTTCTCAGGAAACATGATCCCAGGCTGGTGGTTTTCACACACACACTCACGCGCACACTCTAGGAATGTTCTCAGGAAACATGACCCCAGGCTGGTGATCTTCACACACACGCGCACACACACACACACACACACGCGTGCACGTGCTCTAGGAATGTTCTCCGGAGAGAGTGGCTTCTAAGGATTGAGTGCTGCAAAGAAAGTCACAACTGGGAGCAGCCTTCCCTTCCCCTAGAGACTCCTGGGAAATCAGGATGTGCATGGAGATTAGACATCACCTGTCTTGATAAGGGAAACCAGTTCAATAGTGGTCAGTGTTTCCTCTGTGCTTCTAACACAGGGTTTTATTTCCTGGGCACCAGATTATAGAAGGAGGCAGGAGGGCCCCCCAAAATATGATTAGTTGATCCGCTAGAGTAAATTCTCATGTGCTTAAAAGAACACCCCTGGTGGGCCAGGGTTTACTGTTTACTGAACTAAACAGTAAAGGATGGCGAGGAAGACATCCACTGAGCCTTGACCTCCATGCCTCAGTCAGGACACCAAGTGTGTGTGTGGGGTGGGTGGGGACTGACACCAATGGTGGAGGAGGGAAGTGGACATAGGCCCCAGAGACTGCTGGTACAGCAGCATGATGTTGTTTCTGGAGTCCTGATTGTGCCAAGGCAGCCTCTGGAGTGACTGTGGCAGTAAAAAATCAGATTCTGGATCTGCAGAGCCTGGATCTGGGGCCTCTTGGGTAGCAGGTAGCTTGGGTGTGTTCCTAGAGAGAGTGAAGAGCTGGACACCGGACTACCCGCTGCTGAACCCTACCGTTCGTGCTAGGTAAGTGCACGGAGATGGAGAGAAGACCCTGAAAGAACAGCAAGGGGTGCATGGACCAAGCCCCTTCCCTTTCCCCTGCCACCAGGTCCTCTTATATGGTGCTGTGAGGTCAAACAAAGGGAAGCCCACTCAGACCTGCAGAGACCTCAGCGAAACAACTGCCCCCCACCCCCCACAATTCAGCAGACATCTCACAAGGACACTCACACATACCCGAGAGAGAAACCTCACACACATACTTCCTTGGAGACTTCCAGAGAGACTCAGAGGCCTCGCACAGAGACTTCATATGAAGTTCTCAGCATCCTTTATGGAGACTTCTCAGAGACCCCACAGGGACCTCACACAAAGCCCTCCCACATAGCTCACTGCCAGCACGGGAGAATTAGCAGCCGCTGTCCACCCCTGAGCTCCTGGAAACTTTCACACATTGTCTGCAGTGCCCCCCATGCTTGTGCATCTTTGTCCTCATAGCCTTGCTTGGGAACAACAGAATCACAAACTGCACGTAGTTGTGTGCAAATTTTTTCCACTGAAACGTTTTCACTAGCCTGAACTCTGAAGTGTAGTTTACAATTGAAATACAAGTAAAACTGCCAACACCAAATGAGAGTGTGATTTTAGATGGTGTGCAGTCAAATGTCGTACGCCACACTTTTACTTTTGCTTCGGACAAATTCTCTAATTGGTGGGGAAGTGACTGACTACTTTGGAAGCAACAGAACAGTCCATCAAATGGGCTTCAGGACTCAAATATATAAATAGACATCTGATCTGAACTCAAACTCATTCCCCAAGGGGCTCATGAAACTAATTTTTTTGGAAGAGTGAAGGAACCCACATGAAAATAACAAAATTTACATCACATTGTGTCTGTCTGGCTTAATTTCTCAATGAAACAGCTGTCATATCTGAAGATATTCAGGGCAACATTCCTTTTATAGCTCTGTCAACATTATAATTAATATGATTTTTCTGTGAAATGTAATATTTCTAAGTTATGCAAAGTCCTAATGTTTATCTACCACAACAAACTGATAATATTTCGAAGGATTAAGAAATAGATGAAGAAGTAATAATTAATGAAATACACATTTTCAGGTAGTACCATTTACAATAGCCAAGCGTAAATGAAAATATCTATATCTATACTTGAATAAAAAAACAACAGATTTATATGAGGAAAACTACAGAAATTACAAGAAATCAAGAGTGACCTCAGCAAATGGGATAATATCCCATGCTCCTTGACCAGACGACTCAATGTAGTACAGTTATCAGTTCTACTCAAGGCACTAGACAAGTTTAATTCACTCCTGATAAAATTACCCTCATCTTTCTTCAAAGAATTGCAAAAACACTGATTACTAACTTCATATGGTAAGGGCATAGGTCAGGGGTTGAACCTACAAACTTCTCCTTGGTAGAAAGATAAAACTGTTCTCATAAAAGACTTGTAGGCTGGCTTTGAGTTGGAATTTTGGGGTCATTTAGGATTTTTTTGTGGCATGTGATTTTTAGGGTTTTAAGGTCATTTGGGGTCATTTAATTTTTTTGCGCATTAGGGTGGTTTGGGCTTTAAGGGTGTTTTATAAGGTTTAAGGGAGTTTTTAAGGGATTTAGGGGTGATTTTTTGGAGTGTATAGGTATTTTTTAGCAGGTAGGGGTGTTTTTAGTGATCTTACAGGGTTTCTTAGAGATTTTAGGGTATTTTAAAATATTTTATGTGTTTTTCCCCAGCATTTTATGTTTTGTTGGGGCTTTCATGTTGTCTTCAGGGCATTTATGTGGTTTTGGAAGTTCATGGTTTGGGAATCTTCTAGGGATATGATTTGGAAGTTCCACATGTTTTGGGAGGCATTTAGTGTGTTATTTGTGGCTTCAGAGTGTTATTTGAATTTTAGGGAATATTATGGCTTTTCAGACATTTTAAGGCTTTTAGGGTGATTTTAGTGTTTAAGGGTGTTTATTAGGCTTATATGTGTTTTTATGGCTTTTAGTGTTTTGTTAAAATTTTAGGGTGCTTCTTAAGGCCTTAGAGTGTTTGGGGGGATTAGGTTTTGGTTTTCAGGGCTTTAGGGTTTTGTTGGATTATTTTTTGCTTTCATGGTGAATTCATGTCTATTAGGTTGTTGGACTTTTACAGGGTTTTATAGTGCTTCGGGTTGCTTTGTAGGGATGTTCTTGGGGTTTTAAAAGACTTTTAGCGTGTTTTTAGGGCTTCACGTGTTCTTTATTTTGCGTTTTAAGGCATTTGCATAATATTAGGGCATTTATTATGTTTTTGGGACGTAAGGAGTTTTTTTTTAAGACTTATGGTGCATTAGGGTGTTTTAGAAAGGCTTTTACCATGTATTTAATGGTCTTAAGATGTTTTAGAGAGTCTTTAGGGGTGGTCTTAGCATTTTAGAAATATTTTAGACGTTTTAGGGTTTTTAAGGCATTTATAGTGTTTTTACGACTTTTAAGGTGTTTTTAGAACACGCCTGACAGGTACACACTATTTCAATCAGGCTCTGGTTAGTGCCTCTCAATCAATTGGTGACATGGGAGTCTGGATAATGGATTACCTTTACTATGCAGATGAGAAAACTCACTCAAAAAGACACAGGTGTTGACCCACAGGCACACAACTGGTTAACAACAAAGACATATTCACAACCAGTGTTGGGAGCCAGAGCCCTAAGCCCCACATACCTGTCCCCAGCCGAACAGTCAATCTATCCTGAACCATCAAATGATCTGAGCAGATCCTCCCACCCAACTCCCCTTCCCATGCCAAATATTTTATTTCAGAAGGTGGCAGTGAATCTGCAGCTCTGAGAGAGGGACATATCTGATCGGAGCACATGGAGCAGATGAAGGGGGAGGAGGGGAGTGTGGAGCACATCCTGGCACACCAGGACTTGAGGATGATGTTCCCACTCAGAGAATCCAGTCCACATAAAAGACCACATGGCCAGCCCCACGATGAGACAAGACACCCCTCAAAGACCCATAGCCTTAGAGGGGACAACACTGAAGACACAGTGTGGGAAATGCGCCCGAACTAATCCTGCCACACCGAGGCATAACACTAAGGGGGTACAGCAGAAGAGCAAGAAAACGAAGCATCAAGGTCCCCAGGGAATGCCAAAGGATGACTTTGGGGCCAGTACTTGGTACACCACCAGACTGGACTGGAAAACACTCTTAAAGGCCAACAAACTTGGACTATCTAGGTTAACGAACGGTCACTTGGACTATGTAGGTAACCTAACGGGCACTTGGACTGTCTAGGTTACCTAGCGGGAACTTGGATTATGTACGTTCCCTAGCGGGCACTTGGACTATCTATGTTAACTAGCGGGCACTTGGAATATGTAGGTTAACTAGCGGACACTTGCACTATGTAGGTTACCTAGCAGGCACTTGGACTATCTAGGTTAACTAGCGGGCACTTGGACTATCTAGGTTAACTAGCGTGCACTTGGACTATGTAGGTTCCCTAGTGGGCACTTTGACTCTGTATGTTCCCTACGGACACTTGAACTAGGTAAGTTAACTACCGGGCTCTTGGACTATGTAGTTTAAATAGCGGGCCCTTGGACTATCTAGGTTACCTAGCGGGCACTTGGACTATGTAGGTTAACTACCGGGCACTTGCACTATCTAGGTTTCCGAACGGGCATTTGGACTATGTAGGTAACCTAGCGGGCACTTGGAGAGTCTAGGTTACCTAGCGGCACTTGGACTTCTAGGTTAACGAACGGGCACTTGGACTATGTATGTTGCATAGCAGGCAATTGGACTCTCTAGGTTAGGTAACGGGCACTTGAACTATCTAGGTTTCTTAGCGGGCACTTGGACGATCTAGGTTAACTAGAGGGCACTTGGACTATCTGTAACTACCGTGCACTTGGACTATCTAGGTTTCTTAGCGGGTACTTGGACTATGTAGGTTAACTAGCGGGCCCTTGGACTATGTAGATTAACTAGCGACACTTGGACTATCTACGTTAACTAGCGGGCCCTTGGACTATGTAGATTCCCTAGCGGCCATTTGGACTATATAGATAACCTAGCGGGCATTTTGACTTTGTAGGTTACCTAGCGGCACATGGACTATCTAGGTTACCTAGCTGGCACGTGAACTATCTACGTTATAGCGGGTTCTTGGAGTATGTAGGTTACCTAGCTGCTGTTGGACTATCTAGGTTACCTAGCGGGCACTTGGACTATCTAGGTTAACTAACGGGCACTTGGACTGTGTAGGTCCCCTAGCGGGCCCTTGGACTATGTAAGTTCCCTACCGGGCACATGGACTATGTAGGTTCCCTAGCGGGTATTTGGACTATATAGGTTACCTAGCGGGAACTTGGACTATCTAGGTTACATAGCGGGCACTTGGACTATCTAGGTTAACGAACGGGCACTTAGACTATGTAGGTAACCTAGCGGGCACTTGGACAGTCTAGGTTACCTAGCTGGCACTTAGACTATGTAGGTCAACTAGCAGGCCCTTGGACTATCAAGGTTAGCTAACGGGCACTTAGATTATGTAGGTTACCTAGCGGGCACTTGGAGTAGGTAGGCTAACTAGGGGGCCCTTGGACGATCTAGGTTACCTAGCGGGTAACTGAACTATCTAGGTTAACTAGCGGGCACTTGCTCTATCTAGGTTACCTAGTGGGCACTTGGACTATGTAAGTTCCCTAGCGGGCACTTGGACTGTCTATTTTAACTAGCGGGCACTTGGAATATGTAGGTTAACTAGCGGACACTTGCACTATGTAGGTTACCTAGCAGGCACTTGGACTATCTAGGTTAACTAGCGGGCACTTGGACTATCTAGGTTAACTAGCGTGCACTTGGACTATGTAAGTTCCTTAGCGTGCCCTTGGACTATCTAGGTTACGTATCGGGCACTTGGACTATCTAGGTTACCTAGCGGGCACTTGGACTATGTAGGTTAACTAGAGGACACTTGGACAATCTAGGTTAACTAGCGGGCACTTGGACTATCAAAGTTAACAACTGAGCTCTTGGACTATGTAGGTTACCTAGCGGGCACTTGGACTATATAGGTTACCTAGCGGGCACTTTGACTATGTAGCTTACCTAGTGGGCACTTGGACTATCTAGGTTAACGAACGGACACTTGGAATATGCAGGTAACCTAGCGGGCACTTGGACGGTCTAGGTTTCCTAGCGGGCACTTGGACTTCTAGGTTAACGAACGGGCTCTTGGACTATGTAGGTTGCCTAGCGGGCACATGGACTATGTGGGTTTCCTGGCGGGCATTTGGACTATCTAGGTTACCTAACTGGCACTTGGACTATGTAGGTTCCCTAGCAGGCACTTGGATTATGTTGGTTCCCTATCGGGCAGTTGGACTATGTAGGTTAACTAGAGGGTATTTGGACTATGTAAGTTACCTAGCGGGCACTTGGACTATGTAGGTTCCCTATCGGGCACTTGGAGAATGTAGGTTAACTAGGGGCACTAGGACTATGTAGGTTACCTATCGGGCACTTGGAGAATGTAGGTTAACTAGGGGCACTAGGACTATGTAGGTTACCTAGCGGGCCCTTGGACTATCTAGGTTACCTAGCGGGCATTTGGATTATGTAGGCTCCCTAGCGGGAATTTGGACTATATAGATTACCTAGCGGGCAATTAGACTTTGTAGGTTATCTAGCGGGCACTTTGACTATCTAGGTTACCTAGCTAGCACTTGAACTATCTACGTTACCTAGCGGTTACTTGGAGTATGTTGGTTACCTACCGGGCTGTTGGACTATCTAGGTTACCTAGCCGGTACTTGGACTATCTAGGTTAACTAACGGGCACTTGGACTATGTAGGTTCCCTAGCGGGCCCTTGGACTATGTAAGTTCCCTAGCGGGCACTTGGACTATGTGGGTTCCCTAGCGGGCATTAGGACTATCTGGGTTACCTAACGGGCACTTGGACTATGTAGGTTAACTAGCGGGCTTTGGACTATGTAGGTTACCTAGCGGACACTTGGACTATGTAGGTTCCCTATCGTTCACTTGAAGAATGTAGGTTAACTAAGGGGCACTAGGACAATGTAGGTTACCTAGCGGGCCTTGGGACTATCTAGGTTACCTAGGGGGAACTTGGACTATATAGGTTTACTATTGGCCACATGGACTATCTAGGTTACCTAGCAGGCACTTGGACTATGTAGGTTAACTAGCGGGCACTTGGACTATCTAGGTTACCTAGCAGGCACTTGGACTATGTACGTTTCCTAGCGGGTACTTGGACTATCTATGTTAACTAGCGGGCACTTGGACTATGTAGATTCCCTATCGGGCACTTGGACTATGTAGGTAACCTAGTGGTCACTTGAACTGTCTAGGTTACCTAGCGGGCATTTGGACTATGTAGGTTAACTAGCGAGCTCTTGGACTATCTAGGTTAACTAGCGGGCACTTGGACTATTAGGGTCCCTAGCGGGCATTTGGACTATATAGGTTACCTAGCGGGCACTTGGACTATGTAGGTTAACTAGCGGACACTTCGACTATCTAGGTTAGCTAACGGGCAATTGGACTATCTAGGTTACCTAGCGGGCACTTGGACTATGTAGGTTCCCTAGCGGGCACTTGGACTATTTAGGTTACCTAGCAGGCACTTTGACTATCTAGGTTAACTAACGGGCACTTGGACTATGGAAAGAAGTGCCTAATGGTCACCAGGACCCATGGTTAATCCAGGCGTGGTCATCTGATTCCAATCGATCAGACCTAGCTATAAATCACTTATATGTCTGGGTAATTAAAAGCAAATATAAATTTTCAAAAAAAATAACGTTGCATGGGATAGAAAGAGAATACATAACAACATCAGACATAAATATGCCTCAAGACAAACTCATTGTGCACATCCAGAATACATAATGGCTCTTGCTAAGATGCGTTTCCCACTAGACCCTACCCCAAGCCAGTAAAAGCCAGAAACTCTACAGTAAACTGTGGATTGTACTACTCTGAAATGGGAGCTGTGTCTCTAGACCTAATTTGGGGCTGTTCGTGCTGAGGACTCACCAATACCTGCTGCAGTGACAACAGTCCAGGTGAGAATAAGGAAATCTGGATGACAGCCAGGATATAGGAGCACTGAGACCTCAAATTGCTTCTAGGCGAGCATGGCCTAATGGGCTTCCATTTATGCACCTCTGGCAGGAGGAGTTTGTTCTGGAAAGTAATGGTTTCTAAGGAAGTATTTCTTAAACTTTCACATGCATGCACTTACCCAGGTTCCTGGAAATCGGGCTGGGGGGCAGATTCTGATTTTGTGGGTTCAGGGTGGGGGGTCTAGGATCCAGCAGTTCTAGAGGCCCTGGTACTCTTGGGCTGTTAACCACAAGGACAGTAGTCCTAAACCACCAGCCACTCCTTGGGAGAAATATGAGGCTGTAGACTCCGGGCAAGAGTGACAGTCTGGGAAACCCACAAGGGCAGTTCTACCCTGTCCTGTAGGGTCACTATGAGTCAGCATCAACTCGATGGCATTAGCATGGGAGAAGCTAATGCTGATGTTGCTGGTTCCTTGACCTATCATACTTTGAGTGGCAAAGTCCCAAGGGCCTTCCCGGATGTGATGGCCAAAAGCAGTAGTGTTCACCCTTGGTCATACTTTGGAATCCCTTAGGAGCTTTCAAGCCTCCCATTGGCCTGGCGCCATCCCAGACCAATGAAGCAAGACTTAGTGGAAACAGGATTCAGGTCACGGTCAGTGAGAAAGCCCCCTTGGCAATGCCAACGTACAGCCAGTGCAGAGTCGAACTGGTCGACGACTCCACATGACTCCATATACTTTGGTGAAGCCAGCTGTTTGGGCAAGGTTTTCAGAGTTACCACCCATGTAGACTTGTTGGTGATAGTGCATTAAATAGAGCACATGCAGTGCATTGCATGAGTGTCCTATGTCATGCAACCACATCAGGGGTATGTTGAGCCAATTTCTCTGGGAGACCAAGGGTGTTGGCTCCATCCTGAACGTTGGCAGGGTAATGGACTGACACAGAGGAAACTCATTCTCTTTGTGGTGGTGCACTAATGGGTTCTTCACAGAAGGCCAAGTCCATGGCTGCAGATGCTCACGGGGCTGAGGGAGCAGGTCAAATCCTAAGTCCGAGGTGGGTGTTTGCATATTTACATGCCCTCACTGCCATCAAGTCCATTCCAACTCACAGGCCCATGGGACTGAGTAAAATGGCCCCCGTGGGTTTCTGAGACTGTGATTCTTTAGAGGAGTAGAAAATCTCCTCTTTCTCCAGAGGAGCGGTTGGTCATTCAAACTGCTGACCTTGAGATTAACAGTCCAACTCCTGACCACTCTTGCCGTCAGAATTCTATTTATTTACACAAGTATATATATATCCTTTCCCAAAAGAACTCCACATTTTCAAATCATTCTTGACACTCATGGCCTTTTTTCCTTTATAGCCATGCCTTTGGTTGAAACACAGATATAAGAGAAATATTTATCTACTTATAGGGGTACAAAAGTAGCTTTGGTGGCATAGTGTTTGCATGTTGGGCTGCTAACACCAAAGTCAGCACTTTGAAACCACCAGCCACTCCGTGGGAAGAAGAGTCTGTCTACTCCTATAAAGAGTTACAGTCTCAGAAACTCACAGGGACAGATCTACTCTGCCTCATAGGGTCACTATGAGTCAGCATCACCTCCCTGGCAGTGAGGTAGATTTTGGTTTCATAGAGATACAAGTCAGTCCTGAGCTGCTAAAGACAAGGTTGGCAGTTTGAACCCACCAGCTGCAGAGAAAGAGGAGGCTTTCTATTCCCATAAGGAGCTACAGTTTCAGAAATACCCACAGGGGAAATTTTAACCTCTCCTGTAGGATCAATATGAGTCAGAATCGACTTATCGGTGGTGAGCAAGTGGAGGGGACCCTAAACAGGTTCCGGTGGACCTTAAGAGTTCTACTAATTGTGCATGCTCTGTAAAATGTAAACCAAGATTTTACTTTTGCAAACATTATTTTTTCTAAACACGTCTAACTGTGAAACTATACTCGCATGCGGGTCTTTGAACCTGGTCTGTGGTCTGGGGAAGTGAAGGGGCCTGACATCCTTTGTTGTTGTTAGTGCTGTCCAGTCATTCTGACATCACAGGGACCTTCTTTGCAACACAAGGCAGCACTGCCCAGTCCTTTGCCAGCCTCAGGGGTAGTATGTTGGAGCCCATGGTTTCAGCTACCGTGTCCTCCAGTTCACCAAGGAGTTTCCTCTTTGTGCTGCTTACTAAACCCGTTTCTAAGGAGTCCATTCCAACTCACGGTGACGCCGTGTGGGTCAGCACCACGGGACCACACATAATGCCTTATACCATATATATATGGTATATATATATTGTGCATAATGCCTTATACCTGGTCCCTTTGGCACCTTGTGATCGCACAGGCTGGTGTGCTTATTCCATGTGGGCTTTTTTGCTTCTGAGCCAGATGGCCGTTTGCTCACCTTCAAGCCTTTAAGACCCCAGACACTATCTCTTTTGATAGCCTCTGGCCTTTACTTCGGGGTCTTCGGTCCCTGCAGAGTGGACACATGCCTGCTCTGCGGGTATGGGACGTGTCGGAGCGCAGCCTGGTGGCGGAGCTTCAGGAGCATAAGTATGGCATGGCATGTGTGGCCTTCTCATCCAGTGCCAAGTACATTGTCTCAGTGGGCTACCAGCATGACATGATCGTCAATGTCTGGGCCTGGAAGGTGAGTGGGCTGCTGGCCTCAGGACAGGCGGGGCCGGGAGGGGAGCCAAGAAACTGCTGACCGGTGGCCTTTACTTCCGCCTGCTGGCCTCAGTCCCTTTCTAGAGAACTCTGAGCAGAAAGGAGCAACTGGGTATCTAGGATGCTGAAGAAGGGGCAGAAGGAGAGGTCAAGTTCACAGCTTGTCTAACCTTCAGTGTGTAAGTTTCTTTTCCCTCAGCTCCTAGAAGCAGAGCCTTGATTTCCCTTGACTTTCTCTCCAGAAAAACATTGTAGTGGCTTCCAACAAGGTATCCAGTCAGGTGACAGCAGTATCCTTCTCTGAGGACTGCAGCTACTTTGTCACTGCAGGCAACCGGCACATCAAGTTCTGGTACTTCGATGACAGCAAGACCTCAAAGGTGAGGCAGCAAGTAGCCACTAGGGTGGGGTCTGCCCAGATATGTTCCACCTGCGCCCCCTTCTGCATGCTCAAAAGCCCCTTGGAAGTCTCAGCTGGGCCAGGTGCTATGTCAATATGCAAGGGAAGCCTTCTCCCTCCCTCCCCAGGGCCTGCTTTCCAGGGGGTAGCCTGCAGGGTGTGTGGGTGGCACCTGTGGTGGGTCTCCACAGGTGAATGCCACTGTACCCCTGCTGGGCCGCTCCGGGCTGCTGGGGGAACCTGCGGAACAACCTGTTCACTGATGTAGACTGTGGCCGCGGGAAGAAGACTGACAGCACCTTCTGTATCACATCCTCTGGGCAGCTGTGCGAGTTCAGTGACCCGGAGACTGTTGGACAAGTGGGTGGAGCTGAGTGTAAGTGAATGCTTTGTCGGCACCCTCCCGTCTGTCACCTCCGGGCTCCAGGGCACCTGAGTCTGCATGCACGCTGGGGGAGGCCCCAGGCGGAGGAATGTGTTTGGGAACCTCTCTGCTTGCTCGCCCTCTCTGTCTCTGCCTCTTCCTCTGCTTTCCTCTTCTGCTCAGCACACAGACAGCATCACAGTAAGTGTGCTGGCCCTGTCCGCTGCCTCTGCTGCCTTTCTCTGGGCCGGCCTTTTCTGGGTGTGTCTTTGCCCAAACCTCAGGTGCCTTATAAGGAAGGCTTGCTGACTCCTTCCCCCTAATTGCACGGGGCTGTGGGCCCTCTGGCCAGCTGCTGTTAGAGGGAGGGGCATTGAGGGGCTCTGCCCAGGGCAGCTGGCCTGCCTTGCGCTTGTCCTTGCCTCTTGGCTCATGGCTGTTGAGGTGTCCGGTGAAGGAGTGGACAGACGCCCTTGCTGACTGTGGCTTCTGTGCTCACAGACCACAGTGGCCCACTGCATCTCGGTGAGCCAGGACTACATCTTCTGCGGCTGTGCTGACGGCACCGTGTGCCTTTTCAACCCCTTCAACCTGCACTTCCTCAGCATGCTGCCCCGGCCCCATGCCCTGGGCACAGACATTGCCAGCATCACAGAGGCCAGGTGAGCGGTGTGGGTGGGCCCCTGAGTCCTGTCAGAGCCCCACTCTGTGCCAGGCCGTCCCTGGCATGCTGCAAGGAGAGGAGGGCACACATAGACCTCTGGGAAGACCCTTGCAGTCAAGCACAGGTGGGTCTTTTAGCATTTGTTGCTCACTGTGGGCAACCGTGGTAATCTGAGTCTGCAGTGTGGTAATGCATTGTCCTGTAAACACCACAGCTAGGACAGACGGGCAGTTCCTTAGGGTTTCTGAGAGAGGCTGGAAACCTGACGGAGCAGGCCTTTCTCCCTCAGGGTGGTCCTGGGTAGCAGCTAAGGTAGGAGGGTCTTATTGTAGCCTCGGGCCTTGGGTTGGGTGATTGCAGGAAGTGAAGTTTTGCTCTGGTTTCAGTGCTGTCAGGAAGCGGGGCAGTTCTGCAGTTGGGTATATTAATTTCTCATTCAGGGAAGGAGTGGGCTAAATCTGCAAATGGCAGGAAATGATATATGACCATGACTGGTTTGCACAGTGCCCTTCCTTTTCCTCTGACGTGAGTCTAGAAGGGCCTGACATCTGCTTGGCTGCATCACGGCCACACACTGTCCCCGCCTGATGTTGGGGGCTATGAAATAGCTTGTGTTCTTTTGCAGAGCCCCATGGCAAGGAATGCCAGGCCAGCCGCTGCGTTCTTTCTCCAGTGACTGCTGGCCAACCTGCTGCTCCTCCCTTTAGTGCCCCTTTGCATTAGCGCTAACTCACCAGTTTGCCCTGTCTGCCCTGGACACCCTGACCCCCTCTTTCCTCAGTCGCCTTTTCGCTGGAGTGGCCAATGCGAAGTATCGGGACACCATCACCTTGACCTTTGATCCTGCAAATCAGTGGCTGTCTTGTGTGTACAATGACCATGGTACTTATGTCTGGGATGTGAAGGACCCCAAGAAAGTGGGCAAGGTGTATTCAGCTCTCTATCATTCCTCCTGCGTCTGGAGTGTAGAGGTACGTGGGCCAGGTCTGCTGAGACTGACCGTGTTTCCTGGCCTACCATTAGGAGCTGGGGTTCCTCAAGTGTGGAATTTGTTTCCTCCAGCACCCTTGATCCCCAAGCTGTGCCCCTGGGTCCCTTCGTATCTGTTAATTGGCTCTGAGGATGGGAGGGGATTTTAGTGCTGACTCATCTCAGACGTTTTTCAGTATGCCCCTGTGCAGTCTTAGCTTGGCCTCTTTGGACATGTTCCTGAACTTGACCAAACCTTAGTTTCTGCAATTGTGAAATGACATACCTGATGCATTTGATTTTTACGAACAGGAGACAATGTAAGTGGGAGATTTAGAATGCCTAGTACTTACTAGGTGCTTGGTTAATGTATATTCCTTTACTTGTTAAAGACAAGAGCTAATCATTATGACTTGCTTGCTATGGGATAAGCCGTTGCCTCCAGGGGACAGGATGGGGGAACTTTAGGCCCCCAAGGACAGAGGTTCAGGAGGGTTTAGCTGAAAAGGGTTGGGGACAAAATTTATTATCTCCAAGGGAAAGATACTAACTTGACAATGAAGAAACGGCAAAACCCACCCTTAGCCAAGTCATTAAGGTTAACATCCCGTGGCAGCAGCATGAATCTGGTGAGAGGGTACACTGAGAGGTTTCAAAATGTTCCCAGAAAATGTTATGACTCTTAAGAACTCCCAATAAAATGTTGAACAACAACAACCAACGTTGATGGAAAGTTTCTTTTAGTTCTGTTTCTCCATGCAGCCTCCTCCTAGCATTGTGTCTGGTATTCTTGACCCAAATGTATAAGGAACTTAGGATAGTCATGAGGAAACATCAGGCAACCTTCATTTGAGGTACACCTGCCAGAGTAACTTATCACACTCTCCCAGGTGTCAGGGTAGGAAAGACAAGCAAAGACTGAAAGCCATTCTAGACTGGGACAGATGACACCCATGTGCCATGGGGGCTCCTAGGATCCTGGAGCAGAAGAAGTCCATTCGTGGGATAAACAAACAAACTCATTGGCATTGGGTTGATTCCAACTCAGAGCAACCCCCGCTGGTGACATTTAAATAAAGTCTAATAATGTTGTTCCAGTGTGACCTCCGTGGTCCTTATCACTGTGTACTGTAGTGCATAAAACATTAATACGAAGGGAGACCAGGTGAGAGAGTTGAATGTGACATATCTTGACTCATTTTTCTAAAGGTTCAACCCAAAAGGTAAAGTAAAACAGCTCTTGATGGAGAGGAAAAGGTGGAAGGGGGTGGGTGATGATTCTTTCCCCCCGCTGCCTGGCACTGAACGGGCTCTCCTCTCTTCTCATTTTGCAGGGTCTACGAATTGCAGTTCCTGAGTGAAATGCTGAAGGTGGAGGCCCATGAGTCAGAGATTCTGTGCCTGGAGTACTCGAAGCCAGACACAGGTACCTGGCCCTGGCCTGGAATGGCCTTGAGTGAGCCCCTCCAGTCTGGCCAGAGCCACTGATACTTGTCCTGCCTCTTGACTATGGGGCTGATCGTTCTTTTGGCTACCAAAAGAGTTAGTGATCCTTCTTGATGTCTCTGAAGGCTTCTTGTTGTTTCTGAAGGCTTTGGGGAGGACTGCATCTCAACTCTGCCCGACTCCATGGCTCATGTGGCTTAAGGATGTGGGGCTCAGTTTCTCTGGGTGCTCTTTGCTGGGCACTCATGTTGGGCTGCGATCCACAAGCTCAGCAGTTTGAAACTACCAGCCGCTCTGCAGGAGAAAGGTGGGCCTTTCTACTCCTGTAAACAGTTACAGTCTCAGAAGCCCATAGGGGGTATTCACTATGAGTCAGCATTAACTTGATAGCAGCAGATTTGATTTTTGTAAAGTCTTTTTAAAGCCAACCAAAAGCTGAATCAGTGAAGAAGATCTGCTTTAGACATTGTGCTCTTTTAAAGAATAATCTGTCTGTGATCAGATTGACACAGGAACTTGGAAGGTTAGGTGAAAAGTTTAAGGGGCAGTGAGCTTATGTGTGTGATGGAAATTTGGAATTGGAAAAGGACAGTGAGAATGGCTACATAATTTCAGAAATATAATGAATGTTAGCAAATTGTACATGTAGAAATGATCGAATTGGTATATATTTTTGTGTGCATTGTTTTAGATCAGGGAGAAGACTCGAAGTTCAAATATAATTTACAGAGACCCCCTTGTTAAATCTTGAATGGGACAAAGTCCAGAAAAAACAAATCATCTGGTTGAGGGAGACCGTAAGCATGAGGCCATAATGGGGACTGAAGGATTCACAACAGCTCGGTCACATGGAAAACAAAGGAAGCCCCTTTAAAAGTCAAGTTCCCAGCAGATCAGACCATCACAGTTGGAAATGTGACTACAGAAATGGGAAAGGGACCATGATTGGAGTAAATACATTATTGCAGACTAGAAAAGTTTACAGGACTGGTTCAGGGCCCTCCAACCATCTTGGTCAGGGCATGAACGTGCAACCTCAGTACCCCAATTCCCATCAAGGGCATACTCAGGCAAGTTCTTGAGGGCTAGACTACTCCTCACCAGGCTGGCCAGAGGAGTGGGTGGAAGCAAACAAACTCTGCCTGAGGGCAAAGCATTTTACGTTGCTAGTTCAGAGTCATGGAGCTCTAGTGCCATAGAAGGTTATGGGTTGGGCGGTTAACCACAAGGTTTCACTCTTCAAAACCACCAGCCAGCTCCAGGGAAGAAAGATGAGGCTTTCTACTCCAATAAAAATATATAGTCTGGAGATTAAAAGCCCCAATGTAAGTTAACTGGGTTGATTCCTACTAGAGGGATAATGTGTGTGGGCCAGATGCTTGCAAGGTCCCTCAAGGCAATGCTGCCAGACTGCAGTCTCTGCTCCCTGCTGGTGGAGACAATGGATTGCTTTTCTCTAAAACTTGGAACCATTAGCTTGGTTCCAGTAGGTGGAGTTCACACCCTACTGATAATGGTTCATATGGAGATCCAGAAAACAGGTCAAAGTTAAGCTGCCATTCTAAATGTAGGATCCGCCCATTTTGTCACCTGTATACCCCCAATCCCTCCTCTTCCTATTGCATGTATGCCCCTAGACCACCCCTTCTCACCGCTGTATAACATAGTCCAAGTCCTTCCTGTGATGTATGTCTTTACCCTCCCGTTTCCAATTCCCCTTGTCCTCCTTCCCTTCCCCCTCTCTCCATGTGGACCACCAAGTGGGGCTGAGGTGAGCAATGCTACCATGATATGTGTGTGACTGCATTATTGTAATATCTCTTCTATCTCTCATGCTCCCAATGACTTTAATATTTATATCTCAACCCTTTATGTTTCCAGGGCTTTCAATGACATTAGGCATCTTTTCAATGTTTATGAATCATGCTTATGAACCTCTCTTCTGTTAGTTGTCTGTGTGTATGCATTGCCTGTATTAAAAACATATAGAACCGAGCAATTTGTCTGGAAAAATAATTTATAGAAACTTTATGTTAGATTGCCATGCGTTTTGCATAGCCAATTGTTCTTTTAAAACACTTTTCTTGTCATTGTGATACCATGCTAAAAGGTAAAAACATCTGTATATAGTCAAATAGCTTTATCTTTCCTTTAAAGACATGAACCTTCGTGTCTTGCTTAAAGTTTCCACCTCACTAAAGCTAAATTGCTACCCTCGAAAATAAATCCCTCTAAGTTTTTAATGCTTTGAATATTTTATCGCTCTAATCCTCCTGGAGTTTATTTTTGAATGTAGTATGCTCCTTCCTTTGATTTCTTGTAAATTCAGCCAATTCAACCACTCATTAACCAAAGTATTCCTTTACCACTGGATTGTTTTGCCACCTTTGCTTTGCATAGCATATAGTTCTAAATTATATCCCAGACTACTGAATTATTTGCCAGAGTGGCTTTACTAATTGTACACTGGCATCACAACACGCGGGAGCTTCGGAAAGATCGTGGGAGAAAGGAATGAAAAGAGAAGATAATTTCCCATGAATTTTTGAAGCTTCCTCGTACAGGTGCTTTACAGTAAGTCGACATTAGGGTTTATAATCAATAAAAAATTCAACTGTGATCCAAGAATGAGGGGCGTGACATTTCCTGGTTGAGACAAAAGCGAACAGGCGAGCAGAATACGAAAAGAATTGGTTAACCGATGAAACTGCAGCCAAGTGTTAGCTGTTATCACAAAAATGAACACACAGAATATTCTTGAACTTGGAAGTGGGAACTTCAGCCTTTCAACGGCCATCGACGGTGCGGGGCAACATCCCCGCACTCCTACGCTCAGGAAGGGGGTTCTGGGGTCTGCGGCGCCGCGGGGCACAAGTGGGGCGAAGGGCTGCGAGGGAACGCCGAGGCAGAGGGGTCCCCGCGAGGCGGCTGCGGGCCGCTCCAGAAGGCAGGGGTCCGGGGGCTCTGCGGTCCCTCAGGACCCTCCAGGAGAGGCTCCAGAAAGGCAGCTGGAGGCCCCGGCCGCCCGTGCAGCTCGCTGGGAGGCGCGGGCGCACGTGCTCCGCCGGTCCGGGCGGCGGGGGCGGCTGAACGGGCCCTGGCCGTGGGCGGCGGGCGGCGGGCGGGCGCAGTGCGGCGCCGGGCAGGCGGGAGGTGACCGCGCGGGGCGGTCGCGGCGGCTGGGGCTACTGACGGCACACGGATCCGGAGCGCACTGCGCGGGGCGGGGCGCCGCGCAGGTGAGAGCGGCAGCGGACCCGGATGTGGCGCGGCTGAGGGCGGCCGAGGGCGGGGGGTCGCGGCGGCTAGCTCTTGGAGATCCCGGCCGGAGGCTCCGGCGCCGGTGCTGCGCTTCCTGCCGGCTCGAAGAACGAGCCCGAGCCTGGCCGCCCTCGGGATGCCTTGCTGAGGCTCCGCCAGACGTCCCCAACAGGGGGGGGCGGGGCGGGGCGCGTTCGGGCGCCTCCTGAGGGCGCCTCAGCGGAGAGCGGCGTTGGCGCCGTGGAGTCTACGCGGGCGGCCCAACCCGCCTGCCACTCAGGTGTCTTTTTGCACGGAAGTGAGTTTTAGGAGCGGGAAACCTGTGGTGGGCGTGACTGACGTGTTTTTAAATCATTTTCTATACATTTAAAGCTGTAAAGGCAAAACTTCATGATCCAATTAATATAGCCAAAAATTCAGGCTTGATAGAAACATTTAGAATCCAGCCACTGGGGGTAAAGTCCCCTTATTCCCATCTGTTATTGGAGGAAGGTATGAGAGAGATTGGATACTGCGGTGGGAAGAAATAGAGCCAAATAGGAATGTCTGCTTCTATAGGGAGAATGTATCAGCCATGCGCTCACTTTAAGGCAGCACAGCTTTAAGGGAGAATCTGTGGAAATGATAGATTACCGCAGGAACATGAACTTGGAGTATATCTCCAACTAACAGAGTGGTGGTCTTTCAGCCATGGAACATTAGTCTCCCAGATTCCCTCTGTACCAGTCAGGGAATAAGTCCCAGTATTATTTCCCTTGGTGCTAGTATCCCACATTTCCCCTCTCTGCATTATGTTTAAGATTCAATAGTGTCACGGAGGCAACATGGTCTCTTTTCATATCTATTAGCTTCCTATAGAAGTGACATGAGACTGCAAGCATCACAATTATGATAAAAAACACAGTCAGAGTGGAACTTAAGCTATGTGAAGTACTTTGCCCCCAAGCTCGCGGGTCCAACCCTTCCATGCTACTCATCAATTGCTTAATCACATCAGAGCCAGGAGAAGCCTCAAGCTTGTCTTTGAATGTATAGAAAATATCCTTTTTAAGCTGATCAATATCTAATGAAATGTTTCCCTTAAACCCTTGCAAATGTTTCCTAATCAAATTCCAATCATGCAATGTCTTATTATAAGGATAAGTGGTTATACAGAAATCAGTTACATTCCAATCACATTATAGCATTGACAAATTCAAAATCTTGATCTTTCAGCAAAGCAGTCTGCAGTAATGTAGGGACTTTATGGATGTGCTTTATACAATTGATGTATGTATACGTATGGATTGTGGTAAGAGTTGTATGAGTCCCTAATAAAATGTAAAAGAAGAAAAGAGAAAAAAAATGATTAGGGCAAAGACTGTACAGATGTGCTTTATACAATTGATGTATGTATATATATGAACGGTGAAAAGAATTGTATGAGCCCCAATAAATTGTTAAAATTAAAAAAAAATTAATTAAAAAAAAAATTAAATTAAATTAAAAAAAAATGAGTAAATGAACTTTGTCACACATAAGATTCCTCTTCTCCTTCTGTTTTAACAATTTAAATAGTAAAGCATTGCTAGATCTTGAACCAGTAAAAGTACTAGTTAGATAACCTTCATTGTTATGTAAATACCGGCTCCCATCCCTCAGAGAATTAAGAGAGCTAACTAATTGGGAGAACTTCTTATCATACTTTGAAAGACTGAAAAAATTCTTAATAAATTTGTTCAGCTGATCTTGAAGTAACTTACCAAGCAGACATTTTTTCTCCAGGCTTACCAATAAGGTTATAGGCTCAATTGAGCCGTTTTGCCTTTCAGGCTTCTCACACTGTATGATTTTACCTTGCAATATTCTGTCTTGGTTAACTTCACTCATTCCCTCTATGCTGGCTTTAGGGGAAGTTAATGGGAGGGCCTTAGGCCCCCCTGAATGCCCTAAGGAAATGACCCGGCATCCACAGTTAACAAACCTTTTTCCTTCCATTTCTAATTCCATGTGGGGGCGCTGTTTCTCCACAACAGCAGTCCAGAAGACTGCTTGATTTATAGGGTGGTCAAACTTCTCAAGTACTCTTTCCTGATAGGTATAAATTTTTACTCTAGAAATGCAAGGAAGGGAAAATTGGCTTAAGCGATCCTACATTTTTACAAACCATGGTATATCAGAACTCATTACTGCCTTAATTTCTTCTTCACAATCCTGACCAATAACTCCAGCAACACCTTGAGAATTTATGTTGGACTTTCTTTTTTTTTTTTTTTTACTTTCTTAATAAACTTCCTATAGTTCTTTTAGGTAGTGGACCCCAATTACTGCTCTTCGTTTCTGATTCAATCACAGTTTTGGGCTTTTTCTTACAACTCTTATCAACTCCAGTATCAATTTTAATTTCTTGAGTACTAAGGTTAAATCTTCCTGATAGAAACTGTATTAATCTTTCAATAAGAGGTCCCTGCTTTTGAGGATCAAGCTCCTGTGAAGGCTTCTGAGCCATCTCTTGGTTATTCAAACCAACTGCAGTGAGAACAGAGACTAGGTTTTTGCCTCTTTGGCTAGGTCTGTTCTCCTGCTGTGAGGCTGCTAGATAAAGGCGATTTCTCTCAAAGATCTTCTTTGCTCCAGTAGGCAGACACCTTGCCTACCACGCTCTGCTATGAGGGCTCTGCATCAAGCTTCTTCCACTATTTTCCCGCCGGGAAGTCTTTGCTAATGGCGACCCTTCACTGTTGATTTTTGAACGACATTGGCTCGCCCAATGAGTTCCCTTCCTACAATGGAGGCAGAGTTCAGGTTCGTTTAAACCCGATCTCCATGGTCCTGGCCCATGCTCTGACATTGGCCGCAGCCTGCTCTGCCTACACTCTTTTGAAGATGACTTGTCTTCCCACAACTAAAGCACTTTCTTCCAGGTCTGATATAGTTTGCCAATGAAGCTGCCATGAGGTCTGCCTTGTATTCCTCTGCCTCTACATTCCTGCATATCCTAAAATAACCCAGCAAAGTGCCCTGTTCGCTGTAGGGATGCAAGGCATTTTTACAGTGCTTATTAGAGAAATCATAAGATAGTTTGTGCACTAGGTCTCTTACTGCCTGAACATTCTTCACACATTTGGAAATAGCATCTTCCAGTCGGGACACAAAGTCAGCGTAACGCTCATCATATTCTGTTGGCTTATAGCCCTGTAACGCAGCGTTCTCTCTTCTGATGGAATTATCTTTTCCCAGGCCCTTAAGCAAACCTCATGTATCTGTCCTATTGTCTGTTCAGTAAACTGTAGTTGAGACTCAACTGTAATATAATTTGCATCCCCTAGCAATTGATGAATTCCTATATCTATCCCATCCTCAGCATTCTTCCCAGCTCTTGCAAGGGCTGCTTCCTTCCATAGCATTTGATATCACAAGCATTCTGAAGAGTAAAGACAAATTCTCACTAAAGCTTTCCAATCTGTAGGGGTCCAGCTGTCAGACTCTGCTAGAGCCCTTATCATGCTAATTACAAAATGTGAGTCTGGGCCGTAGTCATTGATTGCCTGCTTGAGATCTTTTAGCAACTTAAAAGGCAAAGGCACTGTGAATTCCTTTTGGTTCTAACAGGATAAGACATCTTGCATTCTAAATCTTCTTCTGCAATCCCTCTTCCTACTCTGGAGAGTAAAGGTGCTTTCCTATACTTTGCTTCTTTACGTCTATTCTCTGAGCTACTCTTTTCAATCTGGATATCTTGGAGTTCCACTTCCTGAACTTCACCTTCTGTGCTAGCTCTCCTAGTTTGCATTTCTTTGGAGCTAATCTCTCTACCTTCAGGGCTGGCTTGCTTGATTGTTTTACAATCTCTGGCCTTTCTTACACTAAATTCCAGCAGGAGAGCAGTTGCTTTTACTATGTCCCCTTCTGACTCAGGCTCATTCTTTTAGCTCTGCCTAAAATCTTCTCATCTGCCTGAAACCCGTTCTCACTGCTTCTCATCTGATTTAAATTTGGGCATCTTAGACGTTGCCTGTTCTGCTTCTTGGCTTTCTCTACCTTTGAAAGCAAGGGAGCTTCCTGGGATTGTTTAATAGCCATGCTTTGGATCTTGCAATCCACTGCCTCTAGTACTGTATCACCTTTAAACCTTCGGAGTCTGCAGTCTCGCGAGAGCATACAGGCTTTGGCAATGAGGTTCTGTTCTAGAATTGGAGGCTTTAGATAACAAACCAATCCCTGCCTTTTCAGTTTTTCCTAAAGTTTCATAACCTAAATCATGCTTATTCACAGACACTTTAGCTTGCTTTGCTAGATTTGAATAGACACAAGACTTCTCACTAGACTGTTCATCCTTATTCAATTCCTCCTGCAAAAGTTTTAAAACCATCTTAACTTGTACCCACAGAGACCACTTCTCCATAGGGATACTCTCCCCATCTCTGTGCTTCCTTTAAGTTGACAATGACCTCCTCCCAGGTCTCTAAATCAAAAGTTCCTTCCTCTGAGAACCATGAATTATACCTTTTTACTACTTTTAGAAAACATTGTATCTTTTTCTTCGTTACTTTTACACCTTGTCTTTTCAGTAAGTAGAGAGCATGGTACCATAAGTTTCAGGTTTACTTTTACCTTGCTCCCATTATCCTCTTTAAAATTCTAATTCACTATTTCCACTACTTCTCTGTCGATCCCCACACCGGATCCTCACTTCACACAATTTTCAAATTCACTCTACATACCAATGGGGCCATATAATTGTTATATGGGATATAACTCATATTGTCCCACGTTGTGCGCCATTTGTCTGGGGAAGCCCGCCTTGTGCTGGGGCTCCAGCCTCCAGCCCAGTCCTTGAGCCTCCTGCCTGGTCTCCATCCCACCTCCCTTCGTCCACACTGAGCGTGGACCTGGCTGGTAAGATCATGGCCATCCAGGAGGTGAGCATGCTACCATGAATTGTGTCTGACTGCATTATTGTAATGTCTCTTCTATCGCTCATGCTCCCGGTGACTTTAATATAATATTTATATATCTCAACCATACAATTGTGCTTATTGAACCCAAGATTACTGGTGGGGGGCTGGCACCCCAACTCATACCACAGTACATACCATTTGTCTAGTTCTTCAATGCTTCCTCTCCCGCTCACTCCCTCCAACTATCATGACCTCAGCTCTACCTTACAAAGCCGGCTAGACCAGAGCATGTACACTGGTACAGATAAGAACTCTCAACACACAGAATCCAGGACAGATAAACCCTTCAGGAACAGTAATGGAAGTAGTGATAACATGAGGGTAGGGATGAGATAGAGGGAACTGATAGCAATGATTGATGTATTAACACTCACACCCCAGGGGGACAAGCAACAGAAACATTGGTGAAGTGAGACCTTGGACATTGTAAAATATGAAAGTATAATTTATCAAGGTTTCATGAGGGTGGGAGAGTGGGAGAGAAGGGGGGAAAAGGAGCTGATACCAAGGGGTCAAGTATAAAGAAAATGATGATGGTACCGTAGGTACAAATGTGCTTGATACAATTGATGTATGCATTGTTATAAGTGGTGTAAGAGCCCCCGATAAAATGACTTAATTTTTTAAAAGTGTTTAGGTAGATCTTGATGGAGGATAGATTGAGAAACAATAGTTTCAGAATTTGATAATTTTGCTTAATAATCAAACTGAAAACTCACTGCCATTGCACCTTTTGTGACTCACAGCAACCCTGACTTTCAGCAACCCTATTGGACAGGGTAGAGCAGCCCCTGTGAGTTTCTGAGACTGCAACTCTTTACAGGGGTAGAAAGCCCTAACGTTTCTCTCTCAGAGCGGGTGGTGGTTTTGAACTATGTGGGTAGCAGCCCAAGTGAAAACCACTATGCCACCAGGGCTCCCTGTGCCACATAGCGGGAGCTGTTGTTTTCCCTAACATTCACTTGGCTATTTCTTTTATAAGAAGCCAAGTAATTTGGCAGCTTATTTCTGTTCCAGTTTTCTTATATAGAAAATGTGGTGACAGTGTGAACCTGTTTGTTGTAGTTTATGTGAACATAATTGAGTGATCTAGACCAAGTGAGCTAGACCAAGTGAGCTGACTGGTCAAAAATCAGACCTGTGGATTGCCAAATTGGTTCTGCTGAGATTGGGGCTTTCCTGGATCCACAGGCTTCCTCCAAGCTGTGTCCGAGAAGCTCTGCATTTTAGAGCTACATTTTATAGTTGAAAGAGAGGCCTAAGGAGGGAGGGAGTCCTTAAGCTCTAAGACCTTAATGCTGTCATTGCTGTCCTCTTTTAGTGTACCTGCAGTTTCCACACTGCAGTGGGAACCATTGAAACAGCTGTTCTCATTCTCTGAGATGGTGTGCCACCCCACTCCATACCACCACCACCTCATCCCTTTCTCTTATTGTAGAGATAATGCCCCTTCCATATGTATCTCAGATATTCAATTAATGAAGAAAGACAAAAGTAGGAGAAATGATTTAGATGAAGGAGACCATAAGCATGAGGCCATAATGGGGTCCAAAGGCTGTGTGGCCATGTCGCTAATTATAGAAATGGATGAAATCTGCCACAAAAATGTGATTGGAGGCAGAGCAATTCATCACTCTCTCAGGCAGGACTACATAAGTGAGAATGGGGCCATTATGGAGACATGGAGACGATCACAGATTAGAAAGGCTTACTGGATTTGTTCTGGGGCCTTCCGACCACTATAACTCATGACCATAGGGTCTTAGACTTTCCCAATTTCCATTGAGGACCTTCCCAGGGAAGTCCCAGAGGGCAGATTGCTCCTCTCTGCTCTGGCTAGTTGTTGTTGCGTGCCATTGAGGACACTTGGACTCGTCGTGACCTCACATACAACCGAATGAAACACTGTAGGGTCGTGCACCATCCTCACAATTGTTCCTGTGCCTGAACCACCGATGAAGCCACTGAGTCCATCCACTTCTTCGAGGACCTCCTCTGTTTCATGGCTTCTCCACTGTACCAAATAGGATGTCCTTCTCCAGGGACTGGTCTCTCCTGACAACATGTCCAAAGTATGTAAGATGGCGTCTTGCCATCCTTGCCTCTAAGCAGCACTCTGGCCTTATTTCTTCTGATACAGATTGGTCAGTCCTTCAGCAGTCCATGGTACTGTCAGTAGTCTTCTGGTGGACCACAATTCGATGCATCTGTTCTTCTACAGCCTTCCTTATTCAGTGTCTAACTTTCACATGCATATGATGCAATGGAAAATAGCATGGCTTAGGTCATGTGCACCTTAGTCCTCAGAGTAACATCATTGTTCTTCAACACTATAAAGAGGTTTTCTGCAGCAGATTTACCCATTACAATACATCTTTTGATCGGCTGACTGCTGTTTCTATGAACATTGATAGTGGATCTAAGCAAGACAAAATCCTTGACAACTGAAGCCCTTTTCTCTGTTTATCACCTATTGGTCCAGTTTTGGGGATTTTGGTCTTCCTTATATTGAATTGTAACCCATATTGAAGGCTGCAATCCTTGATCTTCAGCAAGTGGTTCAATTCCTCCTCACTTTCAGCAAACAAATGGTGTCATATATGCACACAAGCAGGCTCCCAAAAGTTAGTGGAACAAGGAATCAAAAGAGAATGGAATTTTTCAGGGACTTTTTGAAATACCAGTGTGTGTGTGTGTGTGTGTGTGTGAGAGAGAGAGAGAGAGAGAGAGAGAGAGAGAGGAGATGTGGGCATAAAACAAACATCAAGCAACATAAGGGAGAATGCTGTTGGCTGCTGTTGAACTGATTCCGGTGCGCATGCACAGTGACCTGCTGTGTGCACCATAGTGACCCCTCAGAAGCAGATCATCAAGCCTACCTTTCAACTGAAATTCTGAGAATTCACAATTTTCAGAAGTATGTGGATAACAGTGAAAGCCAAAATTCTATTTGCACAGTCCCCACGTGGATTAAGCTTCCAGTGAATTCCTTCAGACCATTGACCAGGGATGTGAACACTCTTGCCACCAGGCAGAGGGCATTGGAAAGTGGATTACCCCTTAGGCAGCCCATGGTGGGGCTTAGAGACTTGCCTAAGTGTATCCTTGAATCGAGGCTGCCATTCTGGGCTGCACGGTCATGAGTCATGCCCCCAAAGCCTTGGTTGTTTGGCCCTGGACCACTCTTGTAAACTGTCCTGTTTAACACAGGTCCCAATCCTTGTCCTATTCTTGCTTCTGTAGTCCCACCTGGAACTGTGATGTTGGGATCTGCCGCCATGTCCTTTCAAGTCTGTGAATCTCAGATAACCCTTACATATCAATAAGACCTCTTGCTAATAGTTTCCCTCCCCTCATCTCGATGGCATGTGTTTGTCCTGTTTAAGATTTAATAAATTATCTTTGAGATTTGGGATATCCTCTTACCCTAAAACACAAGGCATCTCTGGGTGTATTCCAGCTGCCAACTTTTTAGGTAGTAGTCAAGAAGTTCGCTGTTATGTCACCCAGGAAGCTGGGGAAAGGATGATCACCAGAACAAATCCATTATTCCCTCCACTCGCTTCCTAGCCTTTGAATCTCCACCTTGGAGGCAACTATGGCCTTTCTGTTTCTTTTTGATGATCATGTACGCATGTCCAAGTAAAGCTTACTTTTTACTCTTTTGTATCGCCTATTTCATTAAATATTATATTTTGGAGATTCTTCCAAATGGATTCATACAGAATGACCTCATTCATTTAAGAGTGCATGCTGTTACACAATACAGCTATGATAAAATGCATCTAACCAACCTTTCTTTTTTCTCTGTGTATTTTACCAATTTTCCTGTCAAAATTGACCATATCTGAGTTTGCTTTCAGGGACACCTTAAGTCTAGTACCCCTTGAATCCTAGGGCCTGGAGTCCTCCTCCTCTTCAGAACCAATCTCTGTGCAGGTGTGCTGGTATGTGAACTGTGAACCCTCTCCCTAAAATCAAAAAATAAAACCCAAACTCACTGTCATCAAGTCACTGTTGACTTGCAGTGACCCTCTGAGTTTCTGAAACTCTGTCTATGGTAGTAGAAAAACCAGTCTTTCTCAGAGCTGCTGGTAGTTTTGAACTGCCAACCATGTGGATCACAGCATAACTGTTAGGTTTCTCGGGTGGGAAATACCTCAGTTCTTGGCATCACAGGAGAAAGAATTCATGTCGAAGACTGATTGTTGATCCAAATGGGTTTGTATTAAGGAGAGAAGGTGATAGAGGAGAAGAGAAGAGAAAGAGAGGAGAGAGGGGGAAGGGGGAAAGAAAGGATTGAGAGAGAGAGAGAGAGAGAGAGAGAGAGAGAGAGAGAGACCCCACAGAAAAACAGGGAGGTGGTCTCCAGGTTCGGCCTTTAGTGGCTTCGGCTGGGAGGCGTGGTTGACATTATTGGTTGACCCCATTGGCTGAATTAAGCCCACCTGGCCTGGTTTGCACCCACCTAAGTGCACTGCCTCCCTGCCTCATGTGCCTGAATTTGGAGCCTGCCCAGTAGACACCCTGGTCCCAGCTCTAGCTACCTAACATAAAACTACACCATAACACTACTCCCTCCTAAACAGCATAGCTAAAAATATGAGTTGAGCAGAGAAATTGGTTCTTAAAAGAATGCCTTCGCTTACAACCGATTGTCATTTTAAATTTCACTTGATGGTGTAGAGAGAACCAAGAGATCATTCCATCCCTCAGATTACTTGTAAAGTACTGCAGAAACCTCAGGAAAGCCAGCAATTGCCTGCAAGACTGAGGTAAGAATCTCAAGGTTGACTCCCAAAACCATACGCATTGCTATAGAGTTGATTCTGACCCATAGCAACCTTACACAGGACAGGGTAGAACTAACTACCTCTGAGTTTCCAAGTCTGAAACTCTCTATTTTTGTAAATCATTTTATTGGGGGCTCTTACAGGTCTTATAACAATCCATACATCAATTTTGTCAAGCACATTTGTACATATGTTGCAATCATCATTTTCTTTGTATGTGAGCCCTTGGTATCAACTCCTTTTATTTCCCTCCCTCCCAACCCTCCCTACCTCATGAACACTTGATAAATTATTAATTATTATTTTTCATATTGTACAGAATCCGCTGTCTCCATTCACCCAAGTTCTTGTTGTTCATGCCCCCCAGTCACCCCCTGGGGAGCGGCGTGGTTATACAGTGATCATTGCAGTCAGTTCCCCCTTTCACACCCCACCTCTCCCCCACCCTCATGGTATCACTACTCCCATTACTGTTCCTAGGGGGTTTATCTGTCCTGAATTCTGTGTGTCCAGAGCTCTTATCTGCACCAGTGTACATGCTTTGGTCTAGCCGGATTTGTAAGGTGGAACTGGAGTCATGATAGTGGGGTGAGGGCTGGGAGAGTCTGTAACTCTTTATAGGAGTAGAAAGCTTCACAGGAAAGTGAATTTGAGGCTGAGACCTTGGGAAAAGTTTGGTCAAGATAACCAGATGTGGAGTGGTGTAGGGAAGGAAAGATTAAAAATAACCTGGTCCAGGATCCTCACAAATTTTAAGTTCATTTGACGCTCCCTAGGGAGGAAGGAGGAAGAGCTATCAGCAGGCAGGCTGTGTCATGCCTACAGCCTCTACAAAAATGCTTCCTGACTCTTCTCAGAAATTCTGCCAGGTGCTACCAGCCTCCTGAGTCTGAGAATGGTTCCTCTATGTTCTTATTAAGCTGAGGAAGGTTGGCACAAAAATATTTGGGAATCCAAGGAGCATGGTGAGGTCATTTCAGGGGGTCATGAGGAATGACTAGTAGGGATTTCAGCCAAATTAAAGGGCTTAGCAATTTGAATACCAGCTGACTCTGACCTTGATCAAGCCTCTTTACCTTTCTGGGTCAATTAAAAAAATTATTTTTTACCAGGTTTCTACTATATGTCAGATATGGGGAAGCAGTAGACAAACCAATAGAAGCTAGGAAATTTGATCCCACCTGTACAGATGTTGCTTCTAAAGACAGCATTCTTTATGTATGAGTTTGCCAGTAGTAATAATTGTCGTTAATCGTGCACTCTTGCCTGGAGAAAAATCCAAGAATCTGTGTCTTTGTACCTCCCTTTTGACACCCTCAAGGAACCCAGTGGTGCTGTGAGGAAGGCATTGGCCTGCTAACCCAAATACTGGCAGTTCAAACCCACCTGATGCTCCAAAGAAGATGAGACTGTCTGTTCCCCTGAAGATATATCCTTTTGGAAACCCCACAGAGCAACTCTACTCTGTCCTATGAGAGTCAGAATAGACTAGTGAGGACAGTAGATGTGGTTTGGGTTTGGTTTCAACACCTCCTCCCTGATCTACCTCATTACATCACAGTGCCTTAATCAGCTCCCCAAGCTGGTTTGTTTTTATGGCAGATTTTCTTTCTCTCCCCAAGTGCCTGATTGTGGGAAACAGAGGGATTTCTCCCAAGCTGTCTACCCCAAATATATTCCAAACTCAGCTGCTTGCAAATGACTATGCACTTGGAGGTCATCAGGAATAGATCAGGGGTCATTCTCCCTAAGAGTTATCAGCTATCTAGTGCAAGCAGACACCACTGCTTATCCCACAACAAGTAGGATTCACTCCCTTCTGATAAGGATAGTAGTTGTCTGTTTCCTTGTAGGAGACACCAGAGAGGTCAAACCCATCCAAAGATGACCAAGGTTAGGCTGCCATCCTAAAACTAGAATCAGCCCATCTTGTCACATGTATACCCCCCAATCTCTACTCTTGCTATTGCATTTCCATAGACCATCCCCTCTCATTACTGTATCACCTATAGCACATCCCCTTCCTGTGACATGGGTCCTCACCTGTCATTAGGGGGCTTGCATGCCCCCAGAGAATATAAAAACCTGGGTTAGCATCAAATATCTCTTTCCACGTAGACCACCAAGCGGGGCTGAGCTGAGTATGCTACTATGAATTGTGTCTGACTCCATTTATTTCAATATTTCTCTTATGCTCTGTAACTTTACTATAATATTTATTTATTATCGCTATACAATTGCGCCCACCGGACTCATAATGATGTGTTAGGGGCTGGCTTCCCCTGACACCTGATGCTTATTCTTCTTCTGTCACCTCTGCCCCCCCCACCCCCCACCTTTCTTCCCTTCCTTCTCTTCCCACTGTTGGCCACACCATTGCTGTGTGTGTTGCTCGACCTTTTTTGTGCAGGTCTCTGCAGGCAGTTGGGAGAAGAAGGGCAGTGAAAGGGACTGAACATGCCACTATCTGTGGGCAGGACAGGATGTCTGATGCTTTGCTGGCTCTTTGATATGTGAGACCAGCAGCCAAACCTACCCCTTTAAGAGCCTGGAGATGATGACTGAAGGCCTTATGCAAATATTTTTACCTTACTTTTATTGTTCTTTGTGTAAAGTGAGGGGCTGGGCAATATGTTTTTAAGACTCCAAGCTCGAACATTCCAAGAAAGTAAGCATTCAAATGTTAAATGCAGGAATTACAAATACTCCTTGACTGGGATGGGCGTGCTCTGATCCCTGCTGCTGGAGACAATGGATTAATTCTCCCTCAAGCTTGCAACCAATAGCTTGGTTCCTGTAGGTGGAGTTCACACCCTACTGAAATGGTTCATATGGAGATCCAGACCGGTCAAAGTTAAACTGCCATCCTAAATGTAGGATCCGCCCATCTTGTCACAAGTATACGCCCAATCCCTCCTCTTCCTATTGCGTGCATGGAAGGCGGGGGTCTGGGGGTCCCGGGGCCCTTCAGGGACCCGCCAGTCATACAGCTCGACGGGAGGCGCGGGCGCGCATGCTCCGACAGTCGGTGCGGCGGCGGGGACGACGACGACGGCGGCGCGGCGGCGGCGGGCAGGCGGAGTGCCAAGCCCGGCGGGCATGAGGTGACGAGCGGGGCGGGCAGCGGCTGGGGCTACTGACGGCTCACCGGATCCGGAGCGCACTGCGCGCGGCGCCGGGCAGGTGAGAGCGGCGGCGCGGGACCCGGATGCGGCGCGGCTGAGGGCGGCCAAGGGCGGTGGTCGCGGCGGCGCCTGGGCCCCGCGCTGGCCGGCGGCGAGTTCCCGGAGGTCCGGGCCGGCGGCTCCGGCGCCCGTGCCGCGCTTCCTGCCGGCTCGGAAGACGCGCGCCGAGCAGCCCACAGGACGCCTTGCTGAGGCGCGGCCGGATGTCCCTGGCGGGCGGGTGGCGCGTTCGGGCGCCTCCTGAGGGCGCCTGAGCGGAGAGCGGCGTTCGCGCCATCGCGTCTACGCGGGCGCCCCGGACCCGCCTGCCACTCAGGTGTCTCTTCACGCAGAAGTGTGTTTTAGGAGCGGGAAACCTGTGGTGGGCTTCACGGACGTGTTTTTAAATCCCAGCGCCGCCGAGGAGCCCTGGGGCCTCGCCCCTAACGCCCTACTTTGCCCAAGGGGGTAAGAATGGGTGTCCAAAAGGTTGCCTGGCCAGAGCGCAAGTGCTTGTGAATGGTAGCGACTGGGAAGGCTGCACCTCGCTCCGCTGGCCGAAGCCTGGCTGCTGGGCGGGTCACGTTTATTTCCGAGCTGCTGTGGTGTGGCTGCAAGCTCCGCTGGAGTAGCTCCTAATGTTGGAGCCTGTCGTCGGCGGGTAAAATAGCATCCCGGGGCCCCTTCCTAGAGTGCTTCCTAGCACAAGCACATGGCGACTCGGAATACCTGTCCCAGGTACCTGGGGGCTGAGGCAACCCAGTGAACGTAGGATAATTTACGGGAGGTCCCAAACTTGAAGTGCTTTGCTCTTTAAATAATCTCAAGTGTCACTTTATCACTGGTTGCAGACTATAAACACACCGAAAGTATGAAACACCCACTCCCCGCACCCCCCCCCCCACCAACTACATTGGTACTTCTAAAGGGAGTGACAAGTGCCTTTGTAAACATCATCTTGGGCTGTTACTGTCTGGTGAAGTCGTCATAATTAAATTAGATGAGTACTTATTTTGAAGCACTGAATGGCTGTTTGGAAGTAGTATTCCTAAAAAAATCATCTCCAGAGAGTCAGAATCGGGGTTTTTTTTTCTTCCAAAAGCTGCATTGTAAGGTTTCAGTGGAAAAGCAGAAGTGTTTGAGTGTAATGTAGCTAGCATAGGAGAATAGAATCTTAACCGAGTTTCCCAAGGCAGGTGTGAGCAAATCTAAACCTGAACCGAATTTACTTCTCTAAAGCAAAAGTGATACACAAAATCAACAACTCTGCCTTACATCCCTGTTCATGGGGATGTTCTACTGGCAGGGGTGTTATTTAGAAGTGGGGAAAATGGGAGTTTTCATTTATTGTTGCTTTACACCGCTGACCTGTGTTTCTTGGAGACTTATCCATAAAGATTTTAGATCCATCTTGCTATGAATATCAACCAAACCGATTGGGAGTGGGGTGGTGGGCATATGAACCTTGTAGTCTATCCTGTGTTCCTCTTTGTGTTATTCAGACTGTCCTGTAAAAGGTGAAACGCCACAGCGGAAGCATTAATAGGCATTATAAAAGACACTGGTGTCTGAAGTCTGATCTTGGCTCAAGCTCTGGACTGGAGTTTAAACAATGTCACTCCATCTCTCTGTCTTTCTGGATATCTTTTTTTAACATTAATTAATTCAAACTGAAAAGGATACTTAATTAGCTTCCTTTCCTCGGGTCTTGCTCTCTTGGAGTTATTTAAGATTGCTTTCTTTTTTCTTGTTTAATCATTTTATTAGGGGCTCTTACCGCTCTTATCACAATTTCTGATTTCTTTCTTCCACTTTCATATAAGGTATATGAATATAGCGACTTTGTTTGCCTTCTAGAGTATCCCCAGCATCCAGAGTAGTGCCTGAATCATTTAACTAATGTTGAATATGAAATGAATGCCATGTGTAATAACATCTTCTGGTTCCACATATAGCATGTATTGAAAGGTCTCAGATTTGTACAACTGAGGAAATAACCAGGAGACCTAGAGTTAACCTCTTAGGTGTTCTTACTCAGTCTTCATTAACAGCTGCCACTTTTGTCTTCATAAAAGTACTCTATCCATGAAGAAGATAAGCATTTAGACGCTGTCCTTGATTACAAAAGCAAATGTGAATTTCTCAGTCATGCTCATGTATACTAGATTATTAGCATTTTGGCAGCCAAGGGACCAAACAAGCTTTATCAGTTTTGATTTTTTTGGGCATCAAATTTTGGTCTTGACAGTCGATTGGTTCTAGAGTGTGGTAATTTGATCAACATCACAATCCTATAGGAAACTTCAGATTTTTGCAGGGGGTAGATTTAGTTCACTTTCATTGTTTCTCTTTTCCATCTAAAAATTACCCACTGTGTGTGTATGTGTGTAACTGTGCTTGTGCACCTATGTATCCTTGGACCCACAGCCATTAAGGTGGCTCTGGTTCACAGCGACCCGATATACGAAGTGCTTCTTTGAGAGCTCTGTTTGGTTATAGTAGAGGCCCTGTGCAGCACAAACATGTACCCACTTAGCTACTACTAACTAGGCTAAGAATGGAAAGATTGGTGGATCAAACCAGTGGGAAGTGACTTGCAGGCAAAGGCCTGGCAGTGTACTTAAAGAGAATACAGTGATTGAGAATCATATGGAGCAAAGTTAGGAAGCTCACTGTGAATCAGAATCGACTTGTGGCGGTGTGACCCACAGGGGCAGTTCTACCCTGCCCAGTAGGGTCATTGTGAGTGGTAGCACTGAATTTGGTTTGTTTTTGATTCAGAGGAAGATTTAAAGAGGCTATCTACTTCCCTTTACAGTTACAATCTCAGAAACTCACAGGGGCAGGAGTTCTGCCTGTACAGGGTCCAAGTGAGTCAGCATGGACTCATTGGCTGTAAGTTTATATTAATTTAAATCAGGATTTTGATCCGATTCAATCATGTCTGAAGAAGCAAAATCAAAAGAGACTCCACATTTTAAAATTTGGATGAAGTCGAAAGAAAACCGGAATGGGAAATCTTGTAGATTTTATCCCTGGATTATAGGATTTGGCAGAGGGTTAGGGAGTCCTTTTAGGAACCTAATTTAGGAGATTGGATGGGTGGTTAATACACATTCAAAATGGTGCAGCTGCCATCTTTGAGCATGGCAGTGCTGTTTCTGATTGCAGGCTAAGAGATGTGGTGGCTAGGCGTTGATTGGGCTGCCCTTGTTTTCTAAGAGGCAGATTAACTTTCCAAAAGAGCATAGACAGTAATTCTTTCCAGTCTGTTTCAGTTTTGCTTCCTTGGTTATAACTGAACTGTGAAGACGGTTTCAAATCCCTGATTAAAAGTGTTATTTTTAAAATTTTTATTATTTTTAAAGTGTTATCTTAAAAAGTGTAATTAATAATCACCGTTTTCATTTTATGATACATATATATTTGTAAACAGGAAGGACTTTTCCAGTCAGTCAGCAACTTTCTCTCTGTCACCACTGTTAGGTTAATTGATCCATTTTTATAGATAAGAGTTAAGTAATAAATTAGGCATTTTTTGCTAGTGTACCTTTGTTTGGAAGTATGATCAGCTTTATCTTTGTTTTGGCCCGACTTTAAAAATAGAACGACTGTTTTAATGAATTTGTATATATATGTAATTAAGGAAAATGATTAATGTATGACATGATGTAGTTACATCTTGTAAGTTGTGTTGCTCATATGTATAGAATTTTCAAATAAAAACGGTCTAACCCAGTGTTTCTCAACCTGTGAGTCACCACCCCTTTCAGTGTTGAACAACACTTTGACAGGGGTTGTCTAGGACCATGGGAAAATACATGCTTCTGATCTGGTGAGAAAAAAGCTATCGCAAGCATCACATTGATGTTGGCCTTTTGTGCATACTTTTGCAAAATGTAGCATTTTATTTTACTTTTGGCACCCATGATATACCATACTTCAAGACAAAAATTCATTTATTTGTCATTAGAAAAAATATTTAGCAATATATAATTACATATTTTTGTGATTAATCACTGCTTTAATTATGTTTAATTTGTCACAATGAAAATATATCCTGAATATCAGATATATACATTATGATTCATCAAAGTATCAAAATTACAATTACAAACCAACAGGGTAGATGTGGGCGCTCCCAGCCATCTTGCTTGGCGGAGCCGCAGCACACCACTGTGTCCCAGTCTTGGTGCAACAGACTCCATTTTGAGGCCTGCACCTCCATCTTAGCTCTCAAGACTGACCCCTAACCCACCTCCCCTCCCCTGCTCTACCCCAAATTCCTGGAACCAGCTCGTCCCAAAGCCAGAATGTTTTCTGAATATATGGTCACTCCAACCCTCCCTCACATATAGATAAGATTAACGACCCCTCTGAAGCACCTATGTGCGCAGATCCTCCCCAGCCATGATCGAAATACTCTACGGACAACCTTTTCTTTTCTCGCCTCTTCCTGCAACTGATTGCCCTCTGCTAGCTTCGTACCTTCCATACTTGTCCTTGCTCCGCAACCTTCTTAGACAACACGAAAACTCCCCCATCCCTGAACCATCTCCGACCTCTGCTGATCACCAAAAACCAGTGCATCCTGGAAAAGCTGTGTTAATTAAATCCCTAGCACCCAGACCCTTAGCACCCCGGTGGGAAGGCCCTTACACCGTAGTGCTCACCACTCCCTTGGCAGTCAAGGGTCTTGGAATAGATTCCTGGGTACATTTGTCCTGAGTCAAGGCAGCAGTGAACTCTGACCATGGCTCCCAGTGGTCTGGCTCAGTCTACTGGTCCTATGTCTCTCCGCCTCACTCGCCTCACCAAGCCAGCCAGCTAAACCTAATATAATTTCCCCTTTTGCTGGCGATTTTACTTGACTGAAAACTATACCAATTACGCCCGCACTAAGCATTATGATTATTTGCTGGCCACCGCTGACTGCCCACCCACAGGGTGCAGAACACCCATATACTTAAATTTCACTGACTTTAAGCGGCATCAAGGAAAAGCTGATCCCATCATTTGCTACCTGTATGACCAGAAGGCAACTACCCAATGTGCAAAAAGGTGAATACAGAAAAATGTAGGGTGTCCTTGGTCTTCCTGCCAGATACTTTACCTTTCCCTTTGTCCCCAGGGATGATTCTACTACCATCAATCTAAATACACTCTCACAATCCCAGACCCCTGGGATAGCCGCTGGACACCTCTGGTTCCAGGAGCGTGGTACGCCACTCGCCGAGAGAAATTTCCAGACGCCAAACTCTATGTATGGAGGTCGCTACTCCAGGTCCAATCCACCATCCACTGTAATATTCAGATCCAAGACCTTCAACTCACTAAGCAAATTTCTAAACCTTCTGAGTCTCCCTTCTCCCAGCTTACCCTGCTACAGCAGGGACTGGCCATTGCCACTTTGCTGGACTAGGCAACCTCTCCACCTGCTGCATGTGTGCAGCCCTAGAACGCCCTCCTCTGGTAGCAGTACCAGGTCCTGCCCTGTCATTTTCATCCAACGTAAAGACCACAAAACCCATAACCATCCCCAATATTCCTCTGTACATCCAACCAGAAAACACTCAAGTGCCCTTTTGCTACTCCAATCCATCGACACAGACATGCAATGTCACCCAAATCCCCTCCAAACCACTAACAGCGCCAGAAAAAAATTTTCTTTTGGTGCAACTATACACTAAGCATTTAAACATCAGTTCTACCTTACCCTTTTGTGCCTGCCCGTCACTCTGGTTCCGCAGCTCACTACATACACTCCGGCTGAGGTCCAGGACAAATACATCCAGGTATACAGTCGCCAAACTAAAAGAGCAGTTTTTCTTCCGATAGCAGTGAGAATCTCCTTAGCCTCAGCAGCAGGTGCAGTAGGACTCAGCGGCGGGACCCTTAGACCCTCTATCACCACAGCAGACAAGTTATCCACACGCTTCCAGCTGGCAGTCGATGCCTCTGCCAAATCTCTAGCCTCCCTGCAGAAACAAACAACCTCTGTTGCCCAAGTTGCCTTGCAGAGCCGTTGCACTTTAGACCTCATCACTGCTGAAAAAGGAGGAACCTGCTTATTCCTCCAGGAGGAATGCCGTTATTACATCAATAAGCTGGGAATTGTGGAAACTAGAGTCCAGACCCTCAACAAGCTAAACCGTGAGCTGCAAAACAACAGATTCAGAACAGACGGATCCTCTTCCTGGTGGAACTCTTCTCTGTACTCCTTCCTAGCCCCCATACTAGAACCCATAATTTTAGTAGTAATTTTGCTCTTAATTGCTCCTTGTCTCATTCAGCTCCTGCAAAGTCGACTCCGCGAAATCACCCGTATAGCAGTCCACCAGCAACAACAACCTCTCCACCCTGTGCCAGGCCGCAACTCCCAGTACTCTGCCTGGAAAAGCCCCTCCCCTTGCTCTTCGCCCACTACCCACAGGAAGCAGTTACAGAAATGGACTAATGTTGTCCCTTTTCCCTATAGGGTCAGTCTAAAACGTCCTGTCTTGGCACAACAGACTCCATTTTAGCTCTCAAGACTGACCCCTAACTGACCTCCCCTCCTCTGCTCAACCCCAAATTCCTGGAACCAGCTCCTCCCAAAGCCAGAAGGTTTTCTGAAGATATGGTCACTCCACGCGTCCCTGACATATATAGGTAAGATTAACGACCTTCTCCCTTCGGAAGCACCTGTGTGCGCAGATCCAAACCCCCCCCCCCCAAGCTATGATTCTCCCCAGCTGTGCCTGCCAGCAGTGGGCATAAAAACGCCGCCAGGATTTTTTCCCTGGCGTGGCTTCAATAGCTCAATACCCTGAGTTGCTGAACCCGCCACAAGTTCGCAATAAAGCCTGCTTCTAAAACTTAATTAATTGGGTCTTTGATTCTGTTTTCGAGTCCAAATAAACTTTTACACTGAGCCTCGAGAAGGCTTTGGGAGTCAAAATACTCCCAGCCTCCAGGCAGCAGCGTCCCAGCCCCCTCCCTAATGCAGCCCGGGAAGGCAGGCACAGAGAGGCACATCAAGTCCCGCACACCAGCAAGGAACGGCGCAAAGACCGACACCAGCAAGGAACGGCGCAAAGACCGACACCAGCAAGAAACGGCGCAAAGACCGACACCAGCAAGAAACGGCCCAAAGTCCGACACCAGCAAGAAACGGCGCAAAGACCGACACCAGCAAGAAACGGCGCAAAGACCGACACCAGCAGGAAACGGCGCAAAGACTGACACCAGCAAGAAATGGCGCAAAGACCGACACAAAAGGCTGGGGCTGCGGCAATACGCTACAAGCGTCCCCAGGGGCCTCCACCGTATTGGGTGGGGCGCCACTTGGATTGGCTCACCTAGGCCAGGTGAACTCAACCCAACAATTCTCCCAAGGGTGGTGAGGTGAAAGGAGCCCAGAGGGGCCCACATCCCGTGAGACCAGCATGGGAAGGCCCACTCCTGGGGCCGGCTTACCTCATAGCTTCCAGTCACACAGCACCGCTTCTGTTCGAACATCACCGCTTCTGTTGGACCTCACCTGGGGCAGGTGTGCCTCGGTCCGCGGCTCCACGCCAGAAACAGCTCACGCCGAGGCCTGGTTTGGGATCCTCTTGAGTTTTGTGAGCGGTTAGGGAGGCGTGGTCGATGACGTAGTTCGACCTCATTGGCTGTATTGTTGAATTGAATTCACCTGGCCTAGGTGAGCCAATGCAGGTACAGCGCCCACCCAGGCGTAGCTCCCCCTGCTGGCTGGAAACCTGAACTTCTGAGCATGCAGTGAGCCTCTACTTCATGAGCCGGTAGCTCAGACCTCTGAGCTTGTGTAATGGGCCTACCAGTCCCTATGCTAGCTCCCTAACAGGTTTTCCAGCCAAAGGTCTGCCTTCTGGGGCTGTTCTACAGAAAGCACTTGGTTCCTGACCCCTACGCATTCGGGGTGGTGGATGCCCTTGCTTCCATGCTTGCTTCTATGTAATTCTGGAATGGTCCTTGTTTCACACGGTCGGCGAGGTCAGGACTTCTGGACTGGTTGGCTACCAGGCACAAAATAAATAGCCAACGGATTGAAATCTCAACCCCTATATTGGTTTATTATGGACCACACAGACTTGTCTTCTGGAACTTCCCTCCTCAATTTCTGAACCCTTGAACTCCTTGCCACCTCTACGTGGAAAACAAGGATTCCAAACTCCGATCACCACATCTGCCTGCCCCCCCCCAGTCCCTCTGTGGTCCCCCTTGTCTTCCAGAGGTGCATTGTCAACCAGCAAAGTCGGGCCTCTCCATTTCTCAGAAGCTGCAGATTGTTACGTGACATCACCCTGTGTTTAAATGTTAGTGATTATGCTATCTAAAAAACAAATCTGAGCCAACTGGGGACAAACAAAACTCATTTCAAACACCAGCTCTGTCTCCCATAAGGTCCCGTGTACAACTGCTACAACACAACAGTGGGTCCTGCTGGGTCTCCACTAGCATCTGGGAGGAAGGCTATTTATTACCGGGAATCCTACCTTGGTCCCTTGGTGTTAATTGCAGACTCACTGGGTGACGGATTGTATCTGACACGCACCATGTTTCCCGCAGCAAACACAACACTTTGTCAAACTCCGTTTGGTATTGCTCCATCCCTCCATCATTCTCCCTAATGACAAAAATAATTAACACATTCATATAAAAGCACAGGATGAGGAGAGCTTTAATTTATTCATCTAGTTCAGGGTCATCCCTGTTATCAATATATGACAAGTTAATGTCATATATTAATTAAAAAGCAACAGTGAAGCAATTTAGGAAACTGAGGGATTGTCATGGGTCCTGGTTGTGACAGCATGTTTTGGGCATCATGGAAGATTACAGATTTGCCTTCTGTGGTATCTCATATCCATCATCCAAAAACTACCTGCTCTTAAGGGTAGAGAGAGCGAGCTTGTCTTTGAAAAAGGTGCCTGGGTCTCTTTTCCGGTTGCCGCAGCGCTAGGAACCATGAGTACCAAAGTCTCTCGCGACACCCTCTACGAGGCGGTGCGGGAAGTCCTGCACAGGAACCAGCGCAAGCGCCGGAAGTTTTTGGAGACGGTGGAGCTGCAGAGCAGCCTGAAGAACTACGACCCTCAGAAGGACAAACGCTTCTCTGGCACCGTCAGGCTTAAGTCCACCCCGCGCCCCAAGTTCTCAGTGTGTGTCCTTGGGGACCAGCAGCACTGCGACAAGCGAAGGCCGTGGAGATCCCTCACATGGACATCGAGGCGCTCAAGAAGCTCAACAAGAATAAGAAGTTGGTCAAAAAGCTGGCCAAGAAGTATGATGCCTTTTTGGCCTCAGAGACCCTGATCAAGCAGATTCCTCGAATTCTGGGCCCGGGCCTGAACAAGGCCGGGAAATTCCCTTCCCTGCTGACCCACAATGAGAACATGGTGGCCAAGGTCGACGAGGTGAAGTCCACCGTCAAGTTCCAGATGAAGAAGGTGCTGTGTCTGGCAGTGGCAGTTGGCCATGTGAAGATGACAGATGATGAACTCGTGTACAACATCCACTTGGCTGTCAACTTTTTGGTTTCGCTGCTGAAGAAGAATTGGCAGAATATCCGTGCTTTGTACATTAAGAGCACCGTGGGGAAACCCCAGCGCCTGTACTAAGCTACGGTTCAATAAACTTTATTGTTCCTGTTTAAAAAAAAAAAAAGAAAGAAAAAAGTGCCTGGGTTTGGTAGCTGCTCACAGGATGGCAGGTGTAACGTATTATGAGAATTTAACAAGGCTCTGAGAAGACGGTTATTGGAAGTTCTGGCTGGAGGGCAAGGCCATGACTCCTGAAAGATTCTGGATCCAAAAGTCAAGTCAGAACTGGATGCCACAGACTTTCTCAATCCAGCCCTCTTTGCCCCTCCCCTAAGGCCAATACATTTCTTTTTTTTTTTCTTTCATTCTTTATTTATTTATTTTAATCGTTTTATTGGGGCTCATAAGGCTCTTATCACAATCTGTACATACATCAATTGAGCAAAGCACCCTTATACATTCGTTGCACTCATCACTCTCATAATTCACCTTCCACTTGGGTTCCTGGAATCAGCTCGGTTTCCCTTTTTTTCCCCCCATCCCCCTCCCTCCCCGATCCCACCCCTGGTCCCTTGATAATTTATAAATAATTATTATATCTTATCTTACACTCCCCGGCGTCTCCCCTCACCCGCCTCCCCCTTGCCAATCTCCCAGAGAGGAGGTAACACATAGATCTCTGAGATCGGTTCTCCCTTTCTACATGCCCTTCCCTCCTGGTGTCGCCACTCCCACAGCTGGTGTTGAGGGGTTCGTCTGTCCTAGATTCCCTGTGCCTCCAGATCCCCACTGCACCGCTGTACATCCTCTGGTATAACCAGGTCCGCAAGGCAAGGTAGGATTGGGGTCATGATGATTGGGAGGGGAGGAAGCATTCAGGAACTAGAGGAAGGTTTTGAGTTTCATTGTTGCTACACTGAACCCTGAGTGGCCCATCTCCTCCTCACTACCCCTCTGGAAGGGGTGTCCAGCTGTCTACAGGTGGGCGTTGGGTCCCCATCATGCACTCCCCCTCTTTCACGGTGATGTGATTCTCACCACCACCCCACCTTTGATGTTGGAGACCTGGTCTCCTCTGTCCTTCATGATCACCTATGTTGGTGTGCTGCTTCCGTGTGGGCTCGGTTGCTTCTGGGCTAGATGGCCGCTTGTTTGCATTCAAGCCTTTAAGTCCCCAGACGCTATATCTCTCAGTAGCCGGGCACCATCCGCCTTCTTCACCACACTTGCTTATGCACACTTTCGTCTTCAGCCATTATGTGAGGGAGGTGATCACACAATGATTGTTTTTGTTCCTTTGTATCTGCTACATGGTCCATTCAACACTTTGTATTCGCTTAGGCCGTGTGCTTCTTCTCTGTGGGCTTTGTTGCTTCTGAGCTAGATGGCCGCTTATTTGCCTTCAAGCCTTTAAGACCCCAGACGCTATATCTTTTTTTGATAAGCCGGGCACCATCAGCTTTCTTCACCACATTTGCTTACACACACGGCTGTCTTCAGTGATCATGTCGGGAAGATGGGTATCCTGCAATGGCTGCTTAGCAGGGCGAGGTGCTATTGTATTGGGGGATTATGCATGAGGAGGCCCAATGTCCATCTGCTACCCTACTACTGAACCTATAAATATATGCATATAAATCTATTGCCCCCATAATCATAAATATGTTTACATATGTACATGTCTGTATTTAGGCTTCTCTGTATGCACTTTGCCTCCTACTCCTTTCCTCTATTTCCTTTCGCTTTCCTCCCGACCCATTACCATGTTTAGCCTTCATTCTGGATTCAGTAGTTCCTCTCAGTTACCTTGCTCTTGGTCACTCCCTTCCAGTCCTCCCCTCCCCTCCCTCCTCTGGTTTTGAACCATTCGCTGTTCCCTTGTCCCTGTTGTGTTGGGCGACACCTCCTCCCTTCCCCTACCTCCCACGCTCTCATGTCCCTCCAGGACCGTTGGTCCTGTTGTTTTCTTCTCTCATTATTTGTCCAGCCTATCTTGTCTAGGTGGACCTGCTGACATAGTAATACGTGCATACAAATGGATATGACTTTGACTGCGCCCAAGTGGCCCATAAGAACATGGCTTTGACAGAAGCAACATCGACACGCTGATAAGCAGAAAAGCCACTAACATACAAAATTTACTGGGTAAAAAAACAAAACAAATTTTAAAAGACTAAACAAAAAGATAGCAAATATTAAAAGAAAAAATTGCTAGTAGTTCAAGGTCCTTTCATTGGCCTTTAGGAGTGTTTTCTAGGTGTAGCTTGTGAGGCGCCACGTCCTGGCCCAGAAGACCATCCTTTCTACTCCCTCGGGCTCCCTTTGCTCTGCTTCCTCCGCTGCTCCATTGCATGTCCCCAGTGTTTGCCTCAGTGTGGCGGGGTCAGCTCAGTTGCCCATCCCCCATTGTGTCTCAGGTGCTGTCCCGTGTAGGGCCAGGCATTGGTGCAGGATGTCATATCTCGTAGTGTGGTCAGCTGAATGGTCCTCTCTGTATGATGGGCTCTTCTAGCTGGTCTATCGACTTTGGGCTTGGTGGACCCAGGTGTACTCCACTATGTCCTTTCTCCTTCTTTTGTTTCAGCTTCCTTCTGGATGTGGTGTGGTGGGTCAGTTCCTTTCCCACTCCAGACAATCTATTTTTGTTTTCTGTGGTATTCCCTTCGAGTGTGGGGGTCGGCCTAATTCTGGTTTGGGCCGGCTTGTCGTCCAGCCTCTTTGTGTAGACCTCTGTACTTTGCGTTGTCCTCCTTGTTTGGTGTGTCGTGTTGGGGTCCGTATGCATGTTCCAAATCTGTGGGGACATAACCGATACTCTCCCCCGGGTGGGTTAGTACCCTGCCCCCCCCCATACCATCCATTCGGATTCTCCCCCTCCCGGTTCTCCCTCTCCCTACCCCACTACCCCTTCTTTATGCTGGACTCTTATGTACCTCCCTAGGTGTGGCCTGTCCTCCCTCCAACTATCTATGCTTCCTCCCGTTTATTGTGGGATGGATGTTTATTCTTCTATTTCTGTCATGCTGATTGTACTTACCTCAGGGGACTCATGTTGTACCTGTCCCTTTGGGTCTGGCTTACCTCGCTTAACATAATTCCTTCCAGCTCTTCCCATGAAATAACGTGTTTCATGTGCTCATCGGTGCTTTTCAGTGCTGCATAATACTCCATTGTGTGTATGTGCCAAAGTTTGCTAATCCACTCGTCTGTCGATGGAAACTTAGGCTGTTTCAAAGTCTTTGCCATTGTGAATTGTGCCGCAATAAACATTGGAGCGCATATGACTGGTCGTGTTTTATTTGCTGCTTCAACCGGGTATATGCCCAGTAGAGGGATGGCTGGGTCATGAGGTAGATCAATTTCCATTTTCTTTAGGTATCGCCAGATTGCTTTCCACAGTGGCTGTACAAATGTACACGACCACCAGCAGTGGAGGAGGGTTCCTACTTCACCACAGCCCCTCCAACACTTGTTGCTCTCTGATTTACTGATCTGGGCTAGCCTCAGGGGTGTTAGGTGGTATCTCATGGTTGTTTTGATTTGCATTTCTCCTATGGCAAGGGACTTCGAGCACTTTCTCATATGTTTATTGGCCATATTGATCTCCTCTCTAGTGAAAGTTCTTCTCATTTCTTTTGCCCACTTCCTTAGGGGGTTAACTGTTTTCCTCTTTTTGCAGGTCACGATGGTGTTGTAGATTTTAGTAATGAGCCCTTTGTCTGATGTGTCATTACTAAAAATCTTCTCCCAGTCTGTGGGTTGCCTTGTCACCCTCTTGGCAAAGTCTTTCGAGGTGCACATGCATTTTATTCTTATTAGATCCCATTTGTCGATTTCCAATTCACCTGTGTGTGTCCCCTTCCCTGTTGCAGTGAGCCTATGTGCTCCCTGGGCCAGTACTCTGAGATTAGTCCCGATTCCCTCCTTAATGGTCCTGATGGTTTGGGGTTTGACTTCTAGATCTGTGATCCACCTTGAGTGTATTCTTGTGCATGGGGTGAGGTAGACGTCTTATTTCAACTTTCTACATGTGGATATCCATTGTTTCCAGCACCACTTATTAAAGAGGGCATCTGCTTCCCACTTGACATTTTTGGGACCCTTGTCGAAGATCAGTTGTCTATATGCTGATGATTTTACTCCTGGGCTTTCTATTCTTTTCCACTGGTCTGAGTGTCTATCATTGTGCCAGTACCATGCTGTTTTGACCACTGTAGCTGTGTAGTAGGCATTGAAATCAGGTAGGGCGAGTCCTCCAATTGTGTCCTTCTTGAGGAGTTCTCTGCTAATTCTGGGTTTCTTCCCTCTCCATATGAAGTTGGTGGTCAGTTTTTCCAATTCTTTGAAGAAGGTTGAGGGTAATTGGATTGGTATAGCAGGCCAATACATTTCTAAGGGTTATGGATTCTACTTCAGAATCATTCTCAACCTCAATCCCAGGGCCCTCTTCACCATTGCTGGCTAGACCTGTTCACCTCTTGCCATATATGTGTGTGTGTGTGTGTGTGTGTGTGTGTGTATCACACACACACACACACACACACACACACACGGGTTTATTGTAAGTCTGGGTCTGTAGGTTTCTCGGGTGGGAAATGTCTCGGTCCTTGGCTACACACTAGAAAGAAATTCACACCAAAGCCTGGTTGGTGATCCGAGTGGGTTTATATACAGGAGAGAAGAAGGTTCCGGCGTTACAGTAAACTGAACACGGGCACCCTCATGACACTGTACACCCAGCCCTGCTGAGCGGAAGGCAGAGAAGCAGCTGAAGGGAAGGTTCCAGCCTTTTAAGGGCTTTCAGCTGTGAGGCGTCAATTAAGCTCTCCTGGCTTGGCCTTGAATTTGTGCATGCCCTTTAGCCTGCATTGGCTTCCAACCTCCTGTAGGGGGCCCCCTAAGCATGGAGAGGAACAACCCCTTGTCTTGCTACCTAAAAGGTCTACATTCCTGTATGGTTACATTGAGATGGAAGTAGCCCCTTTAGACAGCCTGTGAGGTTCACCAGGAGCCACAGGCCCCAGCGTTCCCTGTTACCACCTTAACCTTAAACTACTGTTGGAGTTTATATTATCTGTGCGGGTCTGTGGACATGGAATGTTTCCATGCCAGACCCTGAAGTTGCACAAATAGGCATCCAGAACAGAACTCATACAGGCTCTAATAAGATGCTCAGATGCTTCTTGCTAGGATGAGAATTCATCGAAGTTTGTGAGCAGTTCAGATCTTGTAAGGGAGAACAGGTCAGTAGTGTATCCAGAGAAGAGAGCAAAGGTCAGGGGAAAGGGAGGAGGCCCACAGACATCTGTGCTCTGTGTTTGGCCACAAGACAAGAAACCAGGTCTCCCTGAAAAAGAAAGCAGAACAGCAAGTCCCTCGGAACTAGGACATCTTTAAACCTGACCTATACAACACTCGGCTCAGGGAGGCGCCTTGGAAAACCGTAAAAGCCCAAAAAGAGGGACAAGGAGGAAGCCCAAGTCTTTGGTTTTCCCTGCTGTGCTTTCAGTGTTGAAATGTCTGTGCACGGAGCCTTTGAAATTTCAGAATCAGAGAGTGGATTCATAAGCCAAGCTCCTGCTTTATTCTTCAATGCATTTTAGCCCAACTCCTCCTTGGTGACACATGTAACAGAAATTCTGGACTTAGGAGCCACTTGGTCCTTGGACACTAGGAGATTACAGTGGAATCTGAAACAGGGCTCTAACCACCAACTGGACTGGCCTAGGAAGCCCAAGTATTCAGTCTCCCAAACACCAACCTCCCGTTGCTCTTCATCTGCCTCCACCTTGTTCAGCTTTAGTTGTCCGTGGAAGCGTTTGGCACCCATCTGATGCTTCAGAACCCAGAAAGGAGGAAAGGTAAAACTGGGATTCAAATGAAACAAGATGTGCCCGGGGCTCCTCGTGGCATTTGTCACCTTCAGTTCCCTCTTCGGACGCAGATGTGGCAAGGTTCACAAACAAGCTTTACCAGAAAGAACAGCCTGCTTCCAAGTGAGAAAAAGCCCTTTACACATGAGTTCCTGAGGTCAGCCCAGCCCTGTGCGCCCCCCACCCCTCCCAGAGTCCCCTGCTCTCCGGCGAAGCATTAAAGCAAGTGGAAGCAGAGATTTGCTCAGAATAAAAAATCATTTTTCACAATAGCATGCCACATTCTGGATGGCAATCACGGCTGCACAAACCGTGTCCGTCCCCCACTCATAATGTTGCCGCCTCAGTGACCACACACACACATTGTGTGGTGAGACTCAGAGTCTATTCCATTTGTGATCAATTGTTTCCTCCCTCTCCACACTTTGCACTTAGGAGACATGCTCTCTGGAGGCGGTTGAGGCTTGTCTTGTGGCCAATAATCATCTCCTACGCCTTCCTTTCCAGTCACTAATTTGATGTCTTCACTCAAAGAAATGCCCATAAGTTGAGGTTTCAGAGGAGAGCTCCTTGAGCTCCCCAGACAACAAGGGGGCCGAGTGTCACCGTCATTATCCTGAGCTGGGAGGGAACACTAGTGTTCCGGAGGCTGGGAATCCGTCACTGCCTGCCCATCGCACAGACAGAGCAGGTGCTGGTTATAATTGCTTCTAGACGTCCTGCCATGCTCAGTTGAACGTCAAAGCCATAAACGCTGCCCGACTACAATAAAACTGGAGTACGCAGACATTTCTGCATCATTGCCGGGTGAAAATACACTGAGTGGAGTTGGATGAGATGGCAGCAAGCGCTTAAGGAGGGGGTGCTGTGGGAATACCAACAAGATGACTGCCAGTCTCCGTTTCCTCCTCTCGTCTGCTTTGTGTTTTCTTTCAGGACCAGAAGAAATGATGCATATGTAAGGATAAAAAAATTTTCCATTTCCAGAGGAGTTTTCCACCCCCCAATCTACCCACAGCCTCCTTTGAGCAAGCCAGTAAAAGCTTTTTTTTTTTTTTCTTTTAAACCTGCCTTCTCACTATGGCAATTTCCGGAGCTGCTATGTGGCTGTGTTTAAAAGTCCCCCTTGGGATCCAGAGTGCAATCCATATCACAAAGGCATCCTCCCAGTCCCAAATAGCAATGCGACCTCAATTCAGAAGGTTGTTCTTGTTTCCATAGACCCAGAATGGAGTTTAAGCTGTTGATCTTGACTGTGGTTGTCGCGTCAGCCTCTCATGGGCACCTCATGGGCAGTGGAGCAAACTGTGCCTATCTGTGCTACCACCAGGACTGGGAGAGGAAGCCAACAGTGGTGGGCCATAGGTCAATGTGTGGATGGGGATGATCAGGTCTTTCTTCATTATTCTGTTTCAGTCTGGAAACACCACTGAAGCCTGCTCAGTGTCATAGCAACACACAAACCTTCACTGACAGTCTGGGGCACATTGGCTGCAAATCAAACCCGGGTCTTCCCGGTGAAAGTCGATGAGAGGTCTACCACTGAAGCACCGTGGCCCTCACCTCAAACCAGGGCAGTCATTTCCGGAGTTCAAACCAGACCACAATGCAGGATGACTGAGATTGCCACCAGAATCTGATACTGATGCAGAAAAAAACCTAACTACCATTTTATTGACTCCCAATAGGACAAAGATCTGCCCCTTTGGGGTTTTGAGACTTTAAATCCTTACAGCAGGGGTCGCAACCTGTGGGTCGCGACCCCTTTGGGGATCAAATAACCCTTTAACAGGGGTCATCCAATTCATAACGATAGCAAAATTACAGTTATAAAGTAGCAATGAAAGTAATTTTATGGTTGCAGGTGACCACAACATGAACTGTATTAAAGGGTGGCGGCATTCATAAGGTTGAGAACCATTGCCTTACAGAAATAGACAACCTCATATTTCTCCCACGGACGGGCTAGTCAGTTCAAACCCCTGACCTTGCGATTAGCAGGTTAATGCATAGTCCACTACACCACCAGGGCTCCTAATGATATAATAAGAGATACTATTGTTAGATCTCTCGTGGGAGAAATATACCTCAGTCCTTGGCTTCGCGTGAGAAAGAATTCACTCCGCAGCTTGGATTGTGATCCAAGGGAGTTTTTTGAGAGAAGAAGTTTCAGGTTTACACAGGCACCTCAGGGCCCCTCACCCCTGCACAGCTTGCCTAGAAGCTGCTGGAGAGAAAGTTACTACGTGGGCTCCAGGATCCTGCCTTTTTTTTTTTTTTAAATCGTTTTATTAGGGGCTCATACAATTCTTATCACAATCCATACATACATCAATTGTGTAAAGCACATTGTACACTCACTGCCCTCATTATTCTCAAAACATTTGCCTCCACTTAAGCCCCTGGCATCAATCAAGTCCTCATTTTTACCCCTTCCTCCCCGCTCCCCCATCCCTCAAGAAACCTTGATAATTTGTGAGTGGTGATAGTGGGAGGGTAGAGGGAGGGTGGATTGGAAAGAGGAAACCGATTACAAGTATCTACATGTGACCTCCTCCCTGGGGGATGGACAACAGAAAAGTGGGTGAAGGGAGACATCGGAGAGGTCAAGATCCTGCCTTTTCAATTCCTCCATAGGGAGGCATGGTTGATGGTCCTGGTCAACCCCATTGGCTGGATTGAATTCACCTGGCCCAGATGGGCCAATCCAGGTGTAACACCCACCTAGGTGTACCACCCCTTCCTGGCCGGAAGTTTGAACCTGAGCATATGTAATGGATGACCCAGTCCCTATGCTAAGCTACCTAACAGTATTTGCAAGATGCCGAGCAATGTTCTAAGCTTTTTGTATATAATAATTCAATTATTTCACTTAACAAGCCTATGTGTGGACTCTATTCTTGCCTCATTTTACAGATGAAAAATCAGTGGCACAGGATGATAAAGTCATGAGCCTATGACCACACAGTGAGGAAGTGGAAAGGAGAGATTTGAACCCAGGCTGCAGAGTCCATGCCTTGGGTGCCTACAGCGCCACATAGGACACAGGAAAGCATGGAGCAGACTCGGCGTAAGACCTAGCATGTATGTGCTAGCACTGCATGAGAGTAGCTGCTACTCAGATCCAGAAGAGAATACAAGGCTATTGCAAAAATTATTTTTTCCAAGAGAGGGTGGAATTCTGCATCTTGTGCGAAATCCCCCAACCTGCACATGGCACAGCTACTTCAGAAGGTTCCCAACAATGTGTGCTGTGTGGCAAACCAAACTGAGCTCAGGGGGAGCTGGTCAGTGGGTTATGTTACCCAGAAGGTGAGCAGTTTGAACTCACCAGCCACCACTCCAAGGGAGAAAGAGAAGGCTTTCTGCTCCCATGGACTTACAGTCTTTGAAGTGGCAGGGAGCATTTCCATGCAGCCTATGATTAGGATCTAGGAGGGTGAGGGTGGATGGAGTTGGTTGAGACCTGGCTTCAGGGCATTTCCCAGAAGGGCTTCCTGCAGTGACTCTGCCTTCAGGAATGTCTGGTGACCCTGAGGGCAGCAAAGTCCTAAGCACACTCAGGCAGTGGTTCTCAACCTTCCTAATACAGGTCCTTTTGTTGTGGTGACCCCCCGACCATTAAATGATTTTCTTGCTACTTCATCACTGTAATTTTGCTACAGTTATGAATTGGACGAGCCCTGTGAAAGGGTCATATGACTCCCAAAGGGGTCGCAACCCACAGGGTGAGAACCACTGCACTAAGGGTTCCCCTTCCGGGCAGCTCTACCAGTGTCTGGTGTGCATAGTTCTGTGAGGTGAGAGAAATGAACTTAGTGTCTGCTTCTGGTGACAGTTGATGTGGGTGGGCTTTCTCCCTATGTCAAATCCCTCTCAAGCCATTTGTCACCACAACATAAAGCAAGAAGAGGAGGCAGCATAGCAGGACGGTAAGCAGAACAAAGATTGAATAAACACAATTCACTTCAATCATGAATCGGGTGCCCTTGAGATGTGAGGAAGACCCCAGTCTAGTGACATTAGATCAGGTTTAGGGATTGAGTGACGGGACCCTCTTGGCTCCCCTCAGCCCCTATCTTGCTTTCCCATTGACCCTGCCCCTTACATCGTGATTGGTCCTTATTCCAGCATGATGGTTGGTTTCATAAGCACGACATGTGGGAATGTGTTAGTCGATAGGTTATACAGGCACAGTCTCTGGAATGGGTAAGTGAGGAGGCGTGACTGGTGACATGACTGGTGGAATGGATCATGTGAAGTGATTTGAGATCGTTGTTCAGACCTGATAGGTCATCCAGGCCTCTAGTTGATCCTGGCAGTACTCTAGTTTAAGGAAACAGAATGTTAGGCATTTAAGTCATATTTGAGCTTAAATTTTGAGCAATAGGCTGTGGCTCACAGTGAGAGTCTATGTGGAGACCCTGAATCCATTTTGAGGGGCCACACATTCAGCCACCATTGAGTTCTTTCCTACTGCTGACTGGCAGTAGAAAGCTTGTCCATCAGGCAGTGTGCTTGCGTCCACTCCCCGGGCCAGACTCAGCGATATACGGTCGTGTGCACATCCCAATGAAGGTCCCGCTCATGCTCTCACAGGCCCTCCCGCAACTCCATGAATTGATCCGTCTTCAGGGACAGTTTTGTGACAAAGGTGTTTGTTTTCCATGTCTCATTTAAGCTTTCAGGAGCTCAGGTGGTGATGCTGGATAGTGTTGGACTATTAACAGCAAGGTCGCTGGTTCAAAGCCACTAGTCATTCCACAGGAGAAAGATGAGGTTATTGCTTCCTGTAAAGGTAGCAACTTCAGGATCCCTACACAGAGTCACTATGAGTCAGAGTCAGCAGGACAGAATGGGTGTCATTTTATTTAAGTAACTGTGGCTGTGGGTCCTTCCGACACCATTGGGGCCTCATGCGGATGCCCTCCTTCATCCAGAACAGCGGTTTGTGCCTTTTTCTTGTGTAAAACATAGCAAAGGAGTTCCTAATAAAATATAGTTGAATTGGGAGTCTTTTTTCCCTCAAACAAAGTAAATCCATAAATAGAAATGAGACTATGGTGCTAATAACCAGTTGGAGAGTTGAGAGAGCTGAACTCTCAATCCTGGTAGAAACCCATTGTGACTTTAAAAACTTGCTCAAGGTCATCCATAGCCTATGAGGTTGAGTTGAGCAGACACAAAACAGATGTGTTGGGGAGTAATTGTGTACATTAAGTAAACAATTTATCTTTCTAAAGATTCTGTCTAAAACTTACTTTAAATAGTAAGTTTTCCCCTGGGCTAGGGAAAGGTCAGGGAGCTTAACCCCCTAGTATCCACCCCCTCTCAGCATTCATCATGTTAGGCCAGAGGAGCCAAATCACACCCACTACCCAGGGAGCACTGCTTCCAAAAGCCCATTGCCTGTGCCGGGGCAGAGGGCAGGTACCCGGACCAGAAATGCTGACGGAGTGGAACCAGCGGGCTCAGCCCCCAGCTTCCTGAGAGAGCAGCTGTGATGGTTCACTTTTGGAAAAATGTCAATGCATGACTTGGGCAGCACGAAAAGCAGATGTGCAGAGGTTGTTCGCTGTATTCCAGAAGTTCACACACTCTCCGGAGGCTCCTTGGCTCAATGGCAGGAAGTCGTTGGTGGCTTCCACCTTCAATCCCAAAAGGCCACTGCCGTCCAGTGGATTCCAACCACAGTGACCCTATATGGAGTTTTCAAGACTGTAAATCTTCATGGGAGCCAGCAGTCTCATTGTCCTCCTTGGGACAGGGAGCTAGCAGCCCGTTTCACCTCCAGCACCCCTTCCTCTCTAATTCTGGATCCAGTCCCTCCAAATATCCTGCCCTGCCCTTGTCTAGGCTTCTTAAATGCGTTCCATGCTGCTTATGTTAGTCTGGGTGCCTTAGCGAAACAAATCCACAGAAACGCGTATGTATAAGAGAGAGTTTTATGTAAAGGGTGAGTGCACATCAAGAAAACATGCCCACATTTGCTTATGCACCCGCTTTGTCTTCAGCGATCATGTTGGGGTAGGCTGGTGTGCTTTTTCCATGTGGGCTTTGTTGTTTCTTAGCTAGATGGCCCCTTGTTTATCTTCCAGTCTTTAAGACCCTGGATACTATATCTTTTGATAGCCGGGCCCCAGGGTGCTTAACCAATACACCACAAGGGTTCATTAGCATGTGACTTATCTCCTGCCATTCACACTAGATGCTCAAAATAGCAGGAAACCAGGTTTCTCCTTTGTGGCCACACCAGGTACTGACAGAACCTAGAACAGAGACATGCTTAGTTATATATCTTGACTATCATTAGCATATTATATGCCAGGCAATCTGTAAGCCTTCGCTCCCCTGACCTCTCACAGCCTTGGTAAAATGAAGCTAACAAAAGTAGTGCTCTCACAAGCTTGGTAGGAGATTAAACAACTCATGTAAGGCTACACAGCCTATCAACGAGGAGGCGAGATGAGGCAGTGTGTGGCTGCTGAACCCACACCCTTCACAACACCTCCATTAAAATGACTGAGGGCTATGAGGAACCAGACAGAAGCAGGTTCACACCCCAGATTGAGTCAATTTAACTGCCTATTGTGCCTGACCCTTCTATCTCTGATCTTAGAAATGGGGTTAACAACAACAAAACACTGTAGAAGAAATGTCCAGCAGATGACAGGCATGCGATTAAACAACAAAAAATAAATCACTTAAGTTGAAATTCGAACTCCTGGAAACCCCTCACATGCGTGCAGAGAAGGATTGAGCCCATACGGTGTTTCCAGTGCCCCCGTCCTTCCCACCTAAAATGAGCAGTTGATAAGGTAATGCCTGGATTGTTCCAAGCCCAAGACTGTGGAGAACTAAAGGAAAACCCAGCATTATGAATCTTTGAGCACAGCCCTGCTGGGAAACCGCCCTGCAGTCACTTGTTGAAGACTGGAGGAGGGACAAGAGTAGGGAGAAGAACGAGGACTGAATGTGACACATAAGCAGGGGTGGCCTACATTCCATAAAGGAAAAAACTCAAGGTCTGCTTTTCTGGTGCCGGAAAGTTAAAACCCATCTGGTGCAGTTGAAAAGGTGTGTGTGTGTAGTGGGGGGGGGGGGGGTGTGTGTGTTAGGGAGGAGGGGCGATGAGTCCAAAGGATGAACTCTCCATCTGCAATTGTGTCCTCAACTGCTTTCCCCTGCTAGCCACACGATATTTGTGTCTGGCCTGCCCTGCTTTTGTTATCAAGCCCAGAGAGGGCAAGAGACTAGCTCGAAGTCACACTGCAAGTTGGCAGCAGAATCAGGCCGAGAACTCTGGATGCTTAGAAAGCTTCACACAGACCTGAGAAAGTACCAAGGGAAGACCTGTTCGCTAACTGGGCAGCACTCACTGCATGCCAGCGCTGTTCCAGTGCCCCAGCCAGGGCATTGCTCCCTGTGTCCGTGTGTCTTCAGTGATGCACACAGGTGACGGATTGGCTTTTAATAGCATGCTTGGAAGGTTGAGGCCACCCAGCGGCACGTAGAAAGAAGGGCCTGCAAATCTACTTCAGACCAAGCAGCCTTTCAAGACCCTGGGGAGCACAGTTCTTCTTGGACACACAAGGAGGCCAGGAGTTGAAGTTGATTCCATGCTGTAGTTGATTCCATGGTTACCGGTTGTAGCTATACCTAGAGTCACATCCACATTCATGTTTATATCTCTTCACTCCATGGGGTGTTCATGGCTCCAACTCTTCTGAAGCAGACCACCAGGATTTTGTTTAAGAGGCCTCTGGATAGGTTTGAACTGCCAACCTTTTAGTTTGTAGCTGAGTGCTAAACAACTTGTGCCATGCAGGGTGCTAAGCTCAGAAACTCAGTCGGTGCTTCATGATCTCAGTTGGAATTATAGAGAGGGTCAGTGATGACCCATTGACTGCTGGGTAATTGTTGATGTAGTCTCCCTGTGCAGACATGTAAAGTACCTGAAAACTTAAAATCCAACTCATTGAGTGCATCATCCTGCCGTGCGCCAGCCCAGCAGCATGCTCTGCTGGGGACATTTGCCATGCCTGGAGACATTCTGAAGAAGGGAGCCCCACTGCCATCTAGTGGGCTGAGACCAGGGATGCGCGCTTAGCATCCTGGTGCAGGGAACAACACAGCCCCACAAAAATGATGTTGACCAAAATGTCAGCAGAGCTGCCACTGGGAAAATGGTCTAGTCCAAGCGCTGACCTTCATAGAGGAAGAAAGCCAATCCAGAGCAGCTAAGTGACCTGCTGTGGGTTGCACAGCCTGATTCCAAGCCCAGTACTATACCCATAGCTGTTACCACGCCCAAAATTAAACATCAATAGCTGCCCAAAGGCCTCTTAGTTTGAGGACCAAGTAAGACAGTAAATGAGAAAGCCCTTTGACAAATGTGGCATGCTGCACAAACATGAGATGTTATTACCCAGGATCTTTTGATATATGTAAATAGATCTTGTACCAGGTCAGTTAATTTTCCAACTGCTCTATCTGAGCTTTCAGATGGCAGCACCTCTGTCCAACCCAGGAAAGGACTCCTGTGCAGGCTGAGCAGCCCTGGAAAGCCTCATGCCTGGCTTCTCCCACCCCTCAGCTAATCTCCAAATGATTAATAAGGGCTCTCACTATGTTGTGGTTCCCAGCTGACAGATACTAGGCTATCAATGCATTCGTATCACCTCCTTCATGCCAGAGGGACTCAGTTATTCGAGGGGTTCCAAGGAGGACCCAGCCTGAAAGAGAAACGGGCGAGAGAGAGGAGCGAGACCAAGCAGATTCTTGTCAAGGTCTGAGTTTATTGCTACACTAGCCTCTCTATAAAGGGTGAGACAAACAAGGGAGTTCAAAGGGGAGATAAAAAAAAAGGAAGGGCGGGGGTGTAGAGCACACAGGGCAGGCGGCCGCAAGTCTGCAGTTGGAATGTCCGGTGCTGGAGCAGACAAGGGTGGGCCATCTGGTGTGTGTCAGGGTAAGATAAGGTTGAGGTGACGTGGCTTTAGCCCTGCTGGGCAGGCAATATGGCCTTGGTTTTGTCAGGCTGATTATGTCCGGTTCCCAACATGAGAGAAGCCAGGAATATCTCCTCTCACAACTGTGCAGCAAATGAGATCAGATCTCCCAATCTGATTTTCAGCCCTCCTGTCTTTCCAAGTGAAGTGGATGGTCCATTTCACGTTGTCTCAAGTCTTTGCACATTGCATGCCAACATTGCAACACAGGGCGCGGCTGTGGGTCTTAGTAGACAAAGCCGCCACCCAGAACCCTGCCCCCAGAGCTCCTTAGTCACCCTTCACAACGCAGGTCCAGGCCGGGCTCCACACTGCAAGGCGATCAACCCTGACCCTCCAGTGTGGCCGTCCTCACACGCTCCCACATCCACCTAGAAGGACTGGAGATGAGAGATTCCGGAAGCTCCCTGCCTCATCTGCCTCCCTCTCCAGAGTGACAGAGCAACTGTAACTGATTAGGCAGGATGCAGCCTGTTCCCAGTCCCCACCCTCTCTGGGAAAGCAGGGCTGTCTGGCACCTCATCCAAGGCCTTTCCCCTGTTATCTCATTACTGAGTAGCTGCTCCTCTACCACCCACCTCCGTCACCTCATCTAAATACGGGGGAGATGAGTATGTCTTCTTTGCTGCTCCTTCCCTGAGTCCACCCCAGGAGCTCCCTGAACAGATCATCAATCACTTCTCATTACCCCTGCAGCAGCCGTCAGATACTGCTGAACAGAGACAGGCGCCTCCCCTGCTGCTGCCAGGCTCCAGTGCACATGTGCACACACACGTGCACACACATTGTACAGGCCCACTCACATGGACACACAAGCATGCACACCCATGTGCACAAACTTTGTTCAGAGGTGGGAATTCTGCCCATTTTAGCCTCTAATATTGCAATCAGAGAGTGATAGAACAATGAAAGATGAAGGTGGATGAAGGAAGATCTATTTATTCCCTTACTTGTTACATAACCATTCAGGGCTCTTTTTTTATCCGTACAAACACACCACCACCACCATCAACAATCATCAAGTAGCTGTCATGTATGCAGTCCTGCCCTATTCAAGGCAGTGCTGAGTATGTGAGGAGGATTCTCTCTAAAGCACAGCTCTGAGGAAGTCTGTCTCCTTCGCACTTTTACACACACAGGGTGAGGAGCCTGCAGGAGGCTCCGTGCGTTGGGTGAAGCCACACGATGAGTGAGGAGACCGAGGGTGAAGCCAGGGGAGTGAGAGCGCAGAGTTCACCACTTCACCACCATGCTGGTGTGCACAATCGATGAAAGGGTGGCTGCCAGCAGCAGGACAGAAAAAAAGTAAAGCATGTAACTTGTGGTTTTAGCTCTGGCTTACTTCCAAAAGGAATTGTTTTTGTTGTTCTAAAAAGCTTTATACCAAAAAAAAAAAAAAAAAGAAAGAAAGCTTTATACCTCTATAAAAACAAAAGGCTACTGCTGTCAAGCACCTTCAGACTCAAGCCAGAGGAGAGCTCTCCCAGTGGGCTTCCAAGCTGTATATCTTCACAGAAACACAGTACCTCCTGTGGAGTAGCTGGTTGGTTCAAGCCAGCAACCTGGCAGTTAACAAGTACGTCCCTTGTACCTGTAATACCTGTATAAAGTGTATTAAATATGAACTACTCCTGGTGTGTAATTTTAAATTGAATTATTGTGCCTGGAACTTTTTTTTTAATAGCTAAGAATGGTGAAATCAGACTCCTTTAGATGTTATGAGAAGAATAGACACTACACAGGGCTTGGACCCAACCCAGCTTAATTCAAAGGAAGGCAGATTTATTTTCTTCTGCTTCCCAGAAGGTTCCTCAGCAGAACGTGTGTTAAACAAAATTGTTTAGCTATGGAAAAGAGCAATCTCCTCTTGGGAAGATTCTGGTAGAAAGGGGCTTTGGTTACATATCCAGCTCAACCCAGCCCCAGAGCCCTCGTCATGTTTTATTTTGTTTTGCCCTTGACACTGATTGTCTTGGGAACTGTGGCCCCCGAGCAATGGCCAGGAAGTCAGGTCTTCTTGATGTAAATCCTCTAATATCCCCTACAATGATTTTCAGTGCCAATGGTAAGGCCCGCCCAGTGGCTGCCACATGCCCCTGAGCAGACACGTCAGAGCAGATGAGAGCATGAGACAGCATTTAAGAGAATGGTAGGCTGGCCTTGACTTAGCTGTTTGGCCTCTCCTCAGAAGTCATTTGTGACACTGACTGTCATGGGTTTCATTAAGAACAAGTCTATCTCTACCAAAGAAAACTGCAAGGTAAGAGGACTTTCAGCTCCAGCTACATATGTCTCCAAACTTACTTACATATTGTCCTGTTTTCAGAAGAAAAAAAATGTACTCAGTGCCTCCCGGGCAAATAAAAACTTTGGTACTACAACCTACAATCCCAGATAAAGTGTAGGTATCTGCTTTGGCAGCTCCCCTGGATCGAGCTGCTCCAGTAGCTCTCCACAAAAACCCTGTGAAGAGATGATCAGGCAGGGTAGCCTAGTCTGTTCTGCAGAAAGAAGCTACCCCTGGAACCTCAGTGGCTTAAAATCTAGAAGTTTATTCTTGTTCATGCAAATTCTGACACTGGAAGGGCAATTCTACAGGGTGTTTGTCCTGCACACCGTCCGTCAGTGATTCGGGCTGCTTCACAAATATGGTGCCACCAGATCAAAAGGTGGATTCCAGGTCATCACAGAAGAGGAAGAGAGAAGTGGGGGTTGTGGATCAGTCTTTACATGCTTTGACACTTTAGTTGACATAGATCGCTGGATAGGGCTGCTTATATAAAGGTTATCAGTTCAAACCACCTAGCTGTACCACAAAAGGAAGGAGTCATCTGCTTTCATAAAGGGTACAGCCTAGCCAACCTCATGCAACAATTGTACTCTGTACCACAAGGGGTGAGCATGAGTCAGAACTGACTTGAAGGCAACAGGATTTGGGGTTTTTTTTGTTTGTTTGTTTGGTTGGTTGGTTGGTTGGTTGATTGGTTTGGTTTGGTGAGTGGGAGCTGGTTCTACCTACAGCATATTAATCTGAAGTAGTCACTTTAGGTTTTTTTGTTTGTTTTTTGAGAGATGTGGAAAAGCTCATTGGCTTTAATGGGGAGTTAACTCTGCCGCAGACGGCCTCCTCAAAATTTCCCTCCCGCTTCAGAAACTAGCAGAGATTTTCAATGAAGGAGCCTGCTGGCACCCGCTGGACATCTCCTTGCAAGGTCAGTCCTTTGGAGCCATTGGGAGGGAGAAAAAAGAGACTTTTATTCCTGTAAAGAATTCCAGCCCCAGAAATCCTGAGGGGGAAATTCTGCCCTGTCCTCTCGGGTCGCTATGAGTCCGAATTGAATTTATGGCTATGAGTTGAGTTGTAATTCCATTCACTTACTGCTCTTGACAGGTTGCTAGATTAGGGCTTGTCTTCCCAAATGCCAGCACTAAACGAAAATGAGCTGTCCGGGCCACAATAAAGGGGTTGGAAATACATCAGGCACACTCATTAGACACCTATGGCAAAATTCAGAACTGAGCATGCTCTGACCCAAGTCATGTAGACCCAGGTGGAAGGTCCACCTGGTCATACAGAATAGGACTTCACAAAAGTGCACCGAAATCAACCAATACGATCGACCAATGTCCTCCAGTGGTGTTGGGAGGTGATAGAAGTAGGCCTGGGCTCCTTGTCGCCCTCCCTTGTTCACGTGCTCTGCAAGTGGAGGGTGAGGCCCTTGGGGGTTCCTGCCGTGGCTCCTCAGCTGGTTCTGCACTCCTGCTCAGGTATTCCTCCCATGAAACCGCCATATTCAGCTGCAAACTTTCCCCACCCCTGCCATGCAGCCCGGCGTGCTTTCCGGAGATACTGGGGACTTTTGGGGACTGCGATACCGGAAACTTTCTTCCATAACATTCACTTGGATTTACAAAACTGCTTCTGCCATATGAATTCTTTCAGCGTTGCTAAGCAAGAACTGAGGTCAACCACCCCAGAAACCTAACACTATCAAGTCAATTCTGACTTATATCAATCTAGGGGGTCCTCAAACTATGGCCTGCGGGCCGCATGGCCCTCAGAGGACATTTATTCAGCGCGCCGGGTGTTTTTGCCCCTTTTTTTTTTTTTACTTCAAATTAGGTATGTGCAGTGCGCATAGGCATTTGTGCATAGTTTTATTTTTAAACTATCGTCCGGCCCTCCAGCGGGTTTGAGGGACAATGAACTGGCCTCCTGTTTAAAAAGTTTGAGGACCCCTGAAAGGACAACGTAGAACTATGCCTGTGGGTTCCCGAAGTTCTAAATCTTTACAGGAGCTGAGAACCGCATCTTTCTCTGTGAGCCACTAGCGTATTCCAACTGGCCGGCCTCATGGTCACACACATTCCACCAGGCTCCTTGAGCCTTAACTTGATAATTTAATGAAATGATACTTCTCCAAGTCACACTGTATCATGGTCTATAATCTTGCTATTCTAATATCAAATTTAAAATAAGGAATATAGTTAAGCTCCAAATCCATAAGCAATAAGATCATTGAATCTCTTTGGACACTATTACTTAAAAAAAGAAAAAACTCTGTCCAATTATTTTCAGCACAGAAAAGCTTCCAGTGTTTACAGCTTAGTATTTAATTGCTTTTTCTCTTCTTCTTTTGCATTGGTGAATCATTTTGAGCTTATAATAATGTCAAAATAAATAGTTTCCAGAGCCTCCAGGCATTCACTGTGTAATGATCATTTAAAAGATTTCTTGGTTAGAGGGTCCTCAAAAGAATAAAAAGCGTGTCCGCATCCCTGGTCATTTCTATATTCAAAAGAAGAAATTGCTCATCAAATGCTACAAGCCAATTTCTTTCTTCAGCCAAACTGCCCATTTTAGCATCACTGAATTAAGCAAATGGTTCTACATTTCAAAGTCAACAATGATACTCTTTTCCCTTTAACACGAGCATCTTAAACAGCTCAAAAAGTAGTCGAGCTCTTTATTATGGCTTTTCCTGAGAAAGCTGTTTCGTTGTTTATTTTATTTATTCATCTAGACTTTCATTTTAAGATTTGTGTATTTTAAGTTCTGCTAGTCAGGACATTTTAAATGGAGCCAGATTTTTTTTTATACTTTGTCTTTTAAAATATAATGAGGCTGAGCCGTACATCCCTTAATAAAATATAAAGTCTTCCTATTTCTGTTTGTTTGTAATTTCCCTAAGGATAACTCTTAAAGTAGTAAAACCAAAACCCGCCATAATGAATTACATTTGGTCTACTGGGGGTTGTGGCCAACCTTTAGATAGAAAAATCCAGAGACTCCCTTCTGCATCTCCTTTCCCAACCAAACCCCGGTGGCTGGAGGCTGGAAGGAAGAAAGAGGCTGGGCTGCTGGGGCAGGGTGGGGAAGGGGTAACCTTGCAGATTATTTCAAATTCTACTCTGAAGGCAGAAAGTTATCCCAATGAGATAGCTAGAGATTCACTTCCTTAGAAAAAGATTGAAATTAATGTGTCCCTTAGAAAAGCCAAAGGAAAAAAGTCGTTATTAATTTAGGCAATTGAAGAACTTTGAAAGCCATGTCTAGTACATAAAAACACCTGTCCCTAGAGCCCATCGGCCTAGGAAACTGAATTTTTATGCCATGTAAAATAAAGGAAGGTCATTTCTTAGACTTGCTCAACAGAAGATTGTCATTTTAAACCGGTTACTGTAATGAGAAGCTGGGTTTTCGTAAAAAGGACTGAATGCTTGAGTCAGTGTGAAATGAAATTAGAGATGCATGTTCTGCGCATGGCAGCATTTCCGGAGGAGTCTGTGTTCCCGTGACTGCTCTCAATCTGTGTCGTGCCTTCTGGGAAACTCACAGCGTGGTGCCCACATCTAGTCTCTCGGACTTTCATGCCAGCTTTGGAAAGGTGTTGAGTCTGTTGGATCTGCTGCACAGAGACAGCATGCAAGTGGACCCTTCCCACATTCCTCAGAGAGCAGCCCCCCAGTGTAAAGCTGTGGGTGAGGTTTGATGACCTTTGCCCCTTCATCATCCCGCATTCTTTGACGGACCCAAGCGCTCCCCTGAGGCATTACCGGAGAAGCAGCTACCCCATAGTTTCCAGATGGTGGGTATCAGCCTGTGTGCTCATTGGGATCGCCAGAGAGCTGTCCAAAAGACATCTTTGTCCCATCTCCACTGAGTCCGATTTTATTGGCCTGGAATGCAGCCTAGGTGCTTGGATATTTTTCTCTCTCATTAAGTTTTTATTGTGAATTGGGTGAAGGTTTACCAAGATCATCAGTTTTTTATTCAACAATTCATACACATTGTGTTTTATGCCACTTATTGCAATCTCCACAATATAATATGACTTATTCCACTCCCTACTTATGTCTTCTGTTTCCCTTCCTCCTCTCTTCCTACCCTTCTGAACTTGGGCCTTGGATTAATACTGCCCTTTTGAGATCAAATGGTTTGCTGTTTTCAGGTTTGTGTGCCTCACTTGTGTAATTGCTCCCATTGTAGACCAATCTATTATTTGGCTGAATATTGAACCACAGGTAGGAGTTCATTTTCAAACTTAGTGAATAAGGACCATCATTTCAGAGGTTCTGTTAGTCCCTATCCAGCCAATAAGCCTGGTCTCTTTTATGACTGTGAATTTTGCTTCACTATCTAGGACCTTTTGATGTGATCCCTATCAAAGAAGTTGGAATTGATAGTTGGAGATCATCTAGTTATTCTGTGCTCAGAGTCATGAAGTCTAATGTTCATGTGGTCCACTCACCACTCTTTCCTCCAGAGTGAGGGTGACAATACTTGCCACCTAGATGGCCACTTGTGAGCTTCTGAGATCCAGCTGCTACTCACCAGCGTGGATGTCGACCATAGTCTTTACAGTCTAGGTAATGACAATTGTTCTTGGTGTCCTTCACAACTATAATCCCCAGCCCCCAAGCCCAATAAAGCACTCCCTCCAGTTGTTCGGTTATGCCTAAGGAGTTTTGATAACTTCATCTTCTGTGTGCTCCGGAATATTCAATTCCCTGGATGATCAGAATGCTCAGTCAGGGCTCAGAATCTTGGTGTTAAGGCTCCTGGTGAGATCCTGGCACATCAGACACAGAGGTTGTGAGGCTAGAGGAGGGGCAGAAGGGGATCATACTGAGTCTAACAAGGAAAGAAAAGGAAATGAAGGATATAAGCAATTAAAAGCAAGCGCATAAATAGATACAAATACACAGATGGCCCTTGCAACATTATTCCCAATCTCGCAAACGTGTCAACGGTCTAAATACCCATCAATAGGTGAATGGATAAGTCAAACATGTTGCCTACGGTATATACAATGGACTACTACTCAGCCATAAAGAGAAATGAACTCTTGACACAGGCTACAAGAGGAATGAACCTCATAAGCATTATGCTGAGTGAAATAAATCAGCTTCAAAAAGGACACATTTTGCTTAATTCCACTTACAAGAAATATCTAGGCTAGGAAAATGAATAGAGACAAACATCTCCCAATTGTTTCCAGGGATAGGTAGGAAGGTAAGTATGGTTGTTACATAATGCCATGTCAATTGGACAAATAAGTGAGGTGGAGTCTTTCTTATACCTATATGAGTGTCCTTGGATTTATTTCTCTAGTCAACCCAGCCTAACCCAGTAGGGCCTGGAGGGGAAGTGCCATCCCTGAGACGATACTGAGCTTCCATAGGGTGATGACATAATTTTGGAATGGGTAAGGATGATAATATGAACAACATGCAGAATGCCACTTAGTTATAATCTTGTAGAGCGTGGAAGTGACGAATGTTTTGATGCATGTATATTTAGTACGATTTTTAAAGAGTGTACGCAAAAGAGCAATATGGCAAGTCTGTGTTGCCATTTGCTGTTGCTCAGCTAAAAGCGATTCGGGCCTGTGTAGTCCAAAGGGAACCACAGAGGCTCAGGAGGAAAGCTGGTACCATCTCCAACTAAGACTTGTCTGACCAAATGCAGAGTCTCCCTTCAAGTAACTGACAGGTCAGAGGCAGCTCATCTCTGCTGCAGAAGCAATGATTTGTCTCAATTCCCAGACCACTGTCACAACCATGTCTTGTTGCCCTCGGTGCCCCCCTTCCCCACCACAATAAGTCACTAGAAAGCCATGCTTCATTTAAAAACAAACAAATAAACCCCTTCTGCCTCCATCCTGGCACTGTTTCAGCTTATTTAGCATCATAACATATGTCATCTGTTTCCCTAAACAATCTAACATGGACATGGCACGATGGGACTGAGGAGTTAGGCAAATGAGTACCAGCCTGCCCTCTGAACACACACGATGGCATTTGACTTGCTGTCAGTAGATGCTGTCGCGTTTCTTCTCCTCTTTCCTGGAAAATAAATATAGAAAAGAAAGAGGCCATGAAAAGGGCTGCAAGATGTTTAGCTCTGGTCTTTCTAGAAAGTGTAGAAAAAAAGCATGTGACCCCTGCCTGCCTTTAGATGCCCCACTCCTCTGGCTAACAAGGACTGCGCACTGACCATGGACAAGACATCTGGATCTGGGGGGAGGATAAAACAATTGCCCCCACCAGCAAAGAGTTTCCAGATTTACGGGACTGCACAGGCCAGGGAGCAGCTCATAAAAAGAACAAGAAGAATCGCAAAGGAGGGTGTGCTCCAGCACCACTTCGTCCAGCTGCAGACACATGAAGGCAAAGTTTCCTTTGCTTTCAGTCAAGTTTATGATTTCCGCGGCATCCCTTACCAACACCTTCACAAAGATCTAGGTTCTTGGGTTGTTTCGTTCCAGGGCGGACATCACCTTGGTAAAGCCACACTTTATGGACAGCTCATGGTCCAAGAATTCCACCTATATGTTTTGAAAGGGGCCACGTTAAAACCCCTGGCTCAGACTTTCAGGACTGGGCACAATACAGCTAACCCACCATGGGGACAGCAGGATTTGGTAACACTCTCATCTCCATCACAACCTGGACCTGGCAAAGCTATTTTCTTCCACTCACCATCTTTCAATCAATATTTACTCAGCTATTAGTTGCTCCCCAGGCTCAGCATCAGAAAAGTGTTCAAACGTTACCGAATTGTCCATCTAATGGTAGAGGTCTGTGCAAGGGATATGAGAGCAAGAGGCTCAGAGATGATCAGTGGGTAACGAGAGAGGGATTCACCTTTATCATTTGTAGAAAGCCCCTGAGGCTTAGTCACATTGGCAGACTTTCCCTGGAGCAAGCAAATAAAGCTGCTCCCGGCTCAGCTCCATTCCTGATCTGGTCTTGCCATGAGACTATCCAGGCTTTGTCCCAACCCCACATTCTGGAAAGCACGAGTGGAAGGAGGTGGATCTTGGGGATACCATGGAAAAGAATGGGCATTGCACAACACTTCATTGTACTCATATGGAGCTTATACAAAGGCCAAGAGATAGAACCAGGTGAGACTGTGAACAGGACAAGGTGATACTGCATGGTTTAAAATCAGAAAAGGTGTGCATCAGGGTTGTATCCTTTCACTGTTCTTATTCCATCTGTATGCTGAGCAATTTATACAAGAAGCTGGTCTATGTGAAAAAGAACATGGCATCAGGATTAGAGGAAGACCCAAGTAATGTCATTAGGAACATTTTCTCACTAAAAATTTTAGGTCATGGCATCAAAAAAGTGTCATTTTAACCTAAATGGGTTTTTAGACCAGTGAAATAACAGCGAGAGTGAGTCAGCATTGTGCACAGAATTGAGCGATACTGGTTCTTTGGGAAATTCATAATCCAACACTGGCACTGCTGAGATAAAGGATGACAGTGAGGAAGATTCTACACCTGAGCTCTGTGATGGGCCAACGTGGTGCTCTACTCTCTTCAGGAATGGATGAGCCAGCTCCACCAAGATTCCCCTTTACTGGAGCACCTGCTATGTATGTAGACGTTGAACACAAGAACGCTTTGGCGTTCCTACAATGATTTCTGACCGATGAGGTCATCGAAAAATTGATTATGATAGCCCGGAGGTTTACTTTCAGGTTTTAACCCCTCTTCAGTTAATTTCTGTGCATGGGGGAAGGTTTGGGGCTTGCTTCATTTTCCTACATACGGTATCTCAGTTTGTCCAACACCATTTGTTGAGCAAGCAGAATTTGTCCCTTTGGATATTTCTGTGTCCTTTTTCGAAGGCTAGTTTCCTGTTGACTGGTGAATATATGTGTAGCTTTTCTGTTCGAATCCATTGATCTATATACCTCTCAGTGTACCAATACACTGCTCTCCCTTAGGGAAAAACAACAACAAAAGTTGTATGAGCCCCTATATAATGATTTTTTTAATGGACGATGAACTATTTTCCAGGCCAGCACTATCCTATGTTTGAGCACATTGCTGCAGCCACTGTGTCAATCCATCATGCCTGCGGTACTCATGTTCAGGTATAGTGTTCTGCCATTCACAAGGTTCACACTGGCCAGTTCTTTCAGAAGTGGAAGACCAGGTCCTCGTCCCTCGTCTCTCTGTCTGGAAACTGCTGAAGTCTACCTGCAGTGAGTGACCCAGCAGGCATTTGAACTACTGGCTGCAAAATTTCCACCATTACAGCCAAATGCAGGCCACCACAGTACAACAGACAGTAACAGCATCTTAACACCACACAAAGGCTCCTCCCTGGGGAGACCACGTGTTCAGGCAATTGCTGCTGTTACACATGTAAGTGGGGGCTACATGAAGTCGCACCATCTCCCGTGGCCCTTCCAGGAACAGGCCATTCTTCTGTTGTTTCTACTGGACTTAGGCTCAGCTGCCAACCTGCCCTCTGCACGCATTCTTCTCCTTACCCTTCCATGTCACCTTCTCTTTGCCCAAGTCAATACTGCTGGTCAGTCACCTACTGGTGGATGCTTGCTTCTGAAGTTTCTGAACCACATTTCCCCATGGTTATGAGACATTGCTGCTGCCACTGCGAGCATTTAACAGGTTACTTTACACCTTCAATGAGAAATCTAGGGGAATAGAAAGAAAGCTTCTTCTTTCTCCCAAGGAGTGGGTGGTGGTTTTGAACCGTTTCCCTTGAGGTTAGCAGCCCAATGTGTAACCCACTACACCAGTAGAGCCTTGGTGGCACTGTCCAGCAATTATTAGACTGCTAAACATGAGGTCAGGGTTTCAAACCTACCAACTTCTCCTTGGGAGAACGATAAAGCTGTTCCCATAAAAGACTGACAGCTCCAGAAGCCCACTATAGGCTGGCTATGAGTTGGAATTTTGCGGTCATTTAGGGCTTTTTGGTGGCATGTGATTTTTTAGGGCTTTTAGGTTGTTTGTGGACGTTCAAGGTGTGTTTTGGGCATTCGGGTGGTTTGGGGTTTTTAGGGTGTTTTATAAGATTTTAGGGAGTGTTTAAGGGATTTAGGGGTGGTTTTTTAGAGTGTATAGGTATTTTTCAGCACAGTATGGTGTTTTTAGTGATGTTACAGAGTTCCTTAGGGATTTTAGGGTATTTTTAATATTATATGTGTTTTTTTCCCCCAGCATTTTAGGTTTTCTTAGGGCTTTCATGGTGTTTTCAGGGCATATATGGGGTTTAGGAATGTTTAGGGTTTGGGAATCTTCTAAGGATGATTTTTTGAAGTTTCACATGTTTGGGTGGGCATTTGGTGTTTTTTTGTGACTTTAGAGTGTTTATGGGATCCTGTCAATTTGCAGCTTTAATTCCACAAAGAAAAGTCAGACAGCAAGCCAGAAAGGAGCAGGAAATGAAGGGGAAGCCCAGGCCACATGTTACAGCTGCCAAGTCCGGAGAACCTAGGTGTGGTCGTTGGCTACCTGGGACCGGGAGTGGGGCTGTGCTCCTGCCCAAGGGTGCTAGGGAGTAAACCAATCTCAGCTGGACGTTTGGCTTTTCTACTACTTAGCCGACTCCATGAACTTTCCCAAGGGCAGCTGGCGAATTGCCAGGGGAACCCAGCTAGACCCCCCACACAAAAGCACAGGGATGGTTACAGGAACAGGAGGTTTCACACAGTGGATGTGCAGGGCTTGGGGTCGGGATTGGGGGCCAAGGTGAGGAAGGGGCAGCAATAAGGCCTGGTCCCAAATAATCAGACACTGAGCAATAAAAGTACAAGGACTGCCAAGAGAACATGGGGACAAAGGATGGCTGGACTTCATTTGATATCTTTGGACGTGCTGTCAGGAGAGACCAGTCCCTGAAGGGACATCAAGTCCATGAAGGACATGATGCTTGGCAAAAAGTGGAGGACGGGCAATAAAACAGCTCGAACCAGCGGCTACATCAGTGGGCATAGTAACAATGGTGAGGATGGTTCGAGACCTGGCAGTGTTTTATTTTACTGCTTGTGTTTTTCTAGAACTGTCTTTCCTGGATGCACGAGGAAGGATAACTGTGCTTGTGGGAAGCAAATGCACAGTGGGCAGCGCTTTGGCCAACATAGGTACACCACCGGCACACAGTGCCCCCTTACTTGGCATCCAAAGTGACAGGATTTGTCTTTCCCCAGAGCTCTCCAGCCCTGGGGGAAGTGGCCCTGCCTTCGGCGCGCCGCCAGGGGGCAGCACTGCTGCTCTCTCACTGGCTACATCTGTGAGGACCCAGAGAGCAGCTCCTTTCTGCTGCTCTCCTCTCAGACTTCTGCCAGAAGCCTTGGCTCCTCCTGGATCCTCCCTTGATTCCCACTCTGCACCTTTGGGGACGCCCAGCCCATTAACTCTCTCCCATCCTTCCTTGCTGCCTCTTCTCCAGATGCCTGAGCTGGGCTTCAAGTAGTTGTAATGTTATGCTTAGGTGAGATGTGTTCAGCTTGTTTACTGTCTGTATACAAGAAAAGAGTGCAGCCCAAGACATCCACCCTTTTGTTCCTCTATGGAAAGCCTGTTACGTGTCATAGTCTTCTCTCTGTGCAGTGCTTTCCTCTGCTGCTGATGCTTTTACATGAAATAGGACTCGGTGTGTCACCGCTACAGGAAATTATCTCTGAAAAAATAATATGCCCAGAACTCAGAAACAGTGTCAGCTTGCATCTGGCATCATGGAAGCATCATGGGTGTGTTTCCATTCATTCGCTCCTGAGTGTCACATGTTAAACTCAGTGCATAGCATAAACAGCAGCAGGCACAAACTGAGACAAAGCACACCCTTTGCTGTGAAGCACATTCCGACTCCTGGCTGCCCCTGTGCCACAGAGTAGAACTGCCCCGCAGGGGCTCCCTAGCTGTCATCTTTACAGAGGCACATGGCCACACCTCCCTTTTGGGAAGCCACTGGGTAGGTTTGAACTTCAGGGTTGTAGTAGTTGATATTGTAGAGCCCTGGAGTCAGTTCGGATTCATAGGGGCCTGTGCACAAGAGAGAGAAACAAAGCCCAGTCCTGCGCCATCCTCGCACTTGTTACTGTATTTGAGCCGATTCTCGCAGCCACGGTGTCAATCCACCTAAGTAAGGGTCTTCCTCTTGTTTGCTAACCCTCTGCCAAAAATGATGCCCTTCTTGCAGGACTGGTTCCACCATAGTAATATGTCCAAAGTACCTGAGACAACGTCTCCGCATCCTCTTTCAGATCTCCTGCCTTTAGTTTGTCAGCTCACTTCGATGGAGTCGATGCTGAGCCATAGCGACTCTATGAGATCAGAGCAGAACTATCTCTGTGGGTTTCCCAAAGGCTAACTCTATGGGAGTAGAACGCCTCATCCTTTTCTTCTGAGGACTGACTGGTGGTTCCCCACTGCTGACATTACAGTTGACACCCAAGGCATAAGCTACTATGCCACCAGAAGTCCCTTGCCCCTGTGCAATAACCAACACCACCTACACACAAAACCCACCCCTTCTCTGTCAGTTTGATGTATGGTGATGGCTTGAGTTGCTATGAAATTGGAAGCTACTAGGGGGAACCCGACAAAAACTACAATTTTTTCAAAACTATGCATTTAAATTTTTTATCCCCTTCATAGTACTCTCCATTACACTTCACACATTTGTCTAATCTGTGATTACATTCTTGGAAACATTTTTCAAACTCAGCAGTTTGGGTGACACCCTTGTTTTTTTCCCCCCCTCTTCTGTGTTGTCAAACCACTGTCCTTCATTCATGGAAACAGAAAGAAGTCACATGGAGTGAGTTCAGGTGATTAGGATATGAGGGACAAGAGAGGCATGCTTTTTTGGGGGATGTTTTCATACTGTTATTTCTTTTCTCTTTTTTTATAATCATTTTTTGGGGCCTCATACAACTCTTATCACAATTGATACATACATCATATTTGTACATTCATTGCCCTCATCATTCTGAAAACATTTGCTCTCCACTTAATCCGCTGGCATCAGCTGATAATTATTCCCCATCCCTCATGAACCCTGAATAATTTCTAAATTATTTTGTCATATCTTACACTATACAATATCTCCCTTCAGCCACTTTTCTGTTGTCTGTCCCCCAGGGAGATGGTTATATGTAGATCCTTGTCATCGGTTTCCCCTTTCCATTCCTCCCTCCCTCTACCCTCCTCGTATCGCCACTCTCACCACTGGTCCTGAAGGGATCATCCGCCCTGGATTCCCTGTGTTTCCAGTTCCTATCTGTACCAGTGTACATCCTCAGGTCTAGCTAGATTTGTAAGGTAGAATGGGGATCATTTTAGTTGTGGGGGAAGAAGCATTTAGGAGCTAGAGGAAAGTTGTATGTTTCATTGTTGCTACAGTGCACCCTGACTGGCTCCTCTCCTCCCTGCTACCCTTCTGTAAGGGGATGTCCAATAATCTACAAATGAGCTTTGGGTTTTCACTCCACACTCCCCCGTATTCACAAAGATATGATTTTTTTGTTCCGATGATGTCTGATACCTGATTCTTCCGACACCTCGTGATCACACATGCTGGTGTGCTTCTTTCATGTGGGCTTTGTTGCTTCTCAGCTACATGACCACTTGTTTAACTTCAAGCTTTTAAGACCCCAGAATGTATAACTTTTGATAGCCGACCACCATCAACTTCAGTCACCACATTTGCTTATGCACCCATTTGCCTCCAGCAATTGTGTTGGGGAGGTGAGCATCACGGAATGCCACTTTAATACAACAAAGTATTTTTGCATTGAGGGAGTACTTGAATGGAGGCCCAATGTACATCTGTTACCTTAATACTAAACCTATAAATATATGCATATAGATCTATTTCCCCATCGTTATACATAAATATATTTACATATGCACATGCCTTTATTTAGACCTCTATAAATGCCCTTTGCTTCCTACCTCTTTCCTTGATTTCCTTTTACTTTCCGATTGTCCCACTCTCATGTTCAGCCTTCATTTGTGTTTCAGTAATTCCTCTCGGTTACATTACTCTTGGTTACACTCTACCAAGCCTCCTACACCCTCTTCACCATCTATTTGGATCACTTGGTGTTCCCTTGTCCCTGGGTTTGTTAACAGCACTTCCTTTTTCCCTACATCCCCCTTTCCCATCTCCCCCCCCCCCACCAGCTGTCAGTCCCATTGTTTTCTCCTCCAGATTGTTCATCCAGCCTATCTCATTTAGACAGACCTGTGGAAATCATAGCATGCACAAAAACGAGACAGAGCAAACCCAAGCAACAAAATGAAACAAAAGAACAACACCACCACCAACAAGCCAATGACAAAAAGCAAAACAAAACACAAGAAAGAAAAGCTTTTAGTTAGTTCAAGGACTGTTTGTTGGCCTTTAGGAGTGTTTTCTCATAGAGTATGATGGGTCAGCTAGCCCTGGCCCCAAAGTCTATTTTTGGTATTCCCTGGGGACTTCGTTGCTCTGTTCCCCTTCCTGTTCTGTTGTACACCCTTAGTATTTTGCCTCGGTGTGCTGGGATCAGATCGGGCGATAGAGGCATGCTGTTTTTTTTGTGTGTGAGCAGGTGCACTGTCATGGTGGCAAAACCTGTCTACCACTAATCAGTCCTTTTTATTTTAAATAAATCATTTTATTGGGGGATCTTACAGCTCTTGTAACAATTCATACACCAATTTGTATGAAGCACATTTGTACATACATTGCTATCATCATTTCCAAACATGTTCTTTCTCCTTGAGCTCCTTTTTTCCCCTCCTCCCACCCACGTGAACCACTGATACTTTATACATACTTTTTATTTTTATATTTTACGCCTCTGCTGTATCCCTTCACCCAAACTTCTGCTGTTTGTTCCCCTGGGTGGTGGAGTGGGGCTGTATGTCCATCATTGAGATTGGTTTCCCCTTTCTTCTGCTTCTCCCCCCTACCTTCCCTCGTGGTGTTGCTACTCTCAGTATTGGTCCTGAGGGGTTTATCTGTCCTGGATTCTGTGTGTCGGAACTTCTAGTCAATAGCAGTGTGCAAGCTCTGGTCTAGCCAGACAACTCAGACCTTCTTACACAATATCTTCAGAACCTCTATATAGGAAGCTTGATTAACAGTCTGACCTAGTGCAATGACTAAACTCCAAATGCACTATCACCCTCACATCAACAAAACCAAACAAATGAGCATCTTCTTGAAGTTTGAGTTCACTTGACGAGGTGTATTTGAGTGAGGTGATGATGGCGTCTTACACTGACTTGATTTATGTTTGCATTCTGGCTTGTGAGAAGAGCACAAGGTCTTGTCACCAGCAATGACCTTGGGAAAAAAGTGTGGGTGCACTAGCTCAGAGCAAGTTGCCAGATGCCTGCCCAAACAGGAGAATGTATATTTTGAAATGTGTACCCAGTGGAGCTTTGTACCGCTTGGTTTTTTGGCGGGGGTGGGGTGGGGGTGGGGGGAAGGCCGGCTACTCCTTTGTAGGTTAGATAATCTGAGATGTGCTATTTGAAATTTCCTGGGGCCAGTTTTAGACAAAACTAGAAAAGTTAATTTTGCTGTATGGAAAAATCTGACAGTCTGGAAGTATCTAATTTTCCTCACATGCCATCATTCCCCTAGTAGCATTATTCCTAGTTAAAGCTCTCCTCTGTTCCTCCTTAGGGTTTCCCCCACTACCTGATGTTCCTTTTCTCCTACTCATCATCAAGGGACTTGTGTCCAAAGTGAGGACAGCAAATAAGAGACCCTCCTGACTCTCTGTTAAGAAGGGTGCTCTGGTGCATGCGTGTGTTTATGTGTGCACATACAATCGCATTTGAATTTTGTTGGAAGAGGCTTCATAGAGACCGAGAGTGACATGGTTAGAGCTGCTGCACATGTAGAGCACTGTACTCTATGGTGTTCTAATTCAAATGCATGTAAGGTCCAAGAGAGGTAATAGAAGCAAGTGACCAGGGTCAGGGAAGGCAGTAGGAGGAACTGAGGGAGCCTGAATGCCTCACACCCTGCCAGTTTCACTGATTCTTGGATGGGAGAGTACCAACCTAGTGCTGTGAAATCTTCGCAGTTTTCAGAGGCTTGGGGGATTTTAATTTTGTATGTAAAAAATAGACATCTAAATGCTTGTAATTTATTGATTTCGATAAACACACTGAATGCCAGTACTCAAGTCAAACAAACCAAACTGACAGCCATCGAGTCTTTGCCAACTCATAGTGACCCTATTAGACAGGGTAGAACTGCCCCTCAGTTCAGCTCCCAGCCCTGGAGGCCCACCAGTTCCTCGTTATTATCATGAGGAATACTATTTTCACAAGAGCGTTACATACCCCTAGAGACTAAACCATAAAGCCATATAGGCTTTGACCATCAATTCTGATATGCTTTTTCCTCAAACTGATGGGTCATTTGATGGAATCCTTGTATTACTTCCCTAACATAAAAATTAATCAAGCAAAGGAGATTCAGTGCTCAGTACTGCAGCCCCCTATTTAGAGATTAACTCTTAAAAACCACCACCACCACCACCACCACCACCACCACCACCACCACCACAGGCACCTTATCTATGTTGATAAAAACTTGAGTAGGCTGTATAAATATCTCAAGTATTTAGGATAAAATGGATTCTTTTTCTACTGTCACATATTTAGTTTGAGTTATGTGTTTCCATCTGAACACAAATTAAATAGACCTCATTGACATCTTTTCAAAATGCCATAAAAATTAAATGATTACCTTAAAAGATACTCAGTATAATTAGGCATCAGAAAAATGTACATCAACACTAGAGCGAGATAGTGTTTCAACCCATCAAGATGACACTAGCCAAGAATATTAAAAATACCATTGAGTGCTGGAAGAATGAACAGATTTGTGTCAGAAGAACAGTCTGAAAGGTCCTTAGAAGCAAGCACGGGGAGACTTCACATGCTTTGGATATGTTATCAGGAGATGCCAGTCCCTGGAAAAGGCTGAAATGTTAGGTTCAAGTATAACAACAGTTTTGAAGATGGTGTAGGACTGCGCAGTGGTTCATTCTGCCTTGAGTTGGAACTGACTCAATAGCACCTAATGCTAAAAGCTAGATGCTTTTGATCCTAAATGAAAAGTGGATGGTCCAGCCTCCATACCAGCTACGTGGACAACTGCCCCTCCCCCCAGAAGAATTTACCTTAGAAGACGGCACTGAACCTGTAGCTAGGGGAGATGGACATGTCTGATCAGAGCACACAGGGGCAAATGAAGGGGGAGGAAGAGAGTGGAGCACACACTGGTCCACCAGGCTTGGAGGATGATATTGGCACTCTGAACAGCCAATGTACAGAGTGGACCATATGGCTGATCCCACTATGAGACATGCCATCCCTTGCTGGCCCAGGGCCCTATGGGGACAATACCGGAGACTCTGTGTTGGGACTGACCCGGCTGGCCCTCCAACACGGAGGCAAATCACTAAAAGCATGCAGCAGAGCAACCATGGGAGCAGAGCGGGTAGCCCCTGAGGGAGTACAAAGGACAGACTCTGGGGCCAGAGCACGATACGCCATCAGACCTGACTGAAGGACACACCTATAGAAAAAAAAAATCAGACCTTGATCTATTTACAGGTTTTTCTTTCTTAAAAAAATTTTTTTGGCTTTTAATTAATTTACTCTTTTATTGATCATTGGTTTTCTGTTGTTGTTTTTTGTCATCACTGTGTTCTCACCCATCGCCTATCTTGCTATGGTTTGATTTTTGGTGCATATTATTATCTCAACAGATCTATCTAGATAAGATAGGCTGGAAGAATAGGCTGGAGGAGAAAACAACAGGACCAATGGTTCCCGGGGACATGGGAGAGAGAGAGGAGGGGGTAAGGAGGTGATGCTGACCAATCCAGCGACAGGGGAGCAACAAGTAATCCAAAATCCGTCGCAAGGAGGGTGTGAGAAGCCTGGTAGGTATTCAGCAAGGGTAATGTAACCAAGAGAAATTACTCAAACCCAAGTGAAAGCTGAGCACGATAGTCGGACAAGAGGAAAGTAAAAGTAAATAGAGGAAAGAACTAGGTGACAAAGGGTATTTCTAGAGGTCTACATACTGGCATGTACATATGTAAATATATTTATACAGGAGGGTTCGTAAATAGATCAACGTTCATATATTTATAGACTTAGTATTAAGGCAGTAGATGGACATTGTCAAGTACTTACTCAATGCAAGAACACGTTATATTAAATTGGCATTCCATGATGAACACCTTTCCAACATGATGGTTGAAGAAAAATGTGTGCACTAGCAAATGTGGTGAAGAAAGCTGATGGTGCCTGGCTATTAAAAGTTATAGCATCTGGGATCTTACAGGCTTGAAAATAAAGAAGCGGCCATCTAGCTCAGAAGCAACAAAGCCCACATGGAGGAAGCACACCAGCCTGTGTGACCATGAACTGTTGAAGGGATCAGATATCAAGCATCAAAGAACACAAAACTCATGTCATTGTAAATGAGGGTGAGTGCAGAGTGGAGACTCAAAGCCCATTGGTAGGTAACTGGACACCCCCTTCCTGAAGGGATGTGGGGAGGAGATAAGCCAGTCAGGGTGCAGGGTAGCAACAATGAAACATATGTTTCCTCTAGTTCCTAAATGCTTCCTCCCCCCACTATCATGACCCAATTCTACTTTACAAATCTGGCTAGACAAGGGGATGTACAGAGAGATCGCCTTGGAGATTGGGTGGATGTTCCCACAGTAGCGTGGAGCCCCACAAGTGCTGGTCAGGCGTTTCCCCCAGTCACTTGTAGGACCTCAGGATTTAGGCTGGGGATGCCCCCACTTTTTATAGGGGAGAACAACCTGTGGCCTGGTGTGTGGGAGAGGACCAGCGTGAATTCCCCAGCTGCTTGCCACACCAATAAGTGGGGGGTGGGAGCTCCCTCAGTTGGGCCTTCAGGTTTGCCCTAGGCAGAGGGGAGTGGCCTGGAGACCTCTATTGTCTTGTGATGGGAAAGAGAGTGAAAGGAGAGGAAAAAGAGAGAAAGAGGAAGACACAGACTGGGGCAATAATGCCAACCAGACTGACAACCACTCACCCACACACAACTAAAATGCACAGAGTAAATAGGGGTGACAACAGTAAAAAGAAAGAAAAGAAAACAACTAAAAAGGAGAACCAAATCTGTGGAGGCTGTGGTAGGAAGTAGAGAAGAGCTTGATGGAGCGGAGAAAAGCAGAAAACCTGTAAGAAGAGCCCAATAAAAGGGAAAAGAGAGAAGAGAAAAGGAAGGAGGAGGAGAGAGTATTTTTTAAATGGTTAAAGAAATAACTGACCCTGTGTTATGCTGTGTGTAGCTCTGACTCGTCCTGTGTGCAGTACTGTCTTAGGGGTCAGGCTGCCCACTAGGAGGACAGGGTTGCCCTAGGCTGAGTGTAGGGCTCTGGAAACCAGCAGTGGTATGTGCAAGCAATGAGAGGGAGCAGAGAGAATCGTACAAGCTAAGAGAGAGGTGAAGAAAGCAAAGACAGAAAGAGGAAAGAAAGAAAAAGAGAATAAAGAGAAAGAAGGAAATAAATCCAACTGAGTTCACTAAGGTTGGCTGTGATGGTAAAGAGCAAGGAGAGAGAGAAGGAGGAAATAAAGTATAAAGTAGTAGCTGATCCCTGATTGCTTGGATGAGGGGCCAGAGGGGTTTAGACACTGCTCCAACATGGCAGGTCAGTGTGCCCTTTTAATGCCGGGACCCAGTGGTGCTGGGCAGAATTGCCCTAGTTGACGAGATCACCTTAGAGGCATGACGGAGGTTTCTTCAACGGTGCAGCGCACTGTAGGTGTTTGTCCCAGGTGCCTTGTGTGGTGTACAGCACTCCCACAGAGGGCAGGCTGGAGTGCCTCCTGCTATTTGGGTTGATTTGCCCTAAGCGGAGGGAAGTGACCTGGAAGCCTTTAGTGGCATATGAGAGGAGAGAGTGGGAGAGAAGAGGAAAAAGAGGGGAAAAGGGGGAAAAAAGAGGGATAAAGAAGAAAGCGAGTAAATAAAAGCCCAACACCAACCTGAGCACGTTGAAACTGAGTGCGGTGGAAAAGTTAGAAGGGCTAGTGAATAAAGTGAGAATAAGTAGAGCAGTGGGTAAGGAGGTAATGATACTTGATCACCTGTCCTTGAGGCCAGAGGAATTCCAACTCTTCCTCAAGGTCACGGGGTCATGGACTTGTAAGGTCTCTCTCTCTGGCCTAAATTCCAACCCCAGTCCTTGGCTCCCCGCGAGAAAAATTTCATGCGGAAGCCGGGTTCGTGATCCAAGTGAATTTAATGAGAGTTAAAAGAAGCTTCAGGTTTTACAAGGCACCCATAGGATTCCTTTGACCATGGGGCCTGGCAGAGACTGCCTCAGGTCATGCAAGGATCTCTCTCCTCCCAGGAAGACGACCAGACCACCCCTCTCCCTTCTGGTCCCTGCCTTTTCAAGGGTTCCCGGGGAGGCTGGTGAAGGACCCCAGGTCAATCCCATTGGCTGAACTGCAATCATCTGGCCCAGGTGGGCTGCTCCAGGTGCAACATCCATCGGAGCCCACGGGCAGGAAAATCCAGCTTTCCTATGCTGGCTCTCCTGGGCATGCGTTAATGGACTTTCCCATCCCTGATGTAGGGTTCCACAGATGCTGTGTGAGATTACTTCAAAAGCAAGATCGCGCCCGTGGCCAGGGGTCACTTGGGTGCTGGAGTACCTGCCTTGTGCTGCATGTAGCACTGCAGCAGGGGCTGTGAGGGGGCACTGGGGGGCTCCCTCAGCCCCGTCTAGGGCTCCAAGACCGGCAGGGCCTCCCCAGCTATGTGTAGAATCACTGAGAGGGAAGCTTGTTGTCCTATCTAGACTGCTGATGCTTCCTAGATCAGAGGATTTTCTTTTTTATCCCTCTGGCCAGCTAGAATGAAATTGTCTCCCACAGTCTCTGGGCTACAGCTCAGTGCTGTTTAAGGCTGACACTGCTACAGCGGGTCTTTGTTATGGTAAAAGCTGCCAGGCCCTGTGGCTGAGTTCTGGCATTCCTTAGCTAGGTTGCTTCTTATGCTGATTTATGTTAAGGGACTCCCCTATGTGGTGCTTGGAGCTGAGCAACCAGACTTGGGTTTGAGTTTTAAACCAATCATTTATGTTTCACCCTTAAAAAAAATTCTACTTGTGATGTGCTCAGATTTGGTGGCTGTCAAGCTGACCCCCAGAGGGGGAGATGCAGCTTATCAGGGGGGTTGTTTACTAGTCGGCCAATTGGAACTAAATTTGCTCCCTGGACTCCCGACTTTCTGCCTTTTTCTCCCACACCATGATCTTCTTAAGGTAATAATATATTTTTTCTTCTACTCTAAATTATAGCTACCCACCACCAACCCCTGACCGTGAGCTCAAGGCATCCAACCGCATGGAGAGCTCAGTGTGGGGTTCCCCTCGTGTCTGAGATTCTGCCCCCTCTCAGGGCGTCCACCTGCAGGGATCCCTGCTCCAGGCAAGGGCATATCTGGCGCCTGCCACTTCGTCAAAATTATAGTGCTTTAAAGCATGCTTGGTTTGCTTTGTGAGTGGAAATCCCACAAAAGAAGGGGTTCAGGAGAAACCCTGTTACCCTAGTTCTAATTTCAGAACTCCACCTTCCCGTTTCCTTCACCTAATTTCCTATTTTTCTGGTCTGGCAGCAGGAGCTCCAGATAGATGGGTCCTATCTGGTCGCCATTTTCTCTGAATCCCTCCATCTATTTTTTTTACACTCTTAAAAAGTACAAAACATTTACTCTACAAGCGCAAACAGATTTTCAAAAGCAGGGAAAAACCTGAACGTTCAGTACATGGTTCAATCGTCTTTTCATCTCTGCGCCCTAACTATGCTGAGCTCCATGGAACTGCATGGAGGGGAGCTATTCTGGCGTCATCGAGCCAAGTGAGTGTTTTGAATTACCTCAAGTGAATATTTGACTGGAAAGCATAGGGTGTAAAAAAACCCTGAAATCAGATGGTGCACATCTATCACAAAGAACAGGGCCTTGTACTTAAACCTTTTTTCTGAAAATAAGCAGCCATCTAAGTGAGATGTCAACTAAGTCCGCCCAGAACAAGCAGCACAGCCAGTGTGATGCCAGGGTGATAAATAATAGAATCTCAATCTGCAGGTATGAACAAGAATCAGAGCTTAAGTTCGGAACACCCAGTTTGCAAAAGGACTCAAATGCACATGCGGGGTGAATTCCCTCTGACCACAGTCCATGGACATGAACAGATACAGTTAAGTTCAAATGTAACACCTCATCATTTGATCTCTTCAGACTAATTTTAATTTGGTTCCAGTTTTTAGTATTTTTCACTTTCTGTTCGATTGAGGTTTTTCTCTCTTTTGTCATTGTTAGTTTTTCTTTTCTACTTGTTTCTTGATTTTGTTTTGTATTTTTTTTTAATACATATGAAATCCAGGAGAGGTAAATCCAGAGAGACACTAACAGAATTAACAATCACCTAGGGACAGGCAGGGAAGATTTGGGGGAGTGAGGGGGGGGGGGGGGGCTAACAAAAATGAATATAAAAGAAGGAAATGATGTAAACCTGATTGTGGTGACGATTACACAAATCTTAATATGACTGAAGTATTGAATGATATATGTGAATTATATGAGAATTAAAATAAAACAAAAGCTGAGGTCAGAGATAGGGCAGCAATTTAGCCCTGAATCTCTTGGTGAAGATTAAATGTCATTTTGTGCCAAGAGCCCATTTTTCCACTCATGAAGTTTGGGGAACCGGCCATGCTCCTTCATCACTTTTCTTACCTCAATAAATGGGTACAGTTCACTCTTCTCCCTTTTCTTCTCTGTCACATACTTTGCAGCAGTCAGGGGAACAGAATTTACAGTCCTGAAAGGGATCCATGAGTGTTAGTCCAGGTAGACTAGAGAAACAAATCCACACTCATATGTGTATAGGAAAGACCTTTATATACAAGAACAGTTGTATATTGAGAAAGCATTCCAGCCCAACCAAGATCAAGTCCATAAGTCCAATATTAGCCCATGTCTGATATCAATCTATAATGTTCTCTTCAGACTCATGAAACACCTTCAATGACCCCAAATGCAGGAAGATCACAGGTCAGTAGTTGCAAAGTCTTCTGCATCCAGTGGTGGTAGAAGCATCTCAGCTTTGGCAGGGTCTCCATGTGGCTCCTCCAGTTCCCAGGGCATGGGTTCTATCAGTGTGGTGCCATGTGTCTTGTTAGTAGGACATCTCTCAGGGAATGAGCAGAAAGATAGTCTGCTGCCTCCAAGGAGGAAATACCAGATTTCCCAGAACCCTGACGGGAAGGCCAGGCCCACAAAGAGGCCTCATTGGCCATAACCCAATAGAGAGACTAGAGTCTACCCCTTCACTCTTAATCCTCTCAAGTCCCAAATTGACACCAGATTGTATAACTACAACAGACCACCCCTTGTCCATTTGACATTTTCACAAAATTCTTTAGCCGTATATAATTTCAAAACAATAATAGAATCATATCAGTATCTAACAGTATAATATGAAAATGCATACATTTCACTCCGTGCCACCCTCCTTTAAACATAATATTCTGTAAGTGATGAAACAAAAATATCCTATGCTTAACAATTGCAGGTAAGGTACACCCACATATTAATCCTATAATTCTATGAATATATTCCAGTATCTATGAAATCTTGTAAGCTAGCCACTTCACGCCTTTATCTGGCCCATTTTGGCTATCCAGTTTCTCTACTGCCTACTTCCATCAACCCAGTGCTCTGAGGAGACCATCATATTCTTCAATATAAAGAGTCTTCATGCCAGTTGGAACCTTGTGAAGTCCACATCCACAAGAAAGTCAAAGCAGGACAGATCGTCTATACAGTCTGCAGCAGTATATACCAGTGCACAGGCTCAACATTCTTCTCTTCATCTGGTCGGGTTCGGGTCAAGTCAATGTGGGCTCCCTCTCTTGGCCTCACCTCAGTGTCCATTGGTCGCATTGCCTTTAGGCCTTGGCCCCATCACCAATTCTCCACAACTCTAGTCCCCTCAGAGTAGGTCATGGACTTCAAACCAGTCAACCTGCTCTCATCTTCTTCTCTACTGCCTGTAAACCAGGTCCACGAGTGTCAGTGGTCAGAATGAACCCACTGCTCTATTGCTGCTATTCTGCCACTTTCACTCAACAAGCAGATCCAGGTGGTCACCTAGCAATCATTTCAGGCTTCTACAGGCTCCCTTGAATGTTCAGTACTAGAAAGGAGTTTCTTCAGGCTTTGAGATTTTTTCCAGTTTCTGACAAAAACCACTATTCAAAATTCAAATATTACAAAAGTTCCCTTTTAATGCACATGAAGCTCTTCCTCACAGTGGGAGCAGTGCACAGAAACGGACCTTGATGCTGGGCTGCTCTGTGCGTGCTTTGGTCAGTTGGGAGCTGCTGATTCACAGATTCACTTCACGTGGATGAAGATGCTTGTTTGCTTCCCCGTGAGTTTATCGCGCTTCAACAGAGAAGAACCCTGTTCTTGGGTTTTGCCTCTGCCTTGCTCCTAGCACCGCTGGAATAGAAAGATTACAAATGATTTTTTTGTTGTTGTTTTAAAAAACAGAAAAGAAATGCCGTGTACCTGTTAGGTAAGTAGAGGCAGAACTGAGGGTGGTCGCTGTGCATGCCAAACCTCCTCCCCATCACAGACAGTTGAAAGCTGCTTCAGGCTGGAAAGATGCACACATTTAGGTCCTTGTGACAGGAAGCAGGTCAACCTGGGCGGGCCCCCATCTAGACCAGGTGGGCTTAATTCAGTCAATGGGGTCAAACAGTACCGTCAGCCATGCCTACCAACAGGGTATGGGTGGGGGCCTCAAACCAGCTGTCATGCAACCCAGCGTGCGTGGGCTGTCCAGTCCGCCCCCACCCCCCACGAGCATATTTGCCTCTTCTATCCTTTATAAAGTCACTTGGATCACAAACTAGGTTTCTGCGTCAATTGGTTCTTGTGTGAAGCCAAGGACAGAGGTACATTTCTCCCAGAGAGAGCCCTCACATAACCAAATCAGATTATAGCCTTCAGTGTTAGTGTTCCAACGAATTTTGGGGGAATATCTCAAGTGTTAGTGGTAAGGACACAACTCAATCCATATTATCTCTTTATTTTGCTCAGCCAGATGCTTGCCCTTTGAGCCTGAATTGTTGCAAGGCTTATTACCCCATCAAGTGTTCCCAGAGCAAGCCCTAAATTGGCAGTAGTCACACACAAGGAAGATTTGCAGGGGACACTGTTAAGAATGATTAATGCTTAAGTGTTCCTTGTCTCCCCAAATGTACCATTTGGCAGAAAATTTGTTAGATCTCTCTCCTGGGAGAGATATACCTCAGCTCTTGAATAACTCTCCTGGTCATAGAAGTCAAATTCCAAGCTTTTCATCCAACATTCATAAAGCTAAATAAATGTTACATAAACCTAAGTTCTCTATCTTGGATAAGACAAAGTAAAACCATGACTTGAGAAGGTTTTCATTGAGGACAGAGACAACTTCAGATATTCTAAGCCTATGAAATTGGTCATGATTCAGGCAACTTGCCAAGGAAGCAGGTAATACCTAGGTGGGAGGTGGAATGAATAAGAACTTGCACTAAGATTCCATTCCATCAGGCGCAGCTGGTGACTTTGGAGGCCCAGAGCAGGCAGTGGGAGAGAGAAGACCAGAGCAGGGGAGGGATGTGATGAGCTGGAGGGTAGAGGGAGGGATTATGTGTTGTCCTGCTGTCACCTCCCACCCCACTGTGACCCTTTAGTGATGTGGGCCCAGGTTTGTGATGCAAGTGGGTTTGAAGCCAGAGGGGACTCAGAGTGCTCAGTTGCCTGAGTGCAACCGCTGTATCCAGAAGATGGAGGAGATTCTCTTTCTGCTGGAACAGAAAAGTGCTTCCTGGCTGACCTACCAATACCCCACCTGGTTCACTGTTTTGACCTTGGGCATCCTGTATGGAGTGGGTTGCTTCTTCCTGGTCCTCCCCTTCCTTCCAAATACTCCACCTGTGCGACCACCCAGGAAAAGGATAAAGGTAAGAAATTCTCAACCCAGCCATAGGAGAGATTGATTTTTCCTTGTTTTATAAATTTTTCCTTTCGTAATTAATTTCCTGATAGGGGAAATCTCAAGAAAGAAGAGACCATCAGCCCTGGCTTTGGAATGTTGATGAGGGCTGGTGCGTCCTTACTCACTGTTAGGACTTTGTTCACTGCATTGGTATCATTTTATCCTTGCCGGCTTATGTTGATTTTCATTATTTCTGTTGGCTTTCCCTGTTTGTGAAGCACAGGAGGCGTGGATGCATCATGATCATGGACACAAGGGTTGACAGAGTTGCAGGTGGAGAGATCTCATGGTAGAGGGAGGGATTGTGAGATCAGCAGTGTGGAGAACTCCCCCATCGGGATGCTAGAGAGTGAAGGGGGATTGATTTCAAGACGAAAAAATGAAGGAGGCCAGAGGGGACAGAGAGCTTTAGACCTGACTGTGATTACACAACTCCTTTTGAAGGCAATTTAACCATGGGGGGGGGGGTGTTGTTCTAAAATGGATATGGTAATCATTGATTGTACCATTGCCCTTGATCTGATTGAACGACTGAACTATTGACTCGTATGATATGTAAATCATTTGCCAGTAAGATGAGCATTCAAAAATATTTCTCTTTGAAGATCTCAGACCTCCCATCTCTAGTTGTTATAGAGGGCAATAGGTAAAAATCCCCAATATAGTGACGCAGTGGCTAAGGACTAGATGACTAGACGTTTCAAAGGGCAGCTCTCATCACTGGGTCCTCAGTCTCTTTCCTTGAGCTCCAGTCTCTGGGCCAAGACTCCTTTTCTGTCTGGGCTAATTGAGAAAGCATGGCTGACCCCGGGGAGGAAGTGGTCAAGGGCTGGCCCAGAGCTTCAGCCTCCATAATCAAAATCTTTCCCACCAGAACACTGAGTGCTGAGAGTGTGTGCTCTCCGTGAGCAGAGGAAGGCTGACGGAAGAAATGCACTCTAGGTCTCACACAGAAGCTGGTTTCTGGGCTTTAGTCATTCCATGGAGATTGTCATTCTTCTAATCACCAGTAAATGCCTGCAGTTTGTCACAAAGAACAGACGCAGGATTGGATTCCAGCCTGACTTCCTCTCTTGTGCCCCAGCCTCAGGTGGAGACAAGGAGAAGCAGCAGGTCAAGGGACAAAGGTGACGCTCTGAAAGGTAAGGTTCTGCCCATTCAACCAACCTCTGTAAGCTCTCCTGTCCCCTCCTCTGCAGGATGCCAGTGGCAACAGCCCGTCTCTCTCAGGTAATAATCCTGAACAAAAGGATACTGGGGATGGAAACAGAACCCAGATATTTCCCAGATGTACAGGAGGGGCCTAGGATGGGATGAAGGCTGGCCAAGGTAGGACCCAGTAGGGAGCAGTGGGGGTGTCAGGAGCAGATTCTGGTGGATTTGGAGGTGGAACATTGAGGGGTAACAGCGATAAGCTGTGTAACTTTGCCAAGGTTCAGATTGCTCACTGAGACCCCACAGACAATATTGGAAACCGATGCTCCTTGAAATGCCAAAGCACCTCCTGCCCGTGGGAGTAAGCTATCGTTTGACCTTGAGCTCTGGAGAGTCCAACGTCCTAAGTGCACAGCCCGTGTGACATTCCTTTCGGTCCTCTGGGAGGGCTGCACCATAACGGTTCTCTTGATTTCCAGTTTTCCGAAGTTTCCTGCAAGAACTACATGGCGCTCAGAACCTGCGTTTGCGTCTTAGGCAGAAGTAAGTAACCTTCCTGCTTCACCGCGGGGTGCATCTTCCAACCAGGGTGCCTGTGTGGCCTCGGGCTGCAGAGCAGCTGGGATGCGCTGGTTTGGGGTACACTTTCAGGGATGGGCAGAGAATGACAGGAGTCCCGGGCAGTGGGGTGGGGCAGGAAGAGCAGGCCATCAAGGCTTGGGGAGGGGCTGAGCTTGCACCGACCCTTGCTAGCCTGCTAGGTCTCTTGCCCCTTCAGTCCTGGCTGTAATCTGGTCCTTCTGTCTCCTGCAGCCACTTGGGAAACCCACTTGACACTGGCAGCTTTGGTCAACAGAAAGCTCAAGCCCTCTCTGGTAGCTGGTGAAATAGAGGTACGGCTGAAGTCCATGTCGGTACGCGCGCCCCACACGGTTCTGCGGCTCATCCATTCTGGACACCTAGGTCTCAGAACTCCACCCTTCCACGGGCCCAGATGTGCATCTCAACTTCTCATGTCTTACCCGCCTTGAGTCAATCACCAGACTGCGCACATTCCCGTGAACCTGACAGTCTTTCACCCACACCACTGGCTCTTCCCTCACCCAGTGCCAAACCCCCGGATTCAAAGGCCTACCTGCAGCCTCCAAGCACTCTCTGGGACTCACCAGCCCCGCACCCCACAGGGACTCATTCTCAGAATGACTTGTTGGCAAGGCCCAGGCAGAGCCCATCTCCACACAACCGCTGCTCCACACCTGCCATGGCAGCCATCACAAGTCAGCATCCCACAGGCCTCCCTACTGCCTCCCCACCCCAGTGTTGGGCAGCTGCCAAGAACTTACAGCTTCCCTCCTTGGAATACTTTGGGTCTCTGAAAGAGCACTCTACCTGGCACCCCCAAGAAGACACCTTTCGGGAAGGACCCACAAAGAGGCAGGGGGAAGTAGGGAGGCCCACCTTGCTCAACCCCAATGTCCACAAGCTGCTGGAAATAGAAATCACAAAGGCAGAGAAATGGAATATTTGGGAAGAAAAAGGAAAGGGTGTATCAGAATACCATCTGCAGGCCTTAAATATGTTGAAGGCACTCGATGGGGAGCAGATCACTGCACCTCCCCAGCCCTTCTGGAATGCCAGCATCAAAGCAGAGCAGATACCCAGCCCTCAGAAGCATTTTCCACAAAAATTCAGTGAGTTTTTCTGGGGTCTACCTTTTCTGCACAGCGAGTCTCTGGCAGCTGCTCTCAGGGTCTCTGGATCCACCCTAGAGTTTCCCACTGTCTTATTTAATGAAATTCCTAATACCTTACCAGCTCAAATGCAAGCTAAAGAGTACCCACTCTTGTTGCAACGTCACTCCTTGCCCTACACTGAAGGCCGATTCCAACTTTTACTTCCAACTGCATGCCAAGCCCAGGCCCCACCGCCGGCTACAGTCCTGACTCCGCCCGGTCCACAGCCCCGTGGCCCACTCGCAGTACCTTTTCCTCCTCCTCACAAGAGTCCCTGTGATGAATCCTGTCTTACCGTCCACACTAAGTCCCAATCACGCATTCCAAATTAACTTCAACAGCTGGAAAGCCGTTTTTTAAAGAAACAACAGGAAAGTGAGAGTTCTTTACCCTTTATGATGCCACGACCCCAGGAAGCTTTTTGTCTTCGCAACCCCACTCATCCCCAGGACAATCAGAAGGTCCAGACCCCAAAGACAGACCCCAAGCTTCCTGGCTGCTTGAAGCAATCGGAGCTCCACCGCCAAGAGAACTTCCCTCAATTGCAGGGGCCCCTCGGCAATGGGACTCTTGAGTCTCTGACACTAAAGCAGCCTCAGGAAAAATGGCCAGGGACTTGTCTGGATATGAAGCAGCCCGAATGCTCCTGCTCCACACCTGGAGACAAGCAGGGGAAGAATGTAATGAAGACGGTGTCCCCAGGAAGATGCACACACCCTGGACCGTCGCTTGCGTGCTGCAGAGCCGGTGTCCAGCTGAGGAACAACTCGGTCAATGGACAAGGGAATTACTTGAGGAAAATATCCAAATGTAATCTATCTATCAATGGATCAGGAAACTACTGCCCAAAAGGAACTCCGGGAGCCGACTCAAAGGAGTTAAGTGATTTGAGGATACACAAGGGGATTAACGCAGGAACTTACACCCTAAGGGTTCCAAACAAAATCCTACTGGAAAACACCCTGAATGTCCACATGTGCAGGAAGGTGGAGCAGATTAGAAAGGATCAGATCCCTGGCATTGTTTGCCGTTCATGTCTTGCGACCACGCATGCTCTGTCTATTTCCCTGACCCACCCACATGTTGTCAATGTGGCCTCCTGGGGAGAGCTGGAAGATCTCCTGAACACAACGCAGAGCCTTTCCTTTCTCAGCCCGGGCACTCAACAGGTGCTGGACTCGCATATCGTAAGGCTCCAAATGAGGCAGAGGTGGTGCATGCCCCTCAAAGTCCTTGAGCCCACAAACCTCTGTAGGACAAGAAAAGACAGCGCAATGTCCTTTCCACAGTCCACCTGCTTAGCCACCCCTAAGTCTTCAACTAACCCAGTAACTGAGGCTGTCAAGGTCCTGGGAGAACCCTGTCAGGCAGACTGGGGAGAGAGAGTGACCCCAAAGAAATCAAGCCCTACCCTGGAGAGTCCTTTTGCTGATTGCTCCCCTACAGAGGAGCCTGTTCAGGGAACCCCAGCCTACCCCCCACTTGATAATGACAGTGGATGCTCATTGGCCCTCAGGCAGCCGTTTCCAGCCTTCATGCCCAGTATCCTTGGCAGAACCTTCCAGAATGAAAGTGTCCAGAGAGAGAGCCTAGAGCAAACCTCAAATCCAGTACTGACCAGCAAGGGGTCAAGGAAAGAGGGTGCTAGTTGTGCCCCAGGAGGCCCCAGATTGGAAGTGAACTCTGAATGTCCATCTTCAAGAGCCAAAGAGACAGGGTTGGTGGTGGTCAAGAAGTCCTCTTCAATAGAGCTAGACGATAGAGACACTTTCAAAACCAGTGTGCTGGCAAAATCTCAAACCAATCATGTGGACCGGGGGTGCTTCGAGGCTCTAGGATGTAGTAAAAGTTTCCTGCTACCTGGAAAGTGTGCTCCAGTTCCTGAAAAGCCAAGCCTTACAGCACGAGTGTGCAGTGAGATTAAGCTCCAGGTGGAGGTAGAGGCAGAGGGTGGTTCTCCATGCTGTCCTGTTGACGGGCTCCTTCAGGACTGCACCACTGATGTGCTCACTGCCACCAATGTTTTGCCTTCTCAGGTGGTCCATTGCCGCCCCCAGCATTTGTTCACTGGGGATAAGCCAATATGTCAAGGGCCAAGTGGCTTCGTGGTGGCTAGAGCAAGTTACATGGGGCAGCAGAAGCTCAAAAGCCCCAACCTTCAGGACCCCTCGACAAGGAGAAGGAAGGATGCTGTTCCCACTGACAAGAGGGAGACTCATAAATGGCCCAATCCAGAAGAGCATGGAAAAGGATTAGCGGGAAGAGGCATCTCCCAAGTCTGTGGGTTAAGCCAGCCTGTGCAAGACAAGGCATTGGCTGAGTGCCTTGAGATCAAGTCCTCACAGCTCCCACCAGAGAAGGGACAGCTTCCTGCTGAGGGCCACTGCAAAAAATGGAGGAAGCACTTTGTCCAGTGGATTTGCTCCAGCAAAAAATCTACAGGACACGGTGATCCTTTGCAAAAAGGAAAGCCCGTATTACCCTGTGGTCACAGCCTTGGGCCCCTTCAAAGACAACCAGTGTCTCCTAACAAGGTCACGGAGGCTCAGGTGCTCACGACAGATGTTGGCCAAGTCCTAGAGGGGACACCAGGCTGTCATCAGGAGTATCTTGCGTCAACGTTATGTCCACGAAAAGAAACGCAGGCCTCAGTTAATGGATGTTCCTCCAGCTGCAGGGCTCCTCTCTTTGTAGAACACAGGAGAGTGGCAAGTGTGAGACCCTGCCTCCACCAGGCGATACCTGACTGCCAGAGCCTTCCCACCATGAGCACCTGTATCAGGGATGTATTCACAAATTTCTGTCCGTTCAGGGGATTCAGTGTCAGAAGCCACACTCAGCCATTGCCCCCCAGGGTGTTTGTGTGCCCAGTCAGCTTGCAGCAGCAGAGGCGGAGGAGGTGGGCTTACTCCAGTTACCCTTACCACTGCCCACGTCACTGTCTTCGAGAATATGTCTTATCTGGCAAATTAGAAGACGCTTCTTCTGCTCTGATTAGTAGGAAAGTATCCATGCCAGCCACTTTAGCCTGTTCTGCACAGGCTAATGGCTTCTCTCAGCCATGATATTCATTGTTCCATAATAGAGATTTTCCCCCTCCTACATTAAAGTGTGACTTCTGTGCTGCATGGCGGGATCTAGAGGGGGTGTCATGTGTGTTAGTCTGTGTAGACTAGAGAAACAAAATTCATACACTCATATTTTATGAGTTTTATATAAAGGTTAAGTGAACATTGAAAAGCATCCCAACCCAGTTCAATCTAAGACCACCAGTCCAATAGTATCCCATGTGTCTGACACCAATCTACAAAGTCCTCCTCACAATCCAAAAACACACGGGGAGACAATGACTGCAGGAGGAAATTGTAGTCCGTGCGCTGGCAGGTTCTCCATGAGGCTGCTGCAGAAACCAGGGCTGCAACAGGGTAGGTCCATGCGGCTTCTCCTCAGGGATCTCCCAGGAAATGAGTCTTTCCAGCTGCTTTAGGGACCTAACAAATGCATATCCACCCTGGTGGCACTATCAGAGAGCAAGAGACCAGAAAGGCTAGGCTCACAGAGCCATTGATCTCCCTGCCCTTCAATTAACCCCACATGAGTTCATTGACGAGGTTGGCATAATATACCTTTAACTATGTTAGATACTGCGTCTCCTTCTCTGAGTGCTAGCTTTGACTTCTCAAAGGGCAGGGCTCTGGAGGAGGTTTTCAGCAGTGTTTCCCACCCACTTCCATCCCAAGTTCTTCATTTTGCACCTCTTATGATTTATGGTAACACCCCTACTGTGAAAACCTCAGAAGGTCCCAACACAGTGAAGAATGTTCCCTGGTGCCATTACTTTGTCTTCAACGTTATGTGGCTGCAGTTGATAGGTTTTGAGAGGCGCAATCCAGCCAAGAAATTCCATCGCAGGCTCCAGAAGAGGTTTAGACCAAAGTAGCGTCTCATGGTACCAAGCAGGCATGAGACATGTGGCGGCCTGTCTAAGTCCCACATGTGCATTTGATGAAGGCTGCCAAGTTTGGCATGGAGGTTCCGCCTCAATACACCTGTCACAAAATGTGAAATGACATATTTTGCTACCTTTGCCTCTCTCCCAGCCTAGGGTAGCCTCCAGGATGGAAGTCCCAGGTCTGACACATGTGGGTGGGAACTGCTAGGGAGGCTGCCAGCGGGGGACTCTGCTCACCCACTGCACCAAGGGAAAATCCGGTTCACAGCTCACATGCCTTCCTCTGTATATAAACCCGGAGAAGGAGCAACAGCTTAGGCTGAGTGGTACAGGATGAGCGTCTGTGTAATAACCACTAATGGTTAGGCACCATGGACACAGGGTAGGGAAGGATACAGTGAAGAAGAATATGAAGCGTTGGACGTAGCAAAGGGGGCCAAAGAGCATGAGGATCCCCAGAAATGATGCAAGACACAAGCGGAGCTAACACAGGCTTACAAAGGGGAATCGGCCAGGTGCTTCACCCCAGCTTTAGCTAGCTGCCCCCACAGCAGAACTTTATCTCCTACAGAGAGCACTGGGTTGTATAGCAAAGGCACAGCTTTCAAGCAGGGAAGGTTACTTTCTCAATACTATCTTTAGTGGGGCGACAAACTGTTATTTTACTTGATTTCCATCTCCTGACTGGGGGAAGGATGAGTTGATAGCCAGGGTGGGGTAGAGTGGGGATGAGTCAATAACAGGGTGCCAGGACTCAGGAAACATGACCCCAGGCTTTTGGGCTTCACACATGCATACACACACGCGTCCGCGCATTAGGAATGTTCTCACGAAACATGACCCCAGGCTGGTGGTCTTCACATGCACACACACGCGTGCGCACACACACACATACATGCTCTAGGAATGTTCTCAGCAAACATGACCCCAGGCTGGTGGTCTTCACATACACACACACACACACACACACACGCACACACACGCACACACACACACACGCTCTAGGAATGTTCTCAGGAAACATGATCCCAGGCTGGTGGTTTTCACACACACACTCACGCGCACACTCTAGGAATGTTCTCAGGAAACATGACCCCAGGCTGGTGATCTTCACACACACGCACACACACACACACACACACACACGCGTGCACGTGCTCTAGGAATGTTCTCCGGAGAGAGTGGCTTCTAAGGATTGAGTGCTGCAAAGAAAGTCACAACTGGGAGCAGCCTTCCCTTCCCCTAGAGACTCCTGGGAAATCAGGATGTGCATGGAGATTAGACATCACCTGTCTTGATAAGGGAAACCAGTTCAATAGTGGTCAGTGTTTCCTCTGTGCTTCTAACACAGGGTTTTATTTCCTGGGCACCAGATTATAGAAGGAGGCAGGAGGGCCCCCCAAAATATGATTAGTTGATCCGCTAGAGTAAATTCTCATGTGCTTAAAAGAACACCCCTGGTGGGCCAGGGTTTACTGTTTACTGAACTAAACAGTAAAGGATGGCGAGGAAGACATCCACTGAGCCTTGACCTCCATGCCTCAGTCAGGACACCAAGTGTGTGTGTGGGGTGGGTGGGGACTGACACCAATGGTGGAGGAGGGAAGTGGACATAGGCCCCAGAGACTGCTGGTACAGCAGCATGATGTTGTTTCTGGAGTCCTGATTGTGCCAAGGCAGCCTCTGGAGTGACTGTGGCAGTAAAAAATCAGATTCTGGATCTGCAGAGCCTGGATCTGGGGCCTCTTGGGTAGCAGGTAGCTTGGGTGTGTTCCTAGAGAGAGTGAAGAGCTGGACACCGGACTACCCGCTGCTGAACCCTACCGTTCGTGCTAGGTAAGTGCACGGAGATGGAGAGAAGACCCTGAAAGAACAGCAAGGGGTGCATGGACCAAGCCCCTTCCCTTTCCCCTGCCACCAGGTCCTCTTATATGGTGCTGTGAGGTCAAACAAAGGGAAGCCCACTCAGACCTGCAGAGACCTCAGCGAAACAACTGCCCCCCACCCCCCACAATTCAGCAGACATCTCACAAGGACACTCACACATACCCGAGAGAGAAACCTCACACACATACTTCCTTGGAGACTTCCAGAGAGACTCAGAGGCCTCGCACAGAGACTTCATATGAAGTTCTCAGCATCCTTTATGGAGACTTCTCAGAGACCCCACAGGGACCTCACACAAAGCCCTCCCACATAGCTCACTGCCAGCACGGGAGAATTAGCAGCCGCTGTCCACCCCTGAGCTCCTGGAAACTTTCACACATTGTCTGCAGTGCCCCCCATGCTTGTGCATCTTTGTCCTCATAGCCTTGCTTGGGAACAACAGAATCACAAACTGCACGTAGTTGTGTGCAAATTTTTTCCACTGAAACGTTTTCACTAGCCTGAACTCTGAAGTGTAGTTTACAATTGAAATACAAGTAAAACTGCCAACACCAAATGAGAGTGTGATTTTAGATGGTGTGCAGTCAAATGTCGTACGCCACACTTTTACTTTTGCTTCGGACAAATTCTCTAATTGGTGGGGAAGTGACTGACTACTTTGGAAGCAACAGAACAGTCCATCAAATGGGCTTCAGGACTCAAATATATAAATAGACATCTGATCTGAACTCAAACTCATTCCCCAAGGGGCTCATGAAACTAATTTTTTTGGAAGAGTGAAGGAACCCACATGAAAATAACAAAATTTACATCACATTGTGTCTGTCTGGCTTAATTTCTCAATGAAACAGCTGTCATATCTGAAGATATTCAGGGCAACATTCCTTTTATAGCTCTGTCAACATTATAATTAATATGATTTTTCTGTGAAATGTAATATTTCTAAGTTATGCAAAGTCCTAATGTTTATCTACCACAACAAACTGATAATATTTCGAAGGATTAAGAAATAGATGAAGAAGTAATAATTAATGAAATACACATTTTCAGGTAGTACCATTTACAATAGCCAAGCGTAAATGAAAATATCTATATCTATACTTGAATAAAAAAACAACAGATTTATATGAGGAAAACTACAGAAATTACAAGAAATCAAGAGTGACCTCAGCAAATGGGATAATATCCCATGCTCCTTGACCAGACGACTCAATGTAGTACAGTTATCAGTTCTACTCAAGGCACTAGACAAGTTTAATTCACTCCTGATAAAATTACCCTCATCTTTCTTCAAAGAATTGCAAAAACACTGATTACTAACTTCATATGGTAAGGGCATAGGTCAGGGGTTGAACCTACAAACTTCTCCTTGGTAGAAAGATAAAACTGTTCTCATAAAAGACTTGTAGGCTGGCTTTGAGTTGGAATTTAGGATTTTTTTGTGGCATGTGATTTTTAGGGTTTTAAGGTCATTTGGGGTCATTTAATTTTTTTGCGCATTAGGGTGGTTTGGGCTTTAAGGGTGTTTTATAAGGTTTAAGGGAGTTTTTAAGGGATTTAGGGGTGATTTTTTGGAGTGTATAGGTATTTTTTAGCAGGTAGGGGTGTTTTTAGTGATCTTACAGGGTTTCTTAGAGATTTTAGGGTATTTTAAAATATTTTATGTGTTTTTCCCCAGCATTTTATGTTTTGTTGGGGCTTTCATGTTGTCTTCAGGGCATTTATGTGGTTTTGGAAGTTCATGGTTTGGGAATCTTCTAGGGATATGATTTGGAAGTTCCACATGTTTTGGGAGGCATTTAGTGTGTTATTTGTGGCTTCAGAGTGTTATTTGAATTTTAGGGAATATTATGGCTTTTCAGACATTTTAAGGCTTTTAGGGTGATTTTAGTGTTTAAGGGTGTTTATTAGGCTTATATGTGTTTTTATGGCTTTTAGTGTTTTGTTAAAATTTTAGGGTGCTTCTTAAGGCCTTAGAGTGTTTGGGGGGATTAGGTTTTGGTTTTCAGGGCTTTAGGGTTTTGTTGGATTATTTTTTGCTTTCATGGTGAATTCATGTCTATTAGGTTGTTGGACTTTTACAGGGTTTTATAGTGCTTCGGGTTGCTTTGTAGGGATGTTCTTGGGGTTTTAAAAGACTTTTAGCGTGTTTTTAGGGCTTCACGTGTTCTTTATTTTGCGTTTTAAGGCATTTGCATAATATTAGGGCATTTATTATGTTTTTGGGACGTAAGGAGTTTTTTTTTAAGACTTATGGTGCATTAGGGTGTTTTAGAAAGGCTTTTACCATGTATTTAATGGTCTTAAGATGTTTTAGAGAGTCTTTAGGGGTGGTCTTAGCATTTTAGAAATATTTTAGACGTTTTAGGGTTTTTAAGGCATTTATAGTGTTTTTACGACTTTTAAGGTGTTTTTAGAACACGCCTGACAGGTACACACTATTTCAATCAGGCTCTGGTTAGTGCCTCTCAATCAATTGGTGACATGGGAGTCTGGATAATGGATTACCTTTACTATGCAGATGAGAAAACTCACTCAAAAAGACACAGGTGTTGACCCACAGGCACACAACTGGTTAACAACAAAGACATATTCACAACCAGTGTTGGGAGCCAGAGCCCTAAGCCCCACATACCTGTCCCCAGCCGAACAGTCAATCTATCCTGAACCATCAAATGATCTGAGCAGATCCTCCCACCCAACTCCCCTTCCCATGCCAAATATTTTATTTCAGAAGGTGGCAGTGAATCTGCAGCTCTGAGAGAGGGACATATCTGATCGGAGCACATGGAGCAGATGAAGGGGGAGGAGGGGAGTGTGGAGCACATCCTGGCACACCAGGACTTGAGGATGATGTTCCCACTCAGAGAATCCAGTCCACATAGAAGACCACATGGCCAGCCCCACGATGAGACAAGACACCCCTCAAAGACCCATAGCCTTAGAGGGGACAACACTGAAGACACAGTGTGGGAAATGCGCCCGAACTAATCCTGCCACACCGAGGCATAACACTAAGGGGGTACAGCAGAAGAGCAAGAAAACGAAGCATCAAGGTCCCCAGGGAATGCCAAAGGATGACTTTGGGGCCAGTACTTGGTACACCACCAGACTGGACTGGAAAACACTCTTAAAGGCCAACAAACTTGGACTATCTAGGTTAACGAACGGTCACTTGGACTATGTAGGTAACCTAACGGGCACTTGGACTGTCTAGGTTACCTAGCGGGAACTTGGATTATGTACGTTCCCTAGCGGGCACTTGGACTATCTATGTTAACTAGCGGGCACTTGGAATATGTAGGTTAACTAGCGGACACTTGCACTATGTAGGTTACCTAGCAGGCACTTGGACTATCTAGGTTAACTAGCGGGCACTTGGACTATCTAGGTTAACTAGCGTGCACTTGGACTATGTAGGTTCCCTAGTGGGCACTTTGACTCTGTATGTTCCCTACGGACACTTGAACTAGGTAAGTTAACTACCGGGCTCTTGGACTATGTAGGTTAAATAGCGGGCCCTTGGACTATCTAGGTTACCTAGCGGGCACTTGGACTATGTAGGTTAACTACCGGGCACTTGCACTATCTAGGTTTCCGAACGGGCATTTGGACTATGTAGGTAACCTAGCGGGCACTTGGAGAGTCTAGGTTACCTAGCGGCACTTGGACTTCTAGGTTAACGAACGGGCACTTGGACTATGTATGTTGCATAGCAGGCAATTGGACTCTCTAGGTTAGGTAACGGGCACTTGAACTATCTAGGTTTCTTAGCGGGCACTTGGACGATCTAGGTTAACTAGAGGGCACTTGGACTATCTGTAACTACCGTGCACTTGGACTATCTAGGTTTCTTAGCGGGTACTTGGACTATGTAGGTTAACTAGCGGGCCCTTGGACTATGTAGATTAACTAGCGACACTTGGACTATCTACGTTAACTAGCGGGCCCTTGGACTATGTAGATTCCCTAGCGGGCACTTGGACTATATAGATAACCTAGCGGGCATTTTGACTTTGTAGGTTACCTAGCGGCACATGGACTATCTAGGTTACCTAGCTGGCACGTGAACTATCTACGTTATAGCGGGTTCTTGGAGTATGTAGGTTACCTAGCTGGCTGTTGGACTATCTAGGTTACCTAGCGGGCACTTGGACTATCTAGGTTAACTAACGGGCACTTGGACTGTGTAGGTCCCCTAGCGGGCCCTTGGACTATGTAAGTTCCCTACCGGGCACTTGGACTATGTAGGTTCCCTAGCGGGTATTTGGACTATATAGGTTACCTAGCAGGAACTTGGACTATCTAGGTTACATAGCGGGCACTTGGACTATCTAGGTTAACGAACGGGCACTTAGACTATGTAGGTAACCTAGCGGGCACTTGGACAGTCTAGGTTACCTAGCTGGCACTTAGACTATGTAGGTCAACTAGCAGGCCCTTGGACTATCAAGGTTAGCTAACGGGCACTTAGATTATGTAGGTTACCTAGCGGGCACTTGGAGTAGGTAGGCTAACTAGGGGGCCCTTGGACGATCTAGGTTACCTAGCGGGTAACTGAACTATCTAGGTTAACTAGCGGGCACTTGCTCTATCTAGGTTACCTAGTGGGCACTTGGACTATGTAAGTTCCCTAGCGGGCACTTGGACTATCTATTTTAACTAGCGGGCACTTGGAATATGTAGGTTAACTAGCGGACACTTGCACTATGTAGGTTACCTAGCAGGCACTTGGACTATCTAGGTTAACTAGCGGGCACTTGGACTATCTAGGTTAACTAGCGTGCACTTGGACTATGTAGGTTCCTTAGCGTGCCCTTGGACTATCTAGGTTACGTATCGGGCACTTGGACTATCTAGGTTACCTAGCGGGCACTTGGACTATGTAGGTTAACTAGAGGACACTTGGACAATCTAGGTTAACTAGCGGGCACTTGGACTATCAAAGTTAACAACTGAGCTCTTGGACTATGTAGGTTACCTAGCGGGCACTTGGACTATATAGGTTACCTAGCGGGCACTTTGACTATGTAGCTTACCTAGTGGGCACTTGGACTATCTAGGTTAACGAACGGACACTTGGAATATGCAGGTAACCTAGCGGGCACTTGGACGGTCTAGGTTTCCTAGCGGGCACTTGGACTTCTAGGTTAACGAACGGGCTCTTGGACTATGTAGGTTGCCTAGCGGGCACTTGGACTATCTAGGTTAGGTAACGGGCACTTGGACTATCTAGGTTAGGTAACGGGCACTTGGACTATCTAGGTTACCTAGTGGGAACTTGTACAATGTAAGTTACCTAGCGGGCACTTGGATTATCTAGGTTACCTAACGGGCACTTTGACTATCTAGGTTACATAGCGGGCACTTGGACTATGTAGGTTAACTAGTGAGCACTTGGACTCTAAGTTACCTAGCGGGCACTTGGACTATCTAGGTTACCTAGCGGGCACTTGGACTATCTAGGTTACCTAGCGGGCCCTTGGACTATGTAGGTTTCCTAGCGGGCACTTGGACTATCTAGGTTAACGAACGGGCACTTGGACTATGTAGGTAACCTAGCGGGCACTTGGACAGTCTAGGTTACCTAGAGGGCACTTGGATTATCTAGGTTAACGAACGGGCACTTGGACTATGTAGGTTACCTAGCGGGCACTTGGACTATGTAGGATCCCTATCGGACATTTGGACTACTTAGGTTAACTAGCGGGCACTTGGACTATCTAGGTTACCTAGCTGGCACTTGAACTATCTACGTTGCCTAGCGGGTTCTTGGAGTATGTAGGTTACCTAGCGGGCTGTTGGATTATCTAGGTTACCTAGCGGGCACGTGGACTATGTAGGCTCCCTAGCGGGCCCTTGGACTATGTAAGTTCCCTAGCGGGCACATGGACTATGTGGGTTTCCTGGCGGGCATTTGGACTATCTAGGTTACCTAACTGGCACTTGGACTATGTAGGTTCCCTAGCAGGCACTTGGATTATGTTGGTTCCCTATCGGGCAGTTGGACTATGTAGGTTAACTAGAGGGTATTTGGACTATGTAAGTTACCTAGCGGGCACTTGGACTATGTAGGTTCCCTAACGGGCACTTGGAGAATGTAGGTTAACTAGGGGCACTAGGACTATGTAGGTTACCTAGCGGGCACTTGGAGAATGTAGGTTAACTAGGGGCACTAGGACTATGTAGGTTACCTAGCGGGCCCTTGGACTATCTAGGTTACCTAGCGGGCATTTGGATTATGTAGGCTCCCTAGCGGGAATTTGGACTATATAGATTACCTAGCGGGCAATTAGACTTTGTAGGTTATCTAGCGGGCACTTTGACTATCTAGGTTACCTAGCTAGCACTTGAACTATCTACGTTACCTAGCGGTTACTTGGAGTATGTTGGTTACCTACCGGGCTGTTGGACTATCTAGGTTACCTAGCCGGTACTTGGACTATCTAGGTTAACTAACGGGCACTTGGACTATGTAGGTTCCCTAGCGGGCCCTTGGACTATGTAAGTTCCCTAGCGGGCACTTGGACTATGTGGGTTCCCTAGCGGGCATTAGGACTATCTGGGTTACCTAACGGGCACTTGGACTATGTAGGTTAACTAGCGGGCTTTGGACTATGTAGGTTACCTAGCGGACACTTGGACTATGTAGGTTCCCTATCGTTCACTTGGAGAATGTAGGTTAACTAAGGGGCACTAGGACAATGTAGGTTACCTAGCGGGCCTTGGGACTATCTAGGTTACCTAGGGGGAACTTGGACTATGTAGGTTTACTATTGGGCACTTGGACTATCTAGGTTACCTAGCAGGCACTTGGACTATGTAGGTTAACTAGCGGGCACTTGGACTATCTAGGTTACCTAGCAGGCACTTGGACTATGTACGTTTCCTAGCGGGTACTTGGACTATCTATGTTAACTAGCGGGCACTTGGACTATGTAGATTCCCTATCGGGCACTTGGACTATGTAGGTAACCTAGTGGTCACTTGAACTGTCTAGGTTACCTAGCGGGCATTTGGACTATGTAGGTTAACTAGCGAGCTCTTGGACTATCTAGGTTAACTAGCGGGCACTTGGACTATTAGGGTCCCTAGCGGGCATTTGGACTATATAGGTTACCTAGCGGGCACTTGGACTATGTAGGTTAACTAGCGGACACTTCGACTATCTAGGTTAGCTAACGGGCAATTGGACTATCTAGGTTACCTAGCGAGCACTTGGACTATGTAGGTTCCCTAGCGGGCACTTGGACTATTTAGGTTACCTAGCAGGCACTTTGACAATCTAGGTTAACTAACGGGCACTTGGACTATGGAAAGAAGTGCCTAATGGTCACCAGGACCCATGGTTAATCCAGGTGTGGTCATCTGATTCCAATCGATCAGACCTAGCTATAAATCACTTATATGTCTGGGTAATTAAAAGCAAATATAAATTTTCAAAAAAAATAACGTTGCATGGGATAGAAAGAGAATACATAACAACATCAGACATAAATATGCCTCAAGACAAACTCATTGTACACATCCAGAATACATAATGGCTCTTGCTAAGATGCGTTTCCCACTAGACCCTACCCCAAGCCAGTAAAAGCCAGAAACTCTACAGTAAACTGTGGATTGTACTACTCTGAAATGGGAGCTGTGTCTCTAGACCTAATTTGGGGCTGTTCGTGCTGAGGACTCACCAATACCTGCTGCAGTGACAACAGTCCAGGTGAGAATAAGGAAATCTGGATGACAGCCAGGATATAGGAGCACTGAGACCTCAAATTGCTTCTAGGCGAGCATGGCCTAATGGGCTTCCATTTATGCACCTCTGGCAGGAGGAGTTTGTTCTGGAAAGTAATGGTTTCTAAGGAAGTATTTCTTAAACTTTCACATGCATGCACTTACCCAGGTTCCTGGAAATCGGGCTGGGGGGCAGATTCTGATTTTGTGGGTTCAGGGTGGGGGGTCTAGGATCCAGCAGTTCTAGAGGCCCTGGTACTCTTGGGCTGTTAACCACAAGGACAGTAGTCCTAAACCACCAGCCACTCCTTGGGAGAAATATGAGGCTGTAGACTCCGGGCAAGAGTGACAGTCTGGGAAACCCACAAGGGCAGTTCTACCCTGTCCTGTAGGGTCACTATGAGTCAGCATCAACTCGATGGCATTAGCATGGGAGAAGCTAATGCTGATGTTGCTGGTTCCTTGACCTATCATACTTTGAGTGGCAAAGTCCCAAGGGCCTTCCCGGATGTGATGGCCAAAAGCAGTAGTGTTCACCCTTGGTCATACTTTGGAATCCCTTAGGAGCTTTCAAGCCTCCCATTGGCCTGGCGCCATCCCAGACCAATGAAGCAAGACTTAGTGGAAGCAGGATTCAGGTCACGGTCAGTGAGAAAGCCCCCTTGGCAATGCCAACGTACAGCCAGTGCAGAGTCGAACTGGTCGACGACTCCACATGACTCCATATACTTTGGTGAAGCCAGCTGTTTGGGCAAGGTTTTCAGAGTTACCACCCATGTAGACTTGTTGGTGATAGTGCATTAAATAGAGCACATGCAGTGCATTGCATGAGTGTCCTATGTCATGCAACCACATCAGGGGTATGTTGAGCCAATTTCTCTGGGAGACCAAGGGTGTTGGCTCCATCCTGAACGTTGGCAGGGTAATGGACTGACACAGAGGAAACTCATTCTCTTTGTGGTGGTGCACTAATGGGTTCTTCACAGAAGGCCAAGTCCATGGCTGCAGATGCTCACGGGGCTGAGGGAGCAGGTCAAATCTTAAGTCCGAGGTGGGTGTTTGCATATTTACATGCCCTCACTGCCATCAAGTCCATTCCAACTCACAGGCCCATGGGACTGAGTAAAATGGCCCCCGTGGGTTTCTGAGACTGTGATTCTTAGAGGAGTAGAAAATCTCCTCTTTCTCCAGAGGAGCGGTTGGTCATTCAAACTGCTGACCTTGAGATTAACAGTCCAACTCCTGACCACTCTTGCCGTCAGAATTCTATTTATTTACACAAGTATATATATATCCTTTCCCAAAAGAACTCCACATTTTCAAATCATTCTTGACACTCATGGCCTTTTTTCCTTTATAGCCATGCCTTTGGTTGAAACACAGATATAAGAGAAATATTTATCTACTTATAGGGGTACAAAAGTAGCTTTGGTGGCATAGTGTTTGCATGTTGGGCTGCTAACACCAAAGTCAGCACTTTGAAACCACCAGCCACTCCGTGGGAAGAAGAGTCTGTCTACTCCTATAAAGAGTTACAGTCTCAGAAACTCACAGGGACAGATCTACTCTGCCTCATAGGGTCACTATGAGTCAGCATCACCTCCCTGGCAGTGAGGTAGATTTTGGTTTCATAGAGATACAAGTCAGTCCTGAGCTGCTAAAGACAAGGTTGGCAGTTTGAACCCACCAGCTGCAGAGAAAGAAGAGGCTTTCTATTCCCAAAAGGAGCTACAGTTTCAGAAATACCCACAGGGGAAATTTTAACCTCTCCTGTAGGATCAATATGAGTCAGAATCGACTTATCGGTGGTGAGCAAGTGGAGGGGACCCTAAACAGGTTCCGGTGGACCTTAAGAGTTCTACTAATTGTGCATGCTCTGTAAAATGTAAACCAAGATTTTACTTTTGCAAACATTATTTTTTCTAAACACGTCTAACTGTGAAACTATACTCGCATGCGGGTCTTTGAACCTGGTCTGTGGTCTGGGGAAGTGAAGGGGCCTGACATCCTTTGTTGTTGTTAGTGCTGTCCAGTCATTCTGACATCACAGGGACCTTCTTTGCAACACAAGGCAGCACTGCCCAGTCCTTTGCCAGCCTCAGGGGTAGTATGTTGGAGCCCATGGTTTCAGCTACCGTGTCCTCCAGTTCACCAAGGAGTTTCCTCTTTGTGCTGCTTACTAAACCCGTTTCTAAGGAGTCCATTCCAACTCACGGTGACGCCGTGTGGGTCAGCACCACGGGACCACACATAATGCCTTATACCATATATATATGGTATATATATATTGTGCATAATGCCTTATACCTGGTCCCTTTGGCACCTTGTGATCGCACAGGCTGGTGTGCTTATTCCATGTGGGCTTTTTTGCTTCTGAGCCAGATGGCCGTTTGCTCACCTTCAAGCCTTTAAGACCCCAGACACTATCTCTTTTGATAGCCTCTGGCCTTTACTTCGGGGTCTTCGGTCCCTGCAGAGTGGACACATGCCTGCTGTGCGGGTATGGGACGTGTCGGAGCGCAGCCTGGTGGCGGAGCTTCAGGAGCATAAGTATGGCATGGCATGTGTGGCCTTCTCATCCAGTGCCAAGTACATTGTCTCAGTGGGCTACCAGCATGACATGATCGTCAATGTCTGGGCCTGGAAGGTGAGTGGGCTGCTGGCCTCAGGACAGGCGGGGCCGGGAGGGGAGCCAAGAAACTGCTGACTGGTGGCCTTTACTTCCGCCTGCTGGCCTCAGTCCCTTTCTAGAGAACTCTGAGCAGAAAGGAGCAACAGGGTATCTAGGATGCTGAAGAAGGGGCAGAAGGAGAGGTCAAGTTCACAGCTTGTCTAACCTTCAGTGTGTAAGTTTCTTTTCCCTCAGCTCCTAGAAGCAGAGCCTTGATTTCCCTTGACTTTCTCTCCAGAAAAACATTGTAGTGGCTTCCAACAAGGTATCCAGTCAGGTGACAGCAGTATCCTTCTCTGAGGACTGCAGCTACTTTGTCACTGCAGGCAACCGGCACATCAAGTTCTGGTACCTCGATGACAGCAAGACCTCAAAGGTGAGGCAGCAAGTAGCCACTAGGGTGGGGTCTGCCCAGATATGTTCCACCTGCGCCCCCTTCTGCATGCTCAAAAGCCCCTTGGAAGTCTCAGCTGGGCCAGGTGCTATGTCAATATGCAAGGGAAGCCTTCTCCCTCCCTCCCCAGGGCCTGCTTTCCAGGGGGTAGCCTGCAGGGTGTGTGGGTGGCACCTGTGGTGGGTCTCCACAGGTGAATGCCACTGTACCCCTGCTGGGCCGCTCCGGGCTGCTGGGGGAACCTGCGGAACAACCTGTTCACTGATGTAGACTGTGGCCGCGGGAAGAAGACTGACAGCACCTTCTGTATCACATCCTCAGGGCAGCTGTGCGAGTTCAGTGACCCAGAGACTGTTGGACAAGTGGGTGGAGCTGAGTGTAAGTGAATGCTTTGTCGGCACCCTCCCGTCTGTCACCTCCGGGCTCCAGGGCACCTGAGTCTGCATGCACGCTGGGGGAGGCCCCAGGCGGAGGAAGGTGTTTGGGAACCTCTCTGCTTGCTCGCCCTCTCTGTCTCTGCCTCTTCCTCTGCTTTCCTCTTCTGCTCAGCACACAGACAGCATCACAGTAAGTGTGCTGGCCCTGTCCGCTGCCTCTGCTGCCTTTCTCTGGGCCGGCCTTTTCTGGGTGTGTCTTTGCCCAAACCTCAGGTGCCTTATAAGGCTTGCTGACTCCTTCCCCCTAATTGCACGGGGCTGTGGGCCCTCTGGCCAGCTGCTGTTAGAGGGAGGGGCATTGAGGGGCTCTGCCCAGGGCAGCTGGCCTGCCTTGCGCTTGTCCTTGCCTCTTGGCTCATGGCTGTTGAGGTGTCCGGTGAAGGAGTGGACAGACGCCCTTGCTGACTGTGGCTTCTGTGCTCACAGACCACAGTGGCCCACTGCATCTCGGTGAGCCAGGACTACATCTTCTGCGGCTGTGCTGACGGCACCGTGTGCCTTTTCAACCCCTTCAACCTGCACTTCCTCAGCACGCTGCCCCGGCCCCATGCCCTGGGCACAGACATTGCCAGCATCACAGAGGCCAGGTGAGCGGTGTGGGTGGGCCCCTGAGTCCTGTCAGAGCCCCACTCTGTGCCAGGCCGTCCCTGGCATGCTGCAAGGAGAGGAGGGCACACATAGACCTCTGGGAAGACCCTTGCAGTCAAGCACAGGTGGGTCTTTTAGCATTTGTTGCTCACTGTGGGCAACCGTGGTAATCTGAGTCTGCAGTGTGGTAATGCATTGTCCTGTAAACACCACAGCTAGGACAGACGGGCAGTTCCTTAGGGTTTCTGAGAGAGGCTGGAAACCTGACGGAGCAGGCCTTTCTCCCTCAGGGTGGTCCTGGGTAGCAGCTAAGGTAGGAGGGTCTTATTGTAGCCTCGGGCCTTGGGTTGGGTGATTGCAGGAAGTGAAGTTTTGCTCTGGTTTCAGTGCTGCCAGGAAGCGGGGCAGTTCTGCAGTTGGGTATATTAATTTCTCATTCAGGGAAGGAGTGGGCTAAATCTGCAAATGGCAGGAAATGATATATGACCATGACTGGTTTGCACAGTGCCCTTCCTTTTCCTCTGACGTGAGTCTAGAAGGGCCTGACATCTGCTTGGCTGCATCACGGCCACACACTGTCCCCGCCTGATGTTGGGGGCTATGAAATAGCTTGTGTTCTTTTGCAGAGCCCCATGGCAAGGAATGCCAGGCCAGCCGCTGCGTTCTTTCTCCAGTGACTGCTGGCCAACCTGCTGCTCCTCCCTTTAGTGCCCCTTTGCATTAGCGCTAACTCACCAGTTTGCCCTGTCTGCCCTGGACACCCTGACCCCCTCTTTCCTCAGTCGCCTTTTCGCTGGAGTGGCCAATGCGAAGTATCGGGACACCATCACCTTGACCTTTGATCCTGCAAATCAGTGGCTGTCTTGTGTGTACAATGACCATAGTACTTATGTCTGGGATGTGAAGGACCCCAAGAAAGTGGGCAAGGTGTATTCAGCTCTCTATCATTCCTCCTGCGTCTGGAGTGTAGAGGTACGTGGGCCAGGTCTGCTGAGACTGACCGTGTTTCCTGGCCTACCATTAGGAGCTGGGGTTCCTCAAGTGTGGAATTTGTTTCCTCCAGCACCCTTGCTCCCCAAGCTGTGCCCCTGGGTCCCTTCGTATCTGTTAATTGGCTCTGAGGATGGGAGGGGATTTTAGTGCTGACTCATCTCAGACGTTTTTCAGTATGCCCCTGTGCAGTCTTAGCTTGGCCTCTTTGGACATGTTCCTGAACTTGACCAAACCTTAGTTTCTGCAATTGTGAAATGACATACCTGATGCATTTGATTTTTACGAACAGGAGACAATGTAAGTGGGAGATTTAGAATGCCTAGTACTTACTAGGTGCTTGGTTAATGTATATTCCTTTACTTGTTAAAGACAAGAGCTAATCATTATGACTTGCTTGCTATGGGATAAGCCGTTGCCTCCAGGGGACAGGATGGGGGAACTTTAGGCCCCCAAGGACAGAGGTTCAGGAGGGTTTAGCTGAAAAGGGTTGGGGACAAAATTTATTATCTCCAAGGGAAAGATACTAACTTGACAATGAAGAAACGGCAAAACCCACCCTTAGCCAAGTCATTAAGGTTAACATCCCGTGGCAGCAGCATGAATCTGGTGAGAGGGTACACTGAGAGGTTTCAAAATGTTCCCAGAAAATGTTATGACTCTTAAGAACTCCCAATAAAATGTTGAACAACAACAACCAACGTTGATGGAAAGTTTCTTTTAGTTCTGTTTTTCCATGCAGCCTCCTCCTAGCATTGTGTCTGGTATTCTTGACCCAAATGTATAAGGAACTTAGGATAGTCATGAGGAAACATCAGGCAACCTTCATTTGAGGTACACCTGCCAGAGTAACTTATCACACTCTCCCAGGTGTCAGGGTAGGAAAGACAAGCAAAGACTGAAAGCCATTCTAGACTGGGACAGATGACACCCATGTGCCATGGGGGCTCCTAGGATCCTGGAGCAGAAGAAGTCCATTCGTGGGATAAACAAACAAACTCATTGGCATTGGGTTGATTCCAACTCAGAGCAACCCCCGCTGGTGACATTTAAATAAAGTCTAATAATGTTGTTCCAGTGTGACCTCCGTGGTCCTTATCACTGTGTACTGTAGTGCATAAAACATTAATACGAAGGGAGACCAGGTGAGAGAGTTGAATGTGACATATCTTGACTCATTTTTCTAAAGGTTCAACCCAAAAGGTAAAGTAAAACAGCTCTTGATGGAGAGGAAAAGGTGGAAGGGGGTGGGTGATGATTCTTTCCCCCCGCTGCCTGGCACTGAACGGGCTCTCCTCTCTTCTCATTTTGCAGGGTCTACGAATTGCAGTTCCTGAGTGAAATGCTGAAGGTGGAGGCCCATGAGTCAGAGATTCTGTGCCTGGAGTACTCGAAGCCAGACACAGGTACCTGGCCCTGGCCTGGAATGGCCTTGAGTGAGCCCCTCCAGTCTGGCCAGAGCCACTGATACTTGTCCTGCCTCTTGACTATGGGGCTGATCGTTCTTTTGGCTACCAAAAGAGTTAGTGATCCTTCTTGATGTCTCTGAAGGCTTCTTGTTGTTTCTGAAGGCTTTGGGGAGGACTGCATCTCAACTCTGCCCGACTCCATGGCTCATGTGGCTTAAGGATGTGGGGCTCAGTTTCTCTGGGTGCTCTTTGCTGGGCACTCATGTTGGGCTGCGATCCACAAGCTCAGCAGTTTGAAACTACCAGCCGCTCTGCAGGAGAAAGGTGGGCCTTTCTACTCCTGTAAACAGTTACAGTCTCAGAAGCCCATAGGGGGTATTCACTATGAGTCAGCATTAACTTGATAGCAGCAGATTTGATTTTTGTAAAGTCTTTTTAAAGCCAACCAAAAGCTGAATCAGTGAAGATCTGCTTTAGACATTGTGCTCTTTTAAAGAATAATCTGTCTGTGATCAGATTGACACAGGAACTTGGAAGGTTAGGTGAAAAGTTTAAGGGGCAGTGAGCTTATGTGTGTGATGGAAATTTGGAATTGGAAAAGGACAGTGAGAATGGCTACATAATTTCAGAAATATAATGAATGTTAGCAAATTGTACATGTAGAAATGATCGAATTGGTATATATTTTTGTGTGCATTGTTTTAGATCAGGGAGAAGACTCGAAGTTCAAATATAATTTACAGAGACCCCCTTGTTAAATCTTGAATGGGACAAAGTCCAGAAAAAACAAATCATCTGGTTGAGGGAGACCGTAAGCATGAGGCCATAATGGGGACTGAAGGATTCACAACAGCTCGGTCACATGGAAAACAAAGGAAGCCCCTTTAAAAGTCAAGTTCCCAGCAGATCAGACCATCACAGTTGGAAATGTGACTACAGAAATGGGAAAGGGACCATGATTGGAGTAAATACATTATTGCAGACTAGAAAAGTTTACAGGACTGGTTCAGGGCCCTCCAACCATCTTGGTCAGGGCATGAACGTGCAACCTCAGTACCCCAATTCCCATCAAGGGCATACTCAGGCAAGTTCTTGAGGGCTAGACTACTCCTCACCAGGCTGGCCAGAGGAGTGGGTGGAAGCAAACAAACTCTGCCTGAGGGCAAAGCATTTTACGTTGCTAGTTCAGAGTCATGGAGCTCTAGTGCCATAGAAGGTTATGGGTTGGGCGGTTAACCACAAGGTTTCACTCTTCAAAACCACCAGCCAGCTCCAGGGAAGAAAGATGAGGCTTTCTACTCCAATAAAAATATATAGTCTGGAGATAAAAAGCCCCAATGTAAGTTAACTGGGTTGATTCCTACTAGAGGGATAATGTGTGTGGGCCAGATGCTTGCAAGGTCCCTCAAGGCAATGCTGCCAGACTGCAGTCTCTGCTCCCTGCTGGTGGAGACAATGGATTGCTTTTCTCTAAAACTTGGAACCATTAGCTTGGTTCCAGTAGGTGGAGTTCACACCCTACTGATAATGGTTCATATGGAGATCCAGAAAACAGGTCAAAGTTAAGCTGCCATTCTAAATGTAGGATCCGCCCATTTTGTCACCTGTATACCCCCAATCCCTCCTCTTCCTATTGCATGTATGCCCCTAGACCACCCCTTCTCACCGCTGTATAACATAGTCCAAGTCCTTCCTGTGATGTATGTCTTTACCCTCCCGTTTCCAATTCCCCTTGTCCTCCTTCCCTTCCCCCTCTCTCCATGTGGACCACCAAGTGGGGCTGAGGTGAGCAATGCTACCATGATATGTGTGTGACTGCATTATTGTAATATCTCTTCTATCTCTCATGCTCCCAATGACTTTAATATTTATATCTCAACCCTTTATGTTTCCAGGGCTTTCAATGACATTAGGCATCTTTTCAATGTTTATGAATCATGCTTATGAACCTCTCTTCTGTTAGTTGTCTGTGTGTATGCATTGCCTGTATTAAAAACATATAGAACCGAGCAATTTGTCTGGAAAAATAATTTATAGAAACTTTATGTTAGATTGCCATGCGTTTTGCATAGCCAATTGTTCTTTTAAAACACTTTTCTTGTCATTGTGATACCATGCTAAAAGGTAAAAACATCTGTATATAGTCAAATAGCTTTATCTTTCCTTTAAAGACATGAACCTTCGTGTCTTGCTTAAAGTTTCCACCTCACTAAAGCTAAATTGCTACCCTCGAAAATAAATCCCTCTAAGTTTTTAATGCTTTGAATATTTTATCGCTCTAATCCTCCTGGAGTTTATTTTTGAATGTAGTATGCTCCTTCCTTTGATTTCTTGTAAATTCAGCCAATTCAACCACTCATTAACCAAAGTATTCCTTTACCACTGGATTGTTTTGCCACCTTTGCTTTGCATAGCATATAGTTCTAAATTATATCCCAGACTACTGAATTATTTGCCAGAGTGGCTTTACTAATTGTACACTGGCATCACAACACGCGGGAGCTTCGGAAAGATCGTGGGAGAAAGGAATGAAAAGAGAAGATAATTTCCCATGAATTTTTGAAGCTTCCTCGTACAGGTGCTTTACAGTAAGTCGACATTAGGGTTTATAATCAATAAAAAATTCAACTGTGATCCAAGAATGAGGGGCGTGACATTTCCTGGTTGAGACAAAAGCGAACAGGCGAGCAGAATACGAAAAGAATTGGTTAACCGATGAAACTGCAGCCAAGTGTTAGCTGTTATCACAAAAATGAACACACAGAATATTCTTGAACTTGGAAGTGGGAACTTCAGCCTTTCAACGGCCATCGACGGTGCGGGGCAACATCCCTGCACTCCTACGCTCAGGAAGGGGGTTCTGGGGTCTGCGGCGCCGCGGGGCACAAGTGGGGCGAAGGGCTGCGAGGGAACGCCCAGGCAGAGGGGTCCCCGCGAGGCGGCTGCGGGCCGCTCCAGAAGGCAGGGGTCCGGGGGCTCTGCGGTCCCTCAGGACCCTCCAGGAGAGGCTCCAGAAAGGCAGCTGGAGGCCCCGGCCGCCCGTGCAGCTCGCTGGGAGGCGCGGGCGCACGTGCTCCGCCGGTCCGGGCGGCGGGGGCGGCTGAACGGGCCCTGGCCGTGGGCGGCGGGCGGCGGGCGGGCGCAGTGCGGCGCCGGGCAGGCGGGAGGTGACCGCGCGGGGCGGTCGCGGCGGCTGGGGCTACTGACGGCACACGGATCCGGAGCGCACTGCGCGGGGCGGGGCGCCGCGCAGGTGAGAGCGGCAGCGGACCCGGATGCGGCGCGGCTGAGGGCGGCCGAGGGCGGGGGGTCGCGGCGGCTAGCTCTTGGAGATCCCGGCCGGAGGCTCCGGCGCCGGTGCTGCGCTTCCTGCCGGCTCGAAGAACGAGCCCGAGCCTGGCCGCCCTCGGGATGCCTTGCTGAGGCTCCGCCGGACGTCCCCAACAGGGGGGGGGGCGGGGCGGGGCGCGTTCGGGCGCCTCCTGAGGGCGCCTCAGCGGAGAGCGGCGTTGGCGCCGTGGAGTCTACGCGGGCGGCCCGACCCGCCTGCCACTCAGGTGTCTTTTTGCACGGAAGTGAGTTTTAGGAGCGGGAAACCTGTGGTGGGCGTGACTGACGTGTTTTTAAATCATTTTCTATACATTTAAAGCTGTAAAGGCAAAACTTCATGATCCAATTAATATAGCCAAAAATTCAGGCTTGATAGAAACATTTAGAATCCAGCCACTGGGGGTAAAGTCCCCTTATTCCCATCTGTTATTGGAGGAAGGTATGAGAGAGATTGGATACTGCGGTGGGAAGAAATAGAGCCAAATAGGAATGTCTGCTTCTATAGGGAGAATGTATCAGCCATGCGCTCACTTTAAGGCAGCACAGCTTTAAGGGAGAATCTGTGGAAATGATAGATTACCGCAGGAACATGAACTTGGAGTATATCTCCAACTAACAGAGTGGTGGTCTTCCAGCCATGGAACATTAGTCTCCCAGATTCCCTCTGTACCAGTCAGGGAATAAGTCCCAGTATTATTTCCCTTGGTGCTAGTATCCCACATTTCCCCTCTCTGCATTATGTTTAAGATTCAATAGTGTCACGGAGGCAACATGGTCTCTTTTCATATCTATTAGCTTCCTATAGAAGTGACATGAGACTGCAAGCATCACAATTATGATAAAAAACACAGTCAGAGTGGAACTTAAGCTATGTGAAGTACTTTGCCCCCAAGCTCGCGGGTCCAACCCTTCCATGCTACTCATCAATTGCTTAATCACATCAGAGCCAGGAGAAGCCTCAAGCTTGTCTTTGAATGTATAGAAAATATCCTTTTTAAGCTGATCAATATCTAATGAAATGTTTCCCTTAAACCCTTGCAAATGTTTCCTAATCAAATTCCAATCATGCAATGTCTTATTATAAGGATAAGTGGTTATACAGAAATCAGTTACATTCCAATCACATTATAGCATTGACAAATTCAAAATCTTGATCTTTCAGCAAAGCAGTCTGCAGTAATGTAGGGACTTTATGGATGTGCTTTATACAATTGATGTATGTACACGTATGGATTGTGGTAAGAGTTGTATGAGTCCCTAATAAAATGTAAAAGAAGAAAAGAGAAAAAAAATGATTAGGGCAAAGACTGTACAGATGTGCTTTATACAATTGATGTATGTATATATATGAACGGTGAAAAGAATTGTATGAGCCCCAATAAATTGTTAAAATTAAAAAAAAAATTCATTTAAAAAAAATAAATAAAATTAAATTAAAAAAAAATGAGTAAATGAACTTTGTCACACATAAGATTCCTCTTCTCCTTCTGTTTTAACAATTTAAATAGTAAAGCATTGCTAGATCTTGAACCAGTAAAAGTACTAGTTAGATAACCTTCATTGTTATGTAAATACCGGCTCCCATCCCTCAGAGAATTAAGAGAGCTAACTAATTGGGAGAACTTCTTATCATACTTTGAAAGACTGAAAAAATTCTTAATAAATTTGTTCAGCTGATCTTGAAGTAACTTACCAAGCAGACATTTTTTCTCCAGGCTTACCAATAAGGTTATAGGCTCAATTGAGCCGTTTTGCCTTTCAGGCTTCTCACACTGTATGATTTTACCTTGCAATATTCTGTCTTGGTTAACTTCACTCATTCCCTCTATGCTGGCTTTAGGGGAAGTTAATGGGAGGGCCTTAGGCCCCCCTGAATGCCCTAAGGAAATGACCCGGCATCCACAGTTAACAAACCTTTTTCCTTCCATTTCTAATTCCATGTGGGGGCGCTGTTTCTCCACAACAGCAGTCCAGAAGACTGCTTGATTTATAGGGTGGTCAAACTTCTCAAGTACTCTTTCCTGATAGGTATAAATTTTTACTCTAGAAATGCAAGGAAGGGAAAATTGGCTTAAGCGATCCTACATTTTTACAAACCATGGTATATCAGAACTCATTACTGCCTTAATTTCTTCTTCACAATCCTGACCAATAACTCCAGCAACACCTTGAGAATTTATGTTGGACTTTCTTTTTTTTTTTTTTTTTTTTGGACTTTCTTAATAAACTTCCTATAGTTCTTTTAGGTAGTGGACCCCAATTACTGCTCTTCGTTTCTGATTCAATCACAGTTTTGGGCTTTTTCTTACAACTCTTATCAACTCCAGTATCAATTTTAATTTCTTGAGTACTAAGGTTAAATCTTCCTGATAGAAACTGTATTAATCTTTCAATAAGAGGTCCCTGCTTTTGAGGATCAAGCTCCTGTGAAGGCTTCTGAGCCATCTCTTGGTTATTCAAACCAACTGCAGTGAGAGCAGAGACTAGGTTTTTGCCTCTTTGGCTAGGTCTGTTCTCCTGCTGTGAGGCTGCTAGATAAAGGCGATTTCTCTCAAAGATCTTCTTTGCTCCAGTAGGCAGACACCTTGCCTACCACGCTCTGCTATGAGGGCTCTGCATCAAGCTTCTTCCACTATTTTCCCGCCGGGAAGTCTTTGCTAATGGCGACCCTTCACTGTTGATTTTTGAACGACATTGGCTCGCCCAATGAGTTCCCTTCCTACAATGGAGGCAGAGTTCAGGTTCGTTTAAACCCGATCTCCATGGTCCTGGCCCATGCTCTGACATTGGCTGCAGCCTGCTCTGCCTACACTCTTTTGAAGATGACTTGTCTTCCCACAACTAAAGCACTTTCTTCCAGGTCTGATATAGTTTGCCAATGAAGCTGCCATGAGGTCTGCCTTGTATTCCTCTGCCTCTACATTCCTGCATATCCTAAAATAACCCAGCAAAGTGCCCTGTTCGCTGTAGGGATGCAAGGCATTTTTACAGTGCTTATTAGAGAAATCATAAGATAGCTTGTGCACTAGGTCTCTTACTGCCTGAACATTCTTCACACATTTGGAAATAGCATCTTCCAGTCGGGACACAAAGTCAGCGTAACGCTCATCATATTCTGTTGTCTTATAGCCCTGTAACGCGGCGTTCTCTCTTCTGATGGAATTATCTTTTCCCAGGCCCTTAAGCAAACCTCATGTATCTGTCCTATTGTCTGTTCAGTAAACTGTAGTTGAGACTCAACTGTAATATAATTTGCATCCCCTAGCAATTGATGAATTCCTATATCTATCCCATCCTCAGCATTCTTCCCAGCTCTTGCAAGGGCTGCTTCCTTCCATAGCATTTGATATCACAAGCATTCTGAAGAGTAAAGACAAATTCTCACTAAAGCTTTCCAATCTGTAGGGGTCCAGCTGTCAGACTCTGCTAGAGCCCTTATCATGCTAATTACAAAATGTGAGTCTGGGCCGTAGTCATTGATTGCCTGCTTGAGATCTTTTAGCAACTTAAAAGGCAAAGGCACTGTGAATTCCTTTTGGTTCTAACAGGATAAGACATCTTGCATTCTAAATCTTCTTCTGCAATCCCTCTTCCTACTCTGGAGAGTAAAGGTGCTTTCCTATACTTTGCTTCTTTACGTCTATTCTCTGAGCTACTCTTTTCAATCTGGATATCTTGGAGTTCCACTTCCTGAACTTCACCTTCTGTGCTAGCTCTCCTAGTTTGCATTTCTTTGGAGCTAATCTCTCTACCTTCAGGGCTGGCTTGCTTGATTGTTTTACAATCTCTGGCCTTTCTTACACTAAATTCCAGCAGGAGAGCAGTTGCTTTTACTATGTCCCCTTCTGACTCAGGCTCATTCTTTTAGCTCTGCCTAAAATCTTCTCATCTGCCTGAAACCCGTTCTCACTGCTTCTCATCTGATTTAAATTTGGGCATCTTAGACGTTGCCTGTTCTGCTTCTTGGCTTTCTCTACCTTTGAAAGCAAGGGAGCTTCCTGGGATTGTTTAATAGCCATGCTTTGGATCTTGCAATCCACTGCCTCTAGTACTGTATCACCTTTAAACCTTCGGAGTCTGCAGTCTCGCGAGAGCATACAGGCTTTGGCAATGAGGTTCTGTTCTAGAATTGGAGGCTTTAGATAACAAACCAATCCCTGCCTTTTCAGTTTTTCCTAAAGTTTCATAACCTAAATCATGCTTATTCACAGACACTTTAGCTTGCTTTGCTAGATTTGAATAGACACAAGACTTCTCACTAGACTGTTCATCCTTATTCAATTCCTCCTGCAAAAGTTTTAAAACCATCTTAACTTGTACCCACAGAGACCACTTCTCCATAGGGATACTCTCCCCATCTCTGTGCTTCCTTTAAGTTGACAATGACCTCCTCCCAGGTCTCTAAATCAAAAGTTCCTTCCTCTGAGAACCATGAATTATACCTTTTTACTACTTTTAGAAAACATTGTATCTTTTTCTTCGTTACTTTTACACCTTGTCTTTTCAGTAAGTAGAGAGCATGGTACCATAAGTTTCAGGTTTACTTTTACCTTGCTCCCATTATCCTCTTTAAAATTCTAATTCACTATTTCCACTACTTCTCTGTCGATCCCCACACCGGATCCTCACTTCACACAATTTTCAAATTCACTCTACATACCAATGGGGCCATATAATTGTTATATGGGATATAACTCATATTGTCCCACGTTGTGCGCCATTTGTCTGGGGAAGCCCGCCTTGTGCTGGGGCTCCAGCCTCCAGCCCAGTCCTTGAGCCTCCTGCCTGGTCTCCATCCCACCTCCCTTCGTCCACACTGAGCGTGGACCTGGCTGGTAAGATCATGGCCATCCAGGAGGTGAGCATGCTACCATGAATTGTGTCTGACTGCATTATTGTAATGTCTCTTCTATCGCTCATGCTCCCGGTGACTTTAATATAATATTTATATATCTCAACCATACAATTGTGCTTATTGAACCCAAGATTACTGGTGGGGGGCTGGCACCCCAACTCATACCACAGTACATACCATTTGTCTAGTTCTTCAATGCTTCCTCTCCCGCTCACTCCCTCCAACTATCATGACCTCAGCTCTACCTTACAAAGCCGGCTAGACCAGAGCATGTACACTGGTACAGATAAGAACTCTCAACACACAGAATCCAGGACAGATAAACCCTTCAGGAACAGTAATGGAAGTAGTGATAACATGAGGGTAGGGATGAGATAGAGGGAACTGATAGCAATGATTGATGTATTAACACTCACACCCCAGGGGGACAAGCAACAGAAACATTGGTGAAGTGAGACCTTGGACATTGTAAAATATGAAAGTATAATTTATCAAGGTTTCATGAGGGTGGGAGAGTGGGAGAGAAGGGGGGAAAAGGAGCTGATACCAAGGGGTCAAGTATAAAGAAAATGATGATGGTACCGTAGGTACAAATGTGCTTGATACAATTGATGTATGCATTGTTATAAGTGGTGTAAGAGCACCCGATAAAATGACTTAATTTTTTAAAAGTGTTTAGGTAGATCTTGATGGAGGATAGATTGAGAAACAATAGTTTCAGAATTTGATAATTTTGCTTAATAATCAAACTGAAAACTCACTGCCATTGCATCTTTTGTGACTCACAGCAACCCTGACTTTCAGCAACCCTATTGGACAGGGTAGAGCAGCCCCTGTGAGTTTCTGAGACTGCAACTCTTTACAGGGGTAGAAAGCCCTAACGTTTCTCTCTCAGAGCGGGTGGTGGTTTTGAACTATGTGGGTAGCAGCCCAAGTGAAAACCACTATGCCACCAGGGCTCCCTGTGCCACATAGCGGGAGCTGTTGTTTTCCCAAACATTCACTTGGCTATTTCTTTTATAAGAAGCCAAGTAATTTGGCAGCTTATTTCTGTTCCAGTTTTCTTATATAGAAAATGTGGTGACAGTGTGAACCTGTTTGTTGTAGTTTATGTGAACATAATTGAGTGATCTAGACCAAGTGAGCTAGACCAAGTGAGCTGACTGGTCAAAAATCAGACCTGTGGATTGCCAAATTGGTTCTGCTGAGATTGGGGCTTTCCTGGATCCACAGGCTTCCTCCAAGCTGTGTCCGAGAAGCTCTGCATTTTAGAGCTACATTTTATAGTTGAAAGAGAGGCCTAAGGAGGGAGGGAGTCCTTAAGCTCTAAGACCTTAATGCTGTCATTGCTGTCCTCTTTTAGTGTACCTGCAGTTTCCACACTGCAGTGGGAACCATTGAAACAGCTGTTCTCATTCTCTGAGATGGTGTGCCACCCCACTCCATACCACCACCCCCTCATCCCTTTCTCTTATTGTAGAGATAATGCCCCTTCCATATGTATCTCAGATATTCAATTAATGAAGAAAGACAAAAGTAGGAGAAATGATTTAGATGAAGGAGACCATAAGCATGAGGCCATAATGGGGTCCAAAGGCTGTGTGGCCATGTCGCTAATTATAGAAATGGATGAAATCTGCCACAAAAATGTGATTGGAGGCAGAGCAATTCATCACTCTCTCAGGCAGGACTACATAAGTGAGAATGGGGCCATTATGGAGACATGGAGACGATCACAGATTAGAAAGGCTTACTGGATTTGTTCTGGGGCCTTCCGACCACTATAACTCATGACCATAGGGTCTTAGACTTTCCCAATTTCCATTGAGGACCTTCCCAGGGAAGTCCCAGAGGGCAGATTGCTCCTCTCTGCTCTGGCTAGTTGTTGTTGCGTGCCATTGAGGACACTTGGACTCGTCGTGACCTCACATACAACCGAATGAAACACTGTAGGGTCGTGCACCATCCTCACAATTGTTCCTGTGCCTGAACCACCGATGAAGCCACTGAGTCCATCCACTTCTTCGAGGACCTCCTCTGTTTCATGGCTTCTCCACTGTACCAAATAGGATGTCCTTCTCCAGGGACTGGTCTCTCCTGACAACATGTCCAAAGTATGTAAGATGGCGTCTTGCCATCCTTGCCTCTAAGCAGCACTCTGGCCTTATTTCTTCTGATACAGATTGGTCAGTCCTTCAGCAGTCCATGGTACTGTCAGTAGTCTTCTGGTGGACCACAATTCGATGCATCTGTTCTTCTACAGCCTTCCTTATTCAGTGTCTAACTTTCACATGCATATGATGCAATGGAAAATAGCATGGCTTAGGTCATGTGCACCTTAGTCCTCAGAGTAACATCATTGTTCTTCAACACTATAAAGAGGTTTTCTGCAGCAGATTTACCCATTACAATACATCTTTTGATCGGCTGACTGCTGTTTCTATGAACATTGATAGTGGATCTAAGCAAGACAAAATCCTTGACAACTGAAGCCCTTTTCTCTGTTTATCACCTATTGGTCCAGTTTTGGGGATTTTGGTCTTCCTTATATTGAATTGTAACCCATATTGAAGGCTGCAATCCTTGATCTTCAGCAAGTGGTTCAATTCCTCCTCACTTTCAGCAAACAAATGGTGTCATATATGCACACAAGCAGGCTCCCAAAAGTTAGTGGAACAAGGAATCAAAAGAGAATGGAATTTTTCAGGGACTTTTTGAAATACCAGTGTGTGTGTGTGTGTGTGTGAGAGAGAGAGAGATAGAGAGAGAGAGAGAGAGAGAGAGAGAGAGAGAGAGAGAGAGAGAGAGAGAGAGAGAGAGGAGATGTGGGCATAAAACAAACATCAAGCAACATAAGGGAGAATGCTGTTGGCTGCTGTTGAACTGATTCCGGTGCGCATGCACAGTGACCTGCTGTGTGCACCATAGTGACCCCTCAGAAGCAGATCATCAAGCCTACCTTTCAACTGAAATTCTGAGAATTCACAATTTTCAGAAGTATGTGGATAACAGTGAAAGCCAAAATTCTATTTGCACAGTCCCCACGTGGATTAAGCTTCCAGTGAATTCCTTCAGACCATTGACCAGGGATGTGAACACTCTTGCCACCAGGCAGAGGGCATTGGAAAGTGGATTACCCCTTAGGCAGCCCATGGTGGGGCTTAGAGACTTGCCTAAGTGTATCCTTGAATCGAGGCTGCCATTCTGGGCTGCACGGTCATGAGTCATGCCCCCAAAGCCTTGGTTGTTTGGCCCTGGACCACTCTTGTAAACTGTCCTGTTTAACACAGGTCCCAATCCTTGTCCTATTCTTGCTTCTGTAGTCCCACCTGGAACTGTGATGTTGGGATCTGCCGCCATGTCCTTTCAAGTCTGTGAATCTCAGATAACCCTTACATATCAATAAGACCTCTTGCTAATAGTTTCCCTCCCCTCATCTCGATGGCATGTGTTTGTCCTGTTTAAGATTTAATAAATTATCTTTGAGATTTGGGACATCCTCTTACCCTAAAACACAAGGCATCTCTGGGTGTATTCCAGCTGCCAACTTTTTAGGTAGTAGTCAAGAAGTTCGCTGTTATGTCACCCAGGAAGCTGGGGAAAGGATGATCACCAGAACAAATCCATTATTCCCTCCACTCGCTTCCTAGCCTTTGAATCTCCACCTTGGAGGCAACTATGGCCTTACTGTTTCTTTTTGATGATCATGTACGCATGTCCAAGTAAAGCTTACTTTTTACTCTTTTGTATCGCCTATTTCATTAAATATTATATTTTGGAGATTCTTCCAAATGGATTCATACAGAATGACCTCATTCATTTAAGAGTGCATGCTGTTACACAATACAGCTATGATAAAATGCATCTAACCAACCTCTCTTTTTTCTCTGTGTATTTTACCAATTTTCCTGTCAAAATTGACCATATCTGAGTTTGCTTTCAGGGACACCTTAAGTCTAGTACCCCTTGAATCCTAGGGCCTGGAGTCCTCCTCCTCTTCAGAACCAATCTCTGTGCAGGTGTGCTGGTATGTGAACTGTGAACCCTCTCCCTAAAATCAAAAAATAAAACCCAAACTCACTGTCATCAAGTCACTGTTGACTTGCAGTGACCCTCTGAGTTTCTGAAACTCTGTCTATGGTAGTAGAAAAACCAGTCTTTCTCAGAGCTGCTGGTAGTTTTGAACTGCCAACCATGTGGATCACAGCATAACTGTTAGGTTTCTCGGGTGGGAAATACCTCAGTTCTTGGCATCACAGGAGAAAGAATTCATGTCGAAGACTGATTGTTGATCCAAATGGGTTTGTATTAAGGAGAGAAGGTGATAGAGGAGAAGAGAAGAGAAAGAGAGGAGAGAGGGGGAAGGGGGAAAGAAAGGATTGAGAGAGAGAGAGAGAGAGAGAGAGACCCCACAGAAAAACAGGGAGGTGGTCTCCAGGTTCGGCCTTTAGTGGCTTCGGCTGGGAGGCGTGGTTGACATTATTGGTTGACCCCATTGGCTGAATTAAGCCCACCTGGCCTGGTTTGCACCCACCTAAGTGCACTGCCTCCCTGCCTCATGTGCCTGAATTTGGAGCCTGCCCAGTAGACACCCTGGTCCCAGCTCTAGCTACCTAACATAAAACTACACCATAACACTACTCCCTCCTAAACAGCATAGCTAAAAATATGAGTTGAGCAGAGAAATTGGTTCTTAAAAGAATGCCTTCGCTTACAACCGATTGTCATTTTAAATTTCACTTGATGGTGTAGAGAGAACCAAGAGATCATTCCATCCCTCAGATTACTTGTAAAGTACTGCAGAAACCTCAGGAAAGCCAGCAATTGCCTGCAAGACTGAGGTAAGAATCTCAAGGTTGACTCCCAAAACCATACGCATTGCTATAGAGTTGATTCTGACCCATAGCAACCTTACACAGGACAGGGTAGAACTAACTACCTCTGAGTTTCCAAGTCTGAAACTCTCTATTTTTGTAAATCATTTTATTGGGGGCTCTTACAGGTCTTATAACAATCCATACATCAATTTTGTCAAGCACATTTGTACATATGTTGCAATCATCATTTTCTTTGTATGTGAGCCCTTGGTATCAACTCCTTTTATTTCCCTCCCTCCCAACCCTCCCTACCTCATGAACACTTGATAAATTATTAATTATTATTTTTCATATTGTACAGAATCCGCTGTCTCCATTCACCCAAGTTCTTGTTGTTCATGCCCCCCAGTCACCCCCTGGGGAGCGGCGTGGTTATACAGTGATCATTGCAGTCAGTTCCCCCTTTCACACCCCACCTCTCCCCCACCCTCATGGTATCACTACTCCCATTACTGTTCCTAGGGGGTTTATCTGTCCTGAATTCTGTGTGTCCAGAGCTCTTATCTGCACCAGTGTACATGCTTTGGTCTAGCCGGATTTGTAAGGTGGAACTGGAGTCATGATAGTGGGGTGAGGGCTGGGAGAGTCTGTAACTCTTTATAGGAGTAGAAAGCTTCACAGGAAAGTGAATTTGAGGCTGAGACCTTGGGAAAAGTTTGGTCAAGATAACCAGATGTGGAGTGGTGTAGGGAAGGAAAGATTAAAAATAACCTGGTCCAGGATCCTCACAAATTTTAAGTTCATTTGACGCTCCCTAGGGAGGAAGGAGGAAGAGCTATCAGCAGGCAGGCTGTGTCATGCCTACAGCCTCTACAAAAATGCTTCCTGACTCTTCTCAGAAATTCTGCCAGGTGCTACCAGCCTCCTGAGTCTGAGAATGGTTCCTCTATGTTCTTATTAAGCTGAGGAAGGTTGGCACAAAAATATTTGGGAATCCAAGGAGCATGGTGAGGTCATTTCAGGGGGTCATGAGGAATGACTAGTAGGGATTTCAGCCAAATTAAAGGGCTTAGCAATTTGAATACCAGCTGACTCTGACCTTGATCAAGCCTCTTTACCTTTCTGGGTCAATTAAAAAAATTATTTTTTACCAGGTTTCTACTATATGTCAGATATGGGGAAGCAGTAGACAAACCAATAGAAGCTAGGAAATTTGATCCCACCTGTACAGATGTTGCTTCTAAAGACAGCATTCTTTATGTATGAGTTTGCCAGTAGTAATAATTGTCGTTAATCGTGCACTCTTGCCTGAAGAAAAATCCAAGAATCTGTGTCTTTGTACCTCCCTTTTGACACCCTCAAGGAACCCAGTGGTGCTGTGAGGAAGGCATTGGCCTGCTAACCCAAATACTGGCAGTTCAAACCCACCTGATGCTCCAAAGAAGATGAGACTGTCTGTTCCCCTGAAGATATATCCTTTTGGAAACCCCACAGAGCAACTCTACTCTGTCCTATGAGAGTCAGAATAGACTAGTGAGGACAGTAGATGTGGTTTGGGTTTGGTTTCAACACCTCCTCCCTGATCTACCTCATTACATCACAGTGCCTTAATCAGCTCCCCAAGCTGGTTTGTTTTTATGGCAGATTTTCTTTCTCTCCCCAAGTGCCTGATTGTGGGAAACAGAGGGATTTCTCCCAAGCTGTCTACCCCAAATATATTCCAAACTCAGCTGCTTGCAAATGACTATGCACTTGGAGGTCATCAGGAATAGATCAGGGGTCATTCTCCCTAAGAGTTATCAGCTATCTAGTGCAAGCAGACACCACTGCTTATCCCACAACAAGTAGGATTCACTCCCTTCTGATAAGGATAGTAGTTGTCTGTTTCCTTGTAGGAGACACCAGAGAGGTCAAACCCATCCAAAGATGACCAAGGTTAGGCTGCCATCCTAAAACTAGAATGAGCCCATCTTGTCACATGTATACCCCCCAATCTCTACTCTTGCTATTGCATTTCCATAGACCATCCCCTCTCATTACTGTATCACCTATAGCACATCCCCTTCCTGTGACATGGGTCCTCACCTGTCATTAGGGGGCTTGCATGCCCCCAGAGAATATAAAAACCTGGGTTAGCATCAAATATCTCTCTTTCCACGTAGACCACCAAGCGGGGCTGAGCTGAGTATGCTACTATGAATTGTGTCTGACTCCATTTATTTCAATATTTCTCTTATGCTCTGTAACTTTACTATAATATTTATTTATTATCGCTATACAATTGCGCCCACCGGACTCATAATGATGTGTTAGGGGCTGGCTTCCCCTGACACCTGATGCTTATTCTTCTTCTGTCACCTCTGCCCCCCCCCACCCCCCACCTTTCTTCCCTTCCTTCTCTTCCCACTGTTGGCCACACCATTGCTGTGTGTGTTGCTCGACCTTTTTTGTGCAGGTCTCTGCAGGCAGTTGGGAGAAGAAGGGCAGTGAAAGGGACTGAACATGCCACTATCTGTGGGCAGGACAGGATGTCTGATGCTTTGCTGGCTCTTTGATATGTGAGACCAGCAGCCAAACCTACCCCTTTAAGAGCCTGGAGATGATGACTGAAGGCCTTATGCAAATATTTTTACCTTACTTTTATTGTTCTTTGTGTAAAGTGAGGGGCTGGGCAATATGTTTTTAAGACTCCAAGCTCGAACATTCCAAGAAAGTAAGCATTCAAATGTTAAATGCAGGAATTACAAATACTCCTTGACTGGGATGGGCATGCTCTGCTCCCTGCTGCTGGAGACAATGGATTAATTCTCCCTCAAGCTTGCAACCAATAGCTTGGTTCCTGTAGGTGGAGTTCACACCCTACTGAAATGGTTCATATGGAGATCCAGACCGGTCAAAGTTAAACTGCCATCCTAAATGTAGGATCCGCCCATCTTGTCACAAGTATACGCCCAATCCCTCCTCTTCCTATTGCGTGCATGGAAGGCGGGGGTCTGGGGGTCCCGGGGCCCTTCAGGGACCCGCCAGTCATACAGCTCGACGGGAGGCGCGGGCGCGCATGCTCCGACAGTCGGTGCGGCGGCGGGGACGACGACGACGGCGGCGCGGCGGCGGCGGGCAGGCGGAGTGCCAAGCCCGGCGGGCATGAGGTGACGAGCGGGGCGGGCAGCGGCTGGGGCTACTGACGGCTCACCGGATCCGGAGCGCACTGCGCGCGGCGCCGGGCAGGTGAGAGCGGCGGCGCGGGACCCGGATGCGGCGCGGCTGAGGGCGGCCAAGGGCGGTGGTCGCGGCGGCGCCTGGGCCCCGCGCTGGCCGGCGGCGAGTTCCCGGAGGTCCGGGCCGGCGGCTCCGGCGCCCGTGCCGCGCTTCCTGCCGGCTCGGAAGACGCGCGCCGAGCAGCCCACAGGACGCCTTGCTGAGGCGCGGCCGGATGTCCCTGGCGGGCGGGTGGCGCGTTCGGGCGCCTCCTGAGGGCGCCTGAGCGGAGAGCGGCGTTCGCGCCATCGCGTCTACGCGGGCGCCCCGGACCCGCCTGCCACTCAGGTGTCTCTTCACGCAGAAGTGTGTTTTAGGAGCGGGAAACCTGTGGTGGGCTTCACGGACGTGTTTTTAAATCCCAGCGCCGCCGAGGAGCCCTGGGGCCTCGCCCCTAACGCCCTACTTTGCCCAAGGGGGTAAGAATGCGTGTCCAAAAGGTTGCCTGGCCAGAGCGCAAGTGCTTGTGAATGGTAGCGACTGGGAAGGCTGCACCTCGCTCCGCTGGCCGAAGCCTGGCTGCTGGGCGGGTCACGTTTATTTCCGAGCTGCTGTGGTGTGGCTGCAAGCTCCGCTGGAGTAGCTCCTAATGTTGGAGCCTGTCGTCGGCGGGTAAAATAGCATCCCGGGGCCCCTTCCTAGAGTGCTTCCTAGCACAAGCACATGGCGACTCGGAATACCTGTCCCAGGTACCTGGGGGCTGAGGCAACCCAGTGAACGTAGGATAATTTACGGGAGGTCCCAAACTTGAAGTGCTTTGCTCTTTAAATAATCTCAAGTGTCACTTTATCACTGGTTGCAGACTATAAACACACCGAAAGTATGAAACACCCACTCCCCGCACCCCCCCCCCCCCACCAACTACATTGGTACTTCTAAAGGGAGTGACAAGTGCCTTTGTAAACATCATCTTGGGCTGTTACTGTCTGGTGAAGTCGTCATAATTAAATTAGATGAGTACTTATTTTGAAGCACTGAATGGCTGTTTGGAAGTAGTATTCCTAAAAAAATCATCTCCAGAGAGTCAGAATCGGGGTTTTTTTTTCTTCCAAAAGCTGCATTGTAAGGTTTCAGTGGAAAAGCAGAAGTGTTTGAGTGTAATGTAGCTAGCATAGGAGAATAGAATCTTAACCGAGTTTCCCAAGGCAGGTGTGAGCAAATCTAAACCTGAACCGAATTTACTTCTCTAAAGCACAAGTGATACACAAAATCAACAACTCTGCCTTACATCCCTGTTCATGGGGATGTTCTACTGGCAGGGGTGTTATTTAGAAGTGGGGAAAATGGGAGTTTTCATTTATTGTTGCTTTACACCGCTGACCTGTGTTTCTTGGAGACTTATCCATAAAGATTTTAGATCCATCTTGCTATGAATATCAACCAAACCGATTGGGAGTGGGGTGGTGGGCATATGAACCTTGTAGTCTATCCTGTGTTCCTCTTTGTGTTATTCAGACTGTCCTGTAAAAGGTGAAACGCCACAGCGGAAGCATTAATAGGCATTATAAAAGACACTGGTGTCTGAAGTCTGATCTTGGCTCAAGCTCTGGACTGGAGTTTAAACAATGTCACTCCATCTCTCTGTCTTTCTGGATATCTTTTTTTAACATTAATTAATTCAAACTGAAAAGGATACTTAATTAGCTTCCTTTCCTCGGGTCTTGCTCTCTTGGAGTTATTTAAGATTGCTTTCTTTTTTCTTGTTTAATCATTTTATTAGGGGCTCTTACCGCTCTCATCACAATTTCTGATTTCTTTCTTCCACTTTCATATAAGGTATATGAATATAGCGACTTTGTTTGCCTTCTAGAGTATCCCCAGCATCCAGAGTAGTGCCTGAATCATTTAACTAATGTTGAATATGAAATGAATGCCATGTGTAATAACATCTTCTGGTTCCACATATAGCATGTATTGAAAGGTCTCAGATTTGTACAACTGAGGAAATAACCAGGAGACCTAGAGTTAACCTCTTAGGTGTTCTTACTCAGTCTTCATTAACAGCTGCCACTTTTGTCTTCATAAAAGTACTCTATCCATGAAGAAGATAAGCATTTAGACGCTGTCCTTGATTACAAAAGCAAATGTGAATTTCTCAGTCATGCTCATGTATACTAGATTATTAGCATTTTGGCAGCCAAGGGACCAAACAAGCTTTATCAGTTTTGATTTTTTTGGGCATCAAATTTTGGTCTTGACAGTCGATTGGTTCTAGAGTGTGGTAATTTGATCAACATCACAATCCTATAGGAAACTTCAGATTTTTGCAGGGGGTAGATTTAGTTCACTTTCATTGTTTCTCTTTTCCATCTAAAAATTACCCACTGTGTGTGTATGTGTGTAACTGTGCTTGTGCACCTATGTATCCTTGGACCCACAGCCATTAAGGTGGCTCTGGTTCACAGCGACCCGATATACGAAGTGCTTCTTTGAGAGCTCTGTTTGGTTATAGTAGAGGCCCTGTGCAGCACAAACATGTACCCACTTAGCTACTACTAACTAGGCTAAGAATGGAAAGATTGGTGGATCAAACCAGTGGGAAGTGACTTGCAGGCAAAGGCCTGGCAGTGTACTTAAAGAGAATACAGTGATTGAGAATCATATGGAGCAAAGTTAGGAAGCTCACTGTGAATCAGAATCGACTTGTGGCGGTGTGACCCACAGGGGCAGTTCTACCCTGCCCAGTAGGGTCATTGTGAGTGGTAGCACTGAATTTGGTTTGTTTTTGATTCAGAGGAAGATTTAAAGAGGCTATCTACTTCCCTTTACAGTTACAATCTCAGAAACTCACAGGGGCAGGAGTTCTGCCTGTACAGGGTCCAAGTGAGTCAGCATGGACTCATTGGCTGTAAGTTTATATTAATTTAAATCAGGATTTTGATCCGATTCAATCATGTCTGAAGAAGCAAAATCAAAAGAGACTCCACATTTTAAAATTTGGATGAAGTCGAAAGAAAACCGGAATGGGAAATCTTGTAGATTTTATCCCTGGATTATAGGATTTGGCAGAGGGTTAGGGAGTCCTTTTAGGAACCTAATTTAGGAGATTGGATGGGTGGTTAATACACATTCAAAATGGTGCAGCTGCCATCTTTGAGCATGGCAGTGCTGTTTCTGATTGCAGGCTAAGAGATGTGGTGGCTAGGCGTTGATTGGGCTGCCCTTGTTTTCTAAGAGGCAGATTAACTTTCCAAAAGAGCATAGACAGTAATTCTTTCCAGTCTGTTTCAGTTTTGCTTCCTTGGTTATAACTGAACTGTGAAGACGGTTTCAAATCCCTGATTAAAAGTGTTATTTTTAAAATTTTTATTATTTTTAAAGTGTTATCTTAAAAAGTGTAATTAATAATCACCGTTTTCATTTTATGATACATATATATTTGTAAACAGGAAGGACTTTTCCAGTCAGTCAGCAACTTTCTCTCTGTCACCACTGTTAGGTTAATTGATCCATTTTTATAGATAAGAGTTAAGTAATAAATTAGGCATTTTTTGCTAGTGTACCTTTGTTTGGAAGTATGATCAGCTTTCTCTTTGTTTTGGCCCGACTTTAAAAATAGAACGACTGTTTTAATGAATTTGTATATATATGTAATTAAGGAAAATGATTAATGTATGACATGATGTAGTTACATCTTGTAAGTTGTGTTGCTCATATGTATAGAATTTTCAAATAAAAACGGTCTAACCCAGTGTTTCTCAACCTGTGAGTCACCACCCCTTTCAGTGTTGAACAACACTTTGACAGGGGTTGTCTAGGACCATGGGAAAATACATGCTTCTGATCTGGTGAGAAAAAAGCTATCGCAAGCATCACATTGATGTTGGCCTTTTGTGCATACTTTTGCAAAATGTAGCATTTTATTTTACTTTTGGCACCCATGATATACCATACTTCAAGACAAAAATTCATTTATTTGTCATTAGAAAAAATATTTAGCAATATATAATTACATATTTTTGTGATTAATCACTGCTTTAATTATGTTTAATTTGTCACAATGAAAATATATCCTGAATATCAGATATATACATTATGATTCATCAAAGTATCAAAATTACAATTACAAACCAACAGGGTAGATGTGGGCGCTCCCAGCCATCTTGCTTGGCGGAGCCGCAGCACACCACTGTGTCCCAGTCTTGGTGCAACAGACTCCATTTTGAGGCCTGCACCTCCATCTTAGCTCTCAAGACTGACCCCTAACCCACCTCCCCTCCCCTGCTCTACCCCAAATTCCTGGAACCAGCTCGTCCCAAAGCCAGAATGTTTTCTGAATATATGGTCACTCCAACCCTCCCTCACATATAGATAAGATTAACGACCCCTCTGAAGCACCTATGTGCGCAGATCCTCCCCAGCCATGATCGAAATACTCTACGGACAACCTTTTCTTTTCTCGCCTCTTCCTGCAACTGATTGCCCTCTGCTAGCTTCGTACCTTCCATACTTGTCCTTGCTCCGCAACCTTCTTAGACAACACGAAAACTCCCCCATCCCTGAACCATCTCCGACCTCTGCTGATCACCAAAAACCAGTGCATCCTGGAAAAGCTGTGTTAATTAAATCCCTAGCACCCAGACCCTTAGCACCCCGGTGGGAAGGCCCTTACACCGTACTGCTCACCACTCCCTTGGCAGTCAAGGGTCTTGGAATAGATTCCTGGGTACATTTGTCCTGAGTCAAGGCAGCAGTGAACTCTGACCATGGCTCCCAGTGGTCTGGCTCAGTCTACTGGTCCTATGTCTCTCCGCCTCACTCGCCTCACCAAGCCAGCCAGCTAAACCTAATATAATTTCCCCTTTTGCTGGCGATTTTACTTGACTGAAAACTATACCAATTACGCCCGCACTAAGCATTATGATTATTTGCTGGCCACCGCTGACTGCCCACCCACAGGGTGCAGAACACCCATATACTTAAATTTCACTGACTTTAAGCGGCATCAAGGAAAAGCTGATCCCATCATTTGCTACCTGTATGACCAGAAGGCAACTACCCAATGTGCAAAAAGGTGAATACAGAAAAATGTAGGGTGTCCTTGGTCTTCCTGCCAGATACTTTACCTTTCCCTTTGTCCCCAGGGATGATTCTACTACCATCAATCTAAATACACTCTCACAATCCCAGACCCCTGGGATAGCCGCTGGACACCTCTGGTTCCAGGAGCGTGGTACGCCACTCGCCGAGAGAAATTTCCAGACGCCAAACTATATGTATGGAGGTCGCTACTCCAGGTCCAATCCACCATCCACTGTAATATTCAGATCCAAGACCTTCAACTCACTAAGCAAATTTCTAAACCTTCTGAGTCTCCCTTCTCCCAGCTTACCCTGCTACAGCAGGGACTGGCCATTGCCACTTTGCTGGACTAGGCAACCTCTCCACCTGCTGCATGTGTGCAGCCCTAGAACGCCCTCCTCTGGTAGCAGTACCAGGTCCTGCCCTGTCATTTTCATCCAACGTAAAGACCACAAAACCCATAACCATCCCCAATATTCCTCTGTACATCCAACCAGAAAACACTCAAGTGCCCTTTTACTACTCCAATCCATCGACACAGACATGTAATGTCACCCAAATCCCCTCCAAACCACTAACAGCGCCAGAAAAAAATTTTCTTTTGGTGCAACTATACACTAAGCATTTAAACATCAGTTCTACCTTACCCTTTTGTGCCTGCCCGTCACTCTGGTTCCGCAGCTCACTACATACACTCTGGCTGAGGTCCAGGACAAATACATCCAGGTATACAGTCGCCAAACTAAAAGAGCAGTTTTTCTTCCGATAGCAGTGAGAATCTCCTTAGCCTCAGCAGCAGGTGCAGTAGGACTCAGCGGCGGGACCCTTAGACCCTCTATCACCACAGCAGACAAGTTATCCACACGCTTCCAGCTGGCAGTCGATGCCTCTGCCAAATCTCTAGCCTCCCTGCAGAAACAAACAACCTCTGTTGCCCAAGTTGCCTTGCAGAGCCGTTGCACTTTAGACCTCATCACTGCTGAAAAAGGAGGAACCTGCTTATTCCTCCAGGAGGAATGCCGTTATTACATCAATAAGCTGGGAATTGTGGAAACTAGAGTCCAGACCCTCAACAAGCTAAACCGTGAGCTGCAAAACAACAGATTCAGAACAGACGGATCCTCTTCCTGGTGGAACTCTTCTCTGTACTCCTTCCTAGCCCCCATACTAGAACCCATAATTTTAGTAGTAATTTTGCTCTTAATTGCTCCTTGTCTCATTCAGCTCCTGCAAAGTCGACTCCGCGAAATCACCCGTATAGCAGTCCGCAAAATCACCCGTATAGCAGTCCACCAGCAACAACAACCTCTCCACCCTGTGCCAGGCCGCAACTCCCAGTACTCTGCCTGGAAAAGCCCCTCCCCTTGCTCTTCGCCCACTACCCACAGGAAGCAGTTACAGAAATGGACTAATGTTGTCCCTTTTCCCTATAGGGTCAGTCTAAAACGTCCTGTCTTGGCACAACAGACTCCATTTTAGCTCTCAAGACTGACCCCTAACTGACCTCCCCTCCTCTGCTCAACCCCAAATTCCTGGAACCAGCTCCTCCCAAAGCCAGAAGGTTTTCTGAAGATATGGTCACTCCACGCGTCCCTGACACATATAGGTAAGATTAACGACCTTCTCCCTTCGGAAGCACCTGTGTGCGCAGATCCAAACCCCCCCCCCCCAAGCTATGATTCTCCCCAGCTGTGCCTGCCAGCAGTGGGCATAAAAACGCCGCCAGGATTTTTTCCCTGGCGTGGCTTCAATAGCTCAATACCCTGAGTTGCTGAACCCGCCACAAGTTCGCAATAAAGCCTGCTTCTAAAACTTAATTAATTGGGTCTTTGATTCTGTTTTCGAGTCCAAATAAACTTTTACACTGAGCCTCGAGAAGGCTTTGGGAGTCAAAATACTCCCAGCCTCCAGGCAGCAGCGTCCCAGCCCCCTCCCTAATGCAGCCCGGAAAGGCAGGCACAGAGAGGCACATCAAGTCCCGCACACCAGCAAGGAACGGCGCAAAGACCGACACCAGCAAGGAACGGCGCAAAGACCGACACCAGCAAGAAACGGCGCAAAGACCGACACCAGCAAGAAACGGCCCAAAGTCCGACACCAGCAAGAAACGGCGCAAAGACCGACACCAGCAAGAAACGGCGCAAAGACCAACACCAGCAAGAAACGGCGCAAAGACCGACACCAGCAAGAAACGGCGCAAAGACCGACACCAGCAGGAAACGGCGCAAAGACTGACACCAGCAAGAAATGGCGCAAAGACGGACACAAAAGGCTGGGGCTGCGGCAATACGCTACAAGCGTCCCCAGGGGCCTCCACCGTATTGGGTGGGGCGCCACTTGGATTGGCTCACCTAGGCCAGGTGAACTCAACCCAACAATTCTCCCAAGGGTGGTGAGGTGAAAGGAGCCCAGAGGGGCCCACATCCCGTGAGACCAGCATGGGAAGGCCCACTCCTGGGGCCGGCTTACCTCATAGCTTCCAGTCACACAGCACCGCTTCTGTTCGAACATCACCGCTTCTGTTGGACCTCACCTGGGGCAGGTGTGCCTCGGTCCGCGGCTCCACGCCAGAAACAGCTCACGCCGAGGCCTGGTTTGGGATCCTCTTGAGTTTTGTGAGCGGTTAGGGAGGCGTGGTCGATGACGTAGTTCGACCTCATTGGCTGTATTGTTGAATTGAATTCACCTGGCCTAGGTGAGCCAATGCAGGTACAGCGCCCACCCAGGCGTAGCTCCCCCTGCTGGCTGGAAACCTGAACTTCTGAGCATGCAGTGAGCCTCTACTTCATGAGCCGGTAGCTCAGACCTCTGAGCTTGTGTAATGGGCCTGCCAGTCCCTATGCTAGCTCCCTAACAGGTTTTCCAGCCAAAGGTCTGCCTTCTGGGGCTGTTCTACAGAAAGCACTTGGTTCCTGACCCCTACGCATTCGGGGTGGTGGATGCCCTTGCTTCCATGCTTGCTTCTATGTAATTCTGGAATGGTCCTTGTTTCACACGGTCGGCGAGGTCAGGACTTCTGGACTGGTTGGCTACCAGGCACAAAATAAATAGCCAACGGATTGAAATCTCAACCCCTATATTGGTTTATTATGGACCACACAGACTTGTCTTCTGGAACTTCCCTCCTCAATTTCTGAACCCTTGAACTCCTTGCCACCTCTACGTGGAAAACAAGGATTCCAAACTCCGATCACCACATCTGCCTGCCCCCCCCCAGTCCCTCTGTGGTCCCCCTTGTCTTCCAGAGGTGCATTGTCAACCAGCAAAGTCGGGCCTCTCCATTTCTCAGAAGCTGCAGATTGTTACGTGACATCACCCTGTGTTTAAATGTTAGTGATTATGCTATCTAAAAAACAAATCTGAGCCAACTGGGGACAAACAAAACTCATTTCAAACACCAGCTCTGTCTCCCATAAGGTCCCGTGTACAACTGCTACAACACAACAGTGGGTCCTGCTGGGTCTCCACTAGCATCTGGGAGGAAGGCTATTTATTACCGGGAATCCTACCTTGGTCCCTTGGTGTTAATTGCAGACTCACTGGGTGACGGATTGTATCTGACACGCACCATGTTTCCCGCAGCAAACACAACACTTTGTCAAACTCCGTTTGGTATTGCTCCATCCCTCCATCATTCTCCCTAATGACAAAAATAATTAACACATTCATATAAAAGCACAGGATGAGGAGAGCTTTAATTTATTCATCTAGTTCAGGGTCATCCCTGTTATCAATATATGACAAGTTAATGTCATATATTAATTAAAAAGCAACAGTGAAGCAATTTAGGAAACTGAGGGATTGTCATGGGTCCTGGTTGTGACAGCATGTTTTGGGCATCATGGAAGATTACAGATTTGCCTTCTGTGGTATCTCATATCCATCATCCAAAAACTACCTGCTCTTAAGGGTAGAGAGAGCGAGCTTGTCTTTGAAAAAGGTGCCTGGGTCTCTTTTCCGGTTGCCGCAGCGCTAGGAACCATGAGTACCAAAGTCTCTCGCGACACCCTCTACGAGGCGGTGCGGGAAGTCCTGCACAGGAACCAGCGCAAGCGCCGGAAGTTTTTGGAGACGGTGGAGCTGCAGAGCAGCCTGAAGAACTACGACCCTCAGAAGGACAAACGCTTCTCTGGCACCGTCAGGCTTAAGTCCACCCCGTGCCCCAAGTTCTCAGTGTGTGTCCTTGGGGACCAGCAGCACTGCGACAAGCGAAGGCCGTGGAGATCCCTCACATGGACATCGAGGCGCTCAAGAAGCTCAACAAGAATAAGAAGTTGGTCAAAAAGCTGGCCAAGAAGTATGATGCCTTTTTGGCCTCAGAGACCCTGATCAAGCAGATTCCTCGAATTCTGGGCCCGGGCCTGAACAAGGCCGGGAAATTCCCTTCCCTGCTGACCCACAATGAGAACATGGTGGCCAAGGTCGACGAGGTGAAGTCCACCGTCAAGTTCCAGATGAAGAAGGTGCTGTGTCTGGCAGTGGCAGTTGGCCATGTGAAGATGACAGATGATGAACTCGTGTACAACATCCACTTGGCTGTCAACTTTTTGGTTTCGCTGCTGAAGAAGAATTGGCAGAATATCCGTGCTTTGTACATTAAGAGCACCGTGGGGAAACCCCAGCGCCTGTACTAAGCTACGGTTCAATAAACTTTATTGTTCCTGTTTAAAAAAAAAAAAAGAAAGAAAAAAGTGCCTGGGTTTGGTAGCTGCTCACAGGATGGCAGGTGTAACGTATTATGAGAATTTAACAAGGCTCTGAGAAGACGGTTATTGGAAGTTCTGGCTGGAGGGCAAGGCCATGACTCCTGAAAGATTCTGGATCCAAAAGTCAAGTCAGAACTGGATGCCACAGACTTTCTCAATCCAGCCCTCTTTGCCCCTCCCCTAAGGCCAATACATTTCTTTTTTTTTTTTTTCTTTCATTCTTTATTTATTTATTTTAATCGTTTTATTGGGGCTCATAAGGCTCTTATCACAATCTGTACATACATCAATTGAGCAAAGCACCCTTATACATTCGTTGCACTCATCACTCTCATAATTCACCTTCCACTTGGGTTCCTGGAATCAGCTCGGTTTCCCTTTTTTTCCCCCCATCCCCCTCCCTCCCCGATCCCACCCCTGGTCCCTTGATAATTTATAAATAATTATTATATCTTATCTTACACTCCCCGGCGTCTCCCCTCACCCGCCTCCCCCTTGCCAATCTCCCAGAGAGGAGGTAACACATAGATCTCTGAGATCGGTTCTCCCTTTCTACATGCCCTTCCCTCCTGGTGTCGCCACTCCCACAGCTGGTGTTGAGGGGTTCGTCTGTCCTAGATTCCCTGTGCCTCCAGATCCCCACTGCACCGCTGTACATCCTCTGGTATAACCAGGTCCGCAAGGCAAGGTAGGATTGGGGTCATGATGATTGGGAGGGGAGGAAGCATTCAGGAACTAGAGGAAGGTTTTGAGTTTCATTGTTGCTACACTGAACCCTGAGTGGCCCATCTCCTCCTCACTACCCCTCTGGAAGGGGTGTCCAGCTGTCTACAGGTGGGCGTTGGGTCCCCATCATGCACTCCCCCTCTTTCACGGTGATGTGATTCTCACCACCACCCCACCTTTGATGTTGGAGACCTGGTCTCCTCTGTCCTTCATGATCACCTATGTTGGTGTGCTGCTTCCGTGTGGGCTCGGTTGCTTCTGGGCTAGATGGCCGCTTGTTTGCATTCAAGCCTTTAAGTCCCCAGACGCTATATCTCTCAGTAGCCGGGCACCATCCGCCTTCTTCACCACACTTGCTTATGCACACTTTCGTCTTCAGCCATTATGTGAGGGAGGTGATCACACAATGATTGTTTTTGTTCCTTTGTATCTGCTACATGGTCCATTCAACACTTTGTATTCGCTTAGGCCGTGTGCTTCTTCTCTGTGGGCTTTGTTGCTTCTGAGCTAGATGGCCGCTTATTTGCCTTCAAGCCTTTAAGACCCCAGACGCTATATCTTTTTTTGATAAGCCGGGCACCATCAGCTTTCTTCACCACATTTGCTTACACACACGGCTGTCTTCAGTGATCATGTCGGGAAGATGGGTATCCTGCAATGGCTGCTTAGCAGGGCGAGGTGCTATTGTATTGGGGGATTATGCATGAGGAGGCCCAATGTCCATCTGCTACCCTACTACTGAACCTATAAATATATGCATATAAATCTATTGCCCCCATAATCATAAATATGTTTACATATGTACATGTCTGTATTTAGGCTTCTCTGTATGCACTTTGCCTCCTACTCCTTTCCTCTATTTCCTTTCGCTTTCCTCCCGACCCATTACCATGTTTAGCCTTCATTCTGGATTCAGTAGTTCCTCTCAGTTACCTTGCTCTTGGTCACTCCCTTCCAGTCCTCCCCTCCCCTCCCTCCTCTGGTTTTGAACCATTCGCTGTTCCCTTGTCCCTGTTGTGTTGGGCGACACCTCCTCCCTTCCCCTACCTCCCACGCTCTCATGTCCCTCCACGACCGTTGGTCCTGTTGTTTTCTTCTCTCATTATTTGTCCAGCCTATCTTGTCTAGGTGGACCTGCTGACATAGTAATACGTGCATACAAATGGATATGACTTTGACTGCGCCCAAGTGGCCCATAAGAACATGGCTTTGACAGAAGCAACATCGACACGCTGATAAGTAGAAAAGCCACTAACATACAAAATTTACTGGGTAAAAAAACAAAACAAATTTTAAAAGACTAAACAAAAAGATAGCAAATATTAAAAGAAAAAATTGCTAGTAGTTCAAGGTCCTTTCATTGGCCTTTAGGAGTGTTTTCTAGGTGTAGCTTGTGAGGCGCCACGTCCTGGCCCAGAAGACCATCCTTTCTACTCCCTCGGGCTCCCTTTGCTCTGCTTCCTCCGCTGCTCCATTGCATGTCCCCAGTGTTTGCCTCAGTGTGGCGGGGTCAGCTCAGTTGCCCATCCCCCATTGTGTCTCAGGTGCTGTCCCGTGTAGGGCCATGTGTTGGTGCAGGATGTCATATCTCGTAGTGTGGTCAGCTGAATGGTCCTCTCTGTATGATGGGCTCTTCTAGCTGGTCTATCGACTTTGGGCTTGGTGGACCCAGGTGTACTCCACTATGTCCTTTCTCCTTCTTTTGTTTCAGCTTCCTTCTGGATGTGGTGTGGTGGGTCAGTTCCTTTCCCACTCCAGACAATCTATTTTTGTTTTCTGTGGTATTCCCTTCGAGTGTGGGGGTCGGCCTAATTCTGGTTTGGGCCGGCTTGTCGTCCAGCCTCTTTGTGTAGACCTCTGTACTTTGCGTTGTCCTCCTTGTTTGGTGTGTCGTGTTGGGGTCCGTATGCATGTTCCAAATCTGTGGGGACATAACCGATACTCTCCCCCGGGTGGGTTAGTACCCTGCCCCCCCCATACCATCCATTCGGATTCTCCCCCTCCCGGTTCTCCCTCTCCCTACCCCACTACCCCTTCTTTATGCTGGACTCTTATGTACCTCCCTAGGTGTGGCCTGTCCTCCCTCCAACTATCTATGCTTCCTCCCGTTTATTGTGGGATGGATGTTTATTCTTCTATTTCTGTCATGCTGATTGTACTTACCTCAGGGGACTCATGTTGTACCTGTCCCTTTGGGTCTGGCTTACCTCGCTTAACATAATTCCTTCCAGCTCTTCCCATGAAATAACGTGTTTCATGTGCTCATCGGTGCTTTTCAGTGCTGCATAATACTCCATTGTGTGTATGTGCCAAAGTTTGCTAATCCACTCGTCTGTCGATGGAAACTTAGGCTGTTTCAAAGTCTTTGCCATTGTGAATTGTGCCGCAATAAACATTGGAGCGCATATGACTGGTCGTGTTTTATTTGCTGCTTCAACCGGGTATATGCCCAGTAGAGGGATGGCTGGGTCATGAGGTAGATCAATTTCCATTTTCTTTAGGTATCGCCAGATTGCTTTCCACAGTGGCTGTACAAATGTACACGACCACCAGCAGTGGAGGAGGGTTCCTACTTCACCACAGCCCCTCCAACACTTGTTGCTCTCTGATTTACTGATCTGGGCTAGCCTCAGGGGTGTTAGGTGGTATCTCATGGTTGTTTTGATTTGCATTTCTCCTATGGCAAGGGACTTCGAGCACTTTCTCATATGTTTATTGGCCATATTGATCTCCTCTCTAGTGAAAGTTCTTCTCATTTCTTTTGCCCACTTCCTTAGGGGGTTAACTGTTTTCCTCTTTTTGCAGGTCACGATGGTGTTGTAGATTTTAGTAATGAGCCCTTTGTCTGATGTGTCATTACTAAAAATCTTCTCCCAGTCTGTGGGTTGCCTTGTCACCCTCTTGGCAAAGTCTTTCGAGGTGCACATGCATTTTATTCTTATTAGATCCCATTTGTCGATTTCCAATTCACCTGTGTGTGTCCCCTTCCCTGTTGCAGTGAGCCTATGTGCTCCCTGGGCCAGTACTCTGAGATTAGTCCCGATTCCCTCCTTAATGGTCCTGATGGTTTGGGGTTTGACTTCTAGATCTGTGATCCACCTTGAGTGTATTCTTGTGCATGGGGTGAGGTAGACGTCTTATTTCAACTTTCTACATGTGGATATCCATTGTTTCCAGCACCACTTATTAAAGAGGGCATCTGCTTCCCACTTGACATTTTTGGGACCCTTGTCGAAGATCAGTTGTCTATATGCTGATGATTTTACTCCTGGGCTTTCTATTCTTTTCCACTGGTCTGAGTGTCTATCATTGTGCCAGTACCATGCTGTTTTGACCACTGTAGCTGTGTAGTAGGCATTGAAATCAGGTAGGGCGAGTCCTCCAATTGTGTCCTTCTTCTTGAGGAGTTCTCTGCTAATTCTGGGTTTCTTCCCTCTCCATATGAAGTTGGTGGTCAGTTTTTCCAATTCTTTGAAGAAGGTTGAGGGTAATTGGATTGGTATAGCAGGCCAATACATTTCTAAGGGTTATGGATTCTACTTCAGAATCATTCTCAACCTCAATCCCAGGGCCCTCTTCACCATTGCTGGCTAGACCTGTTCACCTCTTGCCATATATGTGTGTGTGTGTGTGTGTGTGTGTGTGTGTGTGTATCACACACACACACACACACACACACACACACGGGTTTATTGTAAGTCTGGGTCTGTAGGTTTCTCGGGTGGGAAATGTCTCGGTCCTTGGCTACACACTAGAAAGAAATTCACACCAAAGCCTGGTTGGTGATCCGAGTGGGTTTATATACAGGAGAGAAGAAGGTTCCGGCGTTACAGTAAACTGAACACGGGCACCCTCATGACACTGTACACCCAGCCCTGCTGAGCGGAAGGCAGAGAAGCAGCTGAAGGGAAGGTTCCAGCCTTTTAAGGGCTTTCAGCTGTGAGGCGTCAATTAAGCTCTCCTGGCTTGGCCTTGAATTTGTGCATGCCCTTTAGCCTGCATTGGCTTCCAACCTCCTGTAGGGGGCCCCCTAAGCATGGAGAGGAACAACCCCTTGTCTTGCTACCTAACAGGTCTACATTCCTGTATGGTTACATTGAGATGGAAGTAGCCCCTTTAGACAGCCTGTGAGGTTCACCAGGAGCCACAGGCCCCAGCGTTCCCTGTTACCACCTTAACCTTAAACTACTGTTGGAGTTTATATTATCTGTGCGGGTCTGTGGACATGGAATGTTTCCATGCCAGACCCTGAAGTTGCACAAATAGGCATCCAGAACAGAACTCATACAGGCTCTAATAAGATGCTCAGATGCTTCTTGCTAGGATGAGAATTCATCGAAGTTTGTGAGCAGTTCAGATCTTGTAAGGGAGAACAGGTCAGTAGTGTATCCAGAGAAGAGAGCAAAGGTCAGGGGAAAGGGAGGAGGCCCACAGACATCTGTGCTCTGTGTTTGGCCACAAGACAAGAAACCAGGTCTCCCTGAAAAAGAAAGCAGAACAGCAAGTCCCTCGGAACTAGGACATCTTTAAACCTGACCTATACAACACTCGGCTCAGGGAGGCGCCTTGGAAAACCGTAAAAGCCCAAAAAGAGGGACAAGGAGGAAGCCCAAGTCTTTGGTTTTCCCTGCTGTGCTTTCAGTGTTGAAATGTCTGTGCACGGAGCCTTTGAAATTTCAGAATCAGAGAGTGGATTCATAAGCCAAGCTCCTGCTTTATTCTTCAATGCATTTTAGCCCAACTCCTCCTTGGTGACACATGTAACAGAAATTCTGGACTTAGGAGCCACTTGGTCCTTGGACACTAGGAGATTACAGTGGAATCTGAAACAGGGCTCTAACCACCAACTGGACTGGCCTAGGAAGCCCAAGTATTCAGTCTCCCAAACACCAACCTCCCGTTGCTCTTCATCTGCCTCCACCTTGTTCAGCTTTAGTTGTCCGTGGAAGCGTTTGGCACCCATCTGATGCTTCAGAACCCAGAAAGGAGGAAAGGTAAAACTGGGATTCAAATGAAACAAGATGTGCCCGGGGCTCCTCGTGGCATTTGTCACCTTCAGTTCCCTCTTCGGACGCAGATGTGGCAAGGTTCACAAACAAGCTTTACCAGAAAGAACAGCCTGCTTCCAAGTGAGAAAAAGCCCTTTACACATGAGTTCCTGAGGTCAGCCCAGCCCTGTGCGCCCCCCACCCCTCCCAGAGTCCCCTGCTCTCCGGCGAAGCATTAAAGCAAGTGGAAGCAGAGATTTGCTCAGAATAAAAAATCATTTTTCACAATAGCATGCCACATTCTGGATGGCAATCACGGCTGCACAAACCGTGTCCGTCCCCCACTCATAATGTTGCCGCCTCAGTGACCACACACACACATTGTGTGGTGAGACTCAGAGTCTATTCCATTTGTGATCAATTGTTTCCTCCCTCTCCACACTTTGCACTTAGGAGACATGCTCTCTGGAGGCGGTTGAGGCTTGTCTTGTGGCCAATAATCATCTCCTACGCCTTCCTTTCCAGTCACTAATTTGATGTCTTCACTCAAAGAAATGCCCATAAGTTGAGGTTTCAGAGGAGAGCTCCTTGAGCTCCCCAGACAACAAGGGGGCCGAGTGTCACCGTCATTATCCTGAGCTGGGAGGGAACACTAGTGTTCCGGAGGCTGGGAATCCGTCACTGCCTGCCCATCGCACAGACAGAGCAGGTGCTGGTTATAATTGCTTCTAGACGTCCTGCCATGCTCAGTTGAACGTCAAAGCCATAAACGCTGCCCGACTACAATAAAACTGGAGTACGCAGACATTTCTGCATCATTGCCGGGTGAAAATACACTGAGTGGAGTTGGATGAGATGGCAGCAAGCGCTTAAGGAGGGGGTGCTGTGGGAATACCAACAAGATGACTGCCAGTCTCCGTTTCCTCCTCTCGTCTGCTTTGTGTTTTCTTTCAGGACCAGAAGAAATGATGCATATGTAAGGATAAAAAAATTTTCCATTTCCAGAGGAGTTTTCCACCCCCCAATCTACCCGCAGCCTCCTTTGAGCAAGCCAGTAAAAGCTTTTTTTTTTTTTCTTTTAAACCTGCCTTCTCACTATGGCAATTTCCGGAGCTGCTATGTGGCTGTGTTTAAAAGTCCCCCTTGGGATCCAGAGTGCAATCCATATCACAAAGGCATCCTCCCAGTCCCAAATAGCAATGCGACCTCAATTCAGAAGGTTGTTCTTGTTTCCATAGACCCAGAATGGAGTTTAAGCTGTTGATCTTGACTGTGGTTGTCGCGTCAGCCTCTCATGGGCACCTCATGGGCAGTGGAGCAAACTGTGCCTATCTGTGCTACCACCAGGACTGGGAGAGGAAGCCAACAGTGGTGGGCCATAGGTCAATGTGTGGATGGGGATGATCAGGTCTTTCTTCATTATTCTGTTTCAGTCTGGAAACACCACTGAAGCCTGCTCAGTGTCATAGCAACACACAAACCTTCACTGACAGTCTGGGGCACATTGGCTGCAAATCAAACCCGGGTCTTCCCGGTGAAAGTCGATGAGAGGTCTACCACTGAAGCACCGTGGCCCTCACCTCAAACCAGGGCAGTCATTTCCGGAGTTCAAACCAGACCACAATGCAGGATGACTGAGATTGCCACCAGAATCTGATACTGATGCAGAAAAAAACCTAACTACCATTTTATTGACTCCCAATAGGACAAAGATCTGCCCCTTTGGGGTTTTGAGACTTTAAATCCTTACAGCAGGGGTCGCAACCTGTGGGTCGCGACCCCTTTGGGGATCAAATAACCCTTTAACAGGGGTCATCCAATTCATAACGATAGCAAAATTACAGTTATAAAGTAGCAATGAAAGTAATTTTATGGTTGCAGGTGACCACAACATGAACTGTATTAAAGGGTGGCAGCATTCATAAGGTTGAGAACCCTTGCCTTACAGAAATAGACAACCTCATATTTCTCCCACGGACGGGCTAGTCAGTTCAAACCCCTGACCTTGCGATTAGCAGGTTAATGCATAGTCCACTACACCACCAGGGCTCCTAATGATATAATAAGAGATACTATTGTTAGATCTCTCATGGGAGAAATATACCTCAGTCCTTGGCTTCGCGTGAGAAAGAATTCACTCCGCAGCTTGGATTGTGATCCAAGGGAGTTTTTTGAGAGAAGAAGTTTCAGGTTTACACAGGCACCTCAGGGCCCCTCACCCCTGCACAGCTTGCCTAGAAGCTGCTGGAGAGAAAGTCACTACGTGGGCTCCAGGATCCTGCCTTTTTTTTTTTTAAATCGTTTTATTAGGGGCTCATACAATTCTTATCACAATCCATACATACATCAATTGTGTAAAGCACATTGTACACTCACTGCCCTCATTATTCTCAAAACATTTGCCTCCACTTAAGCCCCTGGCATCAATCAAGTCCTCATTTTTACCCCTTCCTCCCCGCTCCCCCATCCCTCAAGAAACCTTGATAATTTGTGAGTGGTGATAGTGGGAGGGTAGAGGGAGGGTGGATTGGAAAGAGGAAACCGATTACAAGTATCTACATGTGACCTCCTCCCTGGGGGACGGACAACAGAAAAGTGGGTGAAGGGAGACATCGGAGAGGTCAAGATCCTGCCTTTTCAATTCCTCCATAGGGAGGCATGGTTGATGGTCCTGGTCAACCCCATTGGCTGGATTGAATTCACCTGGCCCAGATGGGCCAATCCAGGTGTAACACCCACCTAGGTGTACCACCCCTTCCTGGCCGGAAGTTTGAACCTGAGCATATGTAATGGATGACCCAGTCCCTATGCTAAGCTACCTAACAGTATTTGCAAGATGCCGAGCAATGTTCTAAGCTTTTTGTATATAATAATTCAATTATTTCACTTAACAAGCCTATGTGTGGACTCTATTCTTGCCTCATTTTACAGATGAAAAATCAGTGGCACAGGATGATAAAGTCATGAGCCTATGACCACACAGTGAGGAAGTGGAAAGGAGAGATTTGAACCCAGGCTGCAGAGTCCATGCCTTGGGTGCCTACAGCGCCACATAGGACACAGGAAAGCATGGAGCAGACTCGGCGTAAGACCTAGCATGTATGTGCTAGCACTGCATGAGAGTAGCTGCTACTCAGATCCAGAAGAGAATACAAGGCTATTGCAAAAATTATTTTTTCCAAGAGAGGGTGGAATTCTGCATCTTGTGCGAAATCCCCCAACCTGCACATGGCACAGCTACTTCAGAAGGTTCCCAACAATGTGTGCTGTGTGGCAAACCAAACTGAGCTCAGGGGGAGCTGGTCAGTGGGTTATGTTACCCAGAAGGTGAGCAGTTTGAACTCACCAGCCACCACTCCAAGGGAGAAAGAGAAGGCTTTCTGCTCCCATGGACTTACAGTCTTTGAAGTGGCAGGGAGCATTTCCATGCAGCCTATGATTAGGATCTAGGAGGGTGAGGGTGGATGGAGTTGGTTGAGACCTGGCTTCAGGGCATTTCCCAGAAGGGCTTCCTGCAGTGACTCTGCCTTCAGGAATGTCTGGTGACCCTGAGGGCAGCAAAGTCCTAAGCACACTCAGGCAGTGGTTCTCAACCTTCCTAATACAGGTCCTTTTGTTGTGGTGACCCCCCGACCATTAAATGATTTTCTTGCTACTTCATCACTGTAATTTTGCTACAGTTATGAATTGGACGAGCCCTGTGAAAGGGTCATATGACTCCCAAAGGGGTCGCAACCCACAGGGTGAGAACCACTGCACTAAGGGTTCCCCTTCCGGGCAGCTCTACCAGTGTCTGGTGTGCATAGTTCTGTGAGGTGAGAGAAATGAACTTAGTGTCTGCTTCTGGTGACAGTTGATGTGGGTGGGCTTTCTCCCTATGTCAAATCCCTCTCAAGCCATTTGTCACCACAACATAAAGCAAGAAGAGGAGGCAGCATAGCAGGACGGTAAGCAGAACAAAGATTGAATAAACACAATTCACTTCAATCATGAATCGGGTGCCCTTGAGATGTGAGGAAGACCCCAGTCTAGTGACATTAGATCAGGTTTAGGGATTGAGTGACGGGACCCTCTTGGCTCCCCTCAGCCCCTATCTTGCTTTCCCATTGACCCTGCCCCTTACATCGTGATTGGTCCTTATTCCAGCATGATGGTTGGTTTCATAAGCACGACATGTGGGAATGTGTTAGTCGATAGGTTATACAGGCACAGTCTCTGGAATGGGTAAGTGAGGAGGCGTGACTGGTGACATGACTGGTGGAATGGATCATGTGAAGTGATTTGAGATCGTTGTTCAGACCTGATAGGTCATCCAGGCCTCTAGTTGATCCTGGCAGTACTCTAGTTTAAGGAAACAGAATGTTAGGCATTTAAGTCATATTTGAGCTTAAATTTTGAGCAATAGGCTGTGGCTCACAGTGAGAGTCTATGTGGAGACCCTGAATCCATTTTGAGGGGCCACACATTCAGCCACCATTGAGTTCTTTCCTACTGCTGACTGGCAGTAGAAAGCTTGTCCATCAGGCAGTGTGCTTGCGTCCACTCCCCGGGCCAGACTCAGCGATATACGGTCGTGTGCACATCCCAATGAAGGTCCCGCTCATGCTCTCACAGGCCCTCCCGCAACTCCATGAATTGATCCGTCTTCAGGGACAGTTTTGTGACAAAGGTGTTTGTTTTCCATGTCTCATTTAAGCTTTCAGGAGCTCAGGTGGTGATGCTGGATAGTGTTGGACTATTAACAGCAAGGTCGCTGGTTCAAAGCCACTAGTCATTCCACAGGAGAAAGATGAGGTTATTGCTTCCTGTAAAGGTAGCAACTTCAGGATCCCTACACAGAGTCACTATGAGTCAGAGTCAGCAGGACAGAATGGGTGTCATTTTATTTAAGTAACTGTGGCTGTGGGTCCTTCCGACACCATTGGGGCCTCATGCGGATGCCCTCCTTCATCCAGAACAGCGGTTTGTGCCTTTTTCTTGTGTAAAACATAGCAAAGGAGTTCCTAATAAAATATAGTTGAATTGGGAGTCTTTTTTCCCTCAAACAAAGTAAATCCATAAATAGAAATGAGACTATGGTGCTAATAACCAGTTGGAGAGTTGAGAGAGCTGAACTCTCAATCCTGGTAGAAACCCATTGTGACTTTAAAAACTTGCTCAAGGTCATCCATAGCCTATGAGGTTGAGTTGAGCAGACACAAAACAGATGTGTTGGGGAGTAATTGTGTACATTAAGTAAACAATTTATCTTTCTAAAGATTCTGTCTAAAACTTACTTTAAATAGTAAGTTTTCCCCTGGGCTAGGGAAAGGTCAGGGAGCTTAACCCCCTAGTATCCACCCCCTCTCAGCATTCATCATGTTAGGCCAGAGGAGCCAAATCACACCCACTACCCAGGGAGCACTGCTTCCAAAAGCCCATTGCCTGTGCCGGGGCAGAGGGCAGGTACCCGGACCAGAAATGCTGACGGAGTGGAACCAGCGGGCTCAGCCCCCAGCTTCCTGAGAGAGCAGCTGTGATGGTTCACTTTTGGAAAAATGTCAATGCATGACTTGGGCAGCACGAAAAGCAGATGTGCAGAGGTTGTTCGCTGTATTCCAGAAGTTCACACACTCTCCGGAGGCTCCTTGGCTCAATGGCAGGAAGTCGTTGGTGGCTTCCACCTTCAATCCCAAAAGGCCACTGCCGTCCAGTGGATTCCAACCACAGTGACCCTATATGGAGTTTTCAAGACTGTAAATCTTCATGGGAGCCAGCAGTCTCATTGTCCTCCTTGGGACAGGGAGCTAGCAGCCCGTTTCACCTCCAGCACCCCTTCCTCTCTAATTCTGGATCCAGTCCCTCCAAATATCCTGCCCTGCCCTTGTCTAGGCTTCTTAAATGCGTTCCATGCTGCTTATGTTAGTCTGGGTGCCTTAGCGAAACAAATCCACAGAAACGCGTATGTATAAGAGAGAGTTTTATGTAAAGGGTGAGTGCACATCAAGAAAACATGCCCACATTTGCTTATGCACCCGCTTTGTCTTCAGCGATCATGTTGGGGTAGGCTGGTGTGCTTTTTCCATGTGGGCTTTGTTGTTTCTTAGCTAGATGGCCCCTTGTTTATCTTCCAGTCTTTAAGACCCTGGATACTATATCTTTTGATAGCCGGGCCCCAGGGTGCTTAACCAATACACCACAAGGGTTCATTAGCATGTGACTTATCTCCTGCCATTCACACTAGATGCTCAAAATAGCAGGAAACCAGGTTTCTCCTTTGTGGCCACACCAGGTACTGACAGAACCTAGAACAGAGACATGCTTAGTTATATATCTTGACTATCATTAGCATATTATATGCCAGGCAATCTGTAAGCCTTCGCTCCCCTGACCTCTCACAGCCTTGGTAAAATGAAGCTAACAAAAGTAGTGCTCTCACAAGCTTGGTAGGAGATTAAACAACTCATGTAAGGCTACACAGCCTATCAACGAGGAGGCAAGATGAGGCAGTGTGTGGCTGCTGAACCCACACCCTTCACAACACCTCCATTAAAATGACTGAGGGCTATGAGGAACCAGACAGAAGCAGGTTCACACCCCAGATTGAGTCAATTTAACTGCCTATTGTGCCTGACCCTTCTATCTCTGATCTTAGAAATGGGGTTAACAACAACAAAACACTGTAGAAGAAATGTCCAGCAGATGACAGGCATGCGATTAAACAACAAAAAATAAATCACTTAAGTTGAAATTCGAACTCCTGGAAACCCCTCACATGCGTGCAGAGAAGGATTGAGCCCATACGGTGTTTACAGTGCCCCCGTCCTTCCCACCTAAAATGAGCAGTTGATAAGGTAATGCCTGGATTGTTCCAAGCCCAAGACTGTGGAGAACTAAAGGAAAACCCAGCATTATGAATCTTTGAGCACAGCCCTGCTGGGAAACCGCCCTGCAGTCACTTGTTGAAGACTGGAGGAGGGACAAGAGTAGGGAGAAGAACGAGGACTGAATGTGACACATAAGCAGGGGTGGCCTACATTCCATAAAGGAAAAAACTCAAGGTCTGCTTTTCTGGTGCCGGAAAGTTAAAACCCATCTGGTGCAGTTGAAAAGGTGTGTGTGTGTATTGGGGCGGGGGGGGGGGTGTGTGTGTTAGGGAGGAGGGGCGATGAGTCCAAAGGATGAACTCTCCATCTGCAATTGTGTCCTCAACTGCTTTCCCCTGCTAGCCACACGATATTTGTGTCTGGCCTGCCCTGCTTTTGTTATCAAGCCCAGAGAGGGCAAGAGACTAGCTCGAAGTCACACTGCAAGTTGGCAGCAGAATCAGGCCGAGAACTCTGGATGCTTAGAAAGCTTCACACAGACCTGAGAAAGTACCAAGGGAAGACCTGTTCGCTAACTGGGCAGCACTCACTGCATGCCAGCGCTGTTCCAGTGCCCCAGCCAGGGCATTGCTCCCTGTGTCCGTGTGTCTTCAGTGATGCACACAGGTGACGGATTGGCTTTTAATAGCATGCTTGGAAGGTTGAGGCCACCCAGCGGCACGTAGAAAGAAGGGCCTGCAAGTCTACTTCAGACCAAGCAGCCTTTCAAGACCCTGGGGAGCACAGTTCTTCTTGGACACACAAGGAGGCCAGGAGTTGAAGTTGATTCCATGCTGTAGTTGATTCCATGGTTACCGGTTGTAGCTATACCTAGAGTCACATCCACATTCATGTTTATATCTCTTCACTCCATGGGGTGTTCATGGCTCCAACTCTTCTGAAGCAGACCACCAGGATTTTGTTTAAGAGGCCTCTGGATAGGTTTGAACTGCCAACCTTTTAGTTTGTAGCTGAGTGCTAAACAACTTGTGCCATGCAGGGTGCTAAGCTCAGAAACTCAGTCGGTGCTTCATGATCTCAGTTGGAATTATAGAGAGGGTCAGTGATGACCCATTGACTGCTGGGTAATTGTTGATGTAGTCTCCCTGTGCAGACATGTAAAGTACCTGAAAACTTAAAATCCAACTCATTGAGTGCATCATCCTGCCGTGCGCCAGCCCAGCAGCATGCTCTGCTGGGGACATTTGCCATGCCTGGAGACATTCTGAAGAAGGGAGCCCCACTGCCATCTAGTGGGCTGAGACCAGGGATGCTCGCTTAGCATCCTGGTGCAGGGAACAACACAGCCCCACAAAAATGATGTTGACCAAAATGTCAGCAGAGCTGCCACTGGGAAAATGGTCTAGTCCAAGCGCTGACCTTCATAGAGGAAGAAAGCCAATCCAGAGCAGCTAAGTGACCTGCTGTGGGTTGCACAGCCTGATTCCAAGCCCAGTACTATACCCATAGCTGTTACCACGCCCAAAATTAAACATCAATAGCTGCCCAAAGGCCTCTTAGTTTGAGGACCAAGTAAGACAGTAAATGAGAAAGCCCTTTGACAAATGTGGCATGCTGCACAAACATGAGATGTTATTACCCAGGATCTTTTGATATATGTAAATAGATCTTGTACCAGGTCAGTTAATTTTCCAACTGCTCTATCTGAGCTTTCAGATGGCAGCACCTCTGTCCAACCCAGGAAAGGACTCCTGTGCAGGCTGAGCAGCCCTGGAAAGCCTCATGCCTGGCTTCTCCCACCCCTCAGCTAATCTCCAAATGATTAATAAGGGCTCTCACTATGTTGTGGTTCCCAGCTGACAGATACTAGGCTATCAATGCATTCGTATCACCTCCTTCATGCCAGAGGGACTCAGTTATTCGAGGGGTTCCAAGGAGGACCCAGCCTGAAAGAGAAACGGGCGAGAGAGAGGAGCGAGACCAAGCAGATTCTTGTCAAGGTCTGAGTTTATTGCTACACTAGCCTCTCTATAAAGGGTGAGACAAACAAGGGAGTTCAAAGGGGAGATAAAAAAAAGGAAGGGCGGGGGTGTAGAGCACACAGGGCAGGCGGCCTCAAGTCTGCAGTTGGAATGTCCGGTGCTGGAGCAGACAAGGGTGGGCCATCTGGTGTGTGTCAGGGTAAGATAAGGTTGAGGTGACGTGGCTTTAGCCCTGCTGGGCAGGCAATATGGCCTTGGTTTTGTCAGGCTGATTATGTCCGGTTCCCAACATGAGAGAAGCCAGGAATATCTCCTCTCACAACTGTGCAGCAAATGAGATCAGATCTCCCAATCTGATTTTCAGCCCTCCTGTCTTTCCAAGTGAAGTGGATGGTCCATTTCACGTTGTCTCAAGTCTTTGCACATTGCATGCCAACATTGCAACACAGGGCGCGGCTGTGGGTCTTAGTAGACAAAGCCGCCACCCAGAACCCTGCCCCCAGAGCTCCTTAGTCACCCTTCACAACGCAGGTCCAGGCCGGGCTCCACACTGCAAGGCGATCAACCCTGACCCTCCAGTGTGGCCGTCCTCACACGCTCCCACATCCACCTAGAAGGACTGGAGATGAGAGATTCCGGAAGCTCCCTGCCTCATCTGCCTCCCTCTCCAGAGTGACAGAGCAACTGTAACTGATTAGGCAGGATGCAGCCTGTTCCCAGTCCCCACCCTCTCTGGGAAAGCAGGGCTGTCTGGCACCTCATCCAAGGCCTTTCCCCTGTTATCTCATTACTGAGTAGCTGCTCCTCTACCACCCACCTCCGTCACCTCATCTAAATACGGGGGAGATGAGTATGTCTTCTTTGCTGCTCCTTCCCTGAGTCCACCCCAGGAGCTCCCTGAACAGATCATCAATCACTTCTCATTACCCCTGCAGCAGCCGTCAGATACTGCTGAACAGAGACAGGCGCCTCCCCTGCTGCTGCCAGGCTCCAGTGCACATGTGCACACACACGTGCACACACATTGTACAGGCCCACTCACATGGACACACAAGCATGCACACCCATGTGCACAAACTTTGTTCAGAGGTGGGAATTCTGCCCATTTTAGCCTCTAATATTGCAATCAGAGAGTGATAGAACAATGAAAGATGAAGGTGGATGAAGGAAGATCTATTTATTCCCTTACTTGTTACATAACCATTCAGGGCTCTTTTTTTATCCGTACAAACACACCACCACCACCATCAACAATCATCAAGTAGCTGTCATGTATGCAGTGCTGCCCTATTCAAGGCAGTGCTGAGTATGTGAGGAGGATTCTCTCTAAAGCACAGCTCTGAGGAAGTCTGTCTCCTTCGCACTTTTACACACACAGGGTGAGGAGCCTGCAGGAGGCTCCGTGCGTTGGGTGAAGCCACACGATGAGTGAGGAGACCGAGGGTGAAGCCAGGGGAGTGAGAGCGCAGAGTTCACCACTTCACCACCATGCTGGTGTGCACAATCGATGAAAGGGTGGCTGCCAGCAGCAGGACAGAAAAAAAGTAAAGCATGTAACTTGTGGTTTTAGCTCTGGCTTACTTCCAAAAGGAATTGTTTTTGTTGTTCTAAAAAGCTTTATAACAAAAAAAAAAAAAGAAAGAAAGCTTTATACCTCTATAAAAACAAAAGGCTACTGCTGTCAAGCACCTTCAGACTCAAGCCAGAGGAGAGCTCTCCCAGTGGGCTTCCAAGCTGTATATCTTCACAGAAACACAGTACCTCCTGTGGAGTAGCTGGTTGGTTCAAGCCAGCAACCTGGCAGTTAACAAGTACGTCCCTTGTACCTGTAATACCTGTATAAAGTGTATTAAATATGAACTACTCCTGGTGTGTAATTTTAAATTGAATTATTGTGCCTGGAACTTTTTTTTTAATAGCTAAGAATGGTGAAATCAGACTCCTTTAGATGTTATGAGAAGAATAGACACTACACAGGGCTTGGACCCAACCCAGCTTAATTCAAAGGAAGGCAGATTTATTTTCTTCTGCTTCCCAGAAGGTTCCTCAGCAGAACGTGTGTTAAACAAAATTGTTTAGCTATGGAAAAGAGCAATCTCCTCTTGGGAAGATTCTGGTAGAAAGGGGCTTTGGTTACATATCCAGCTCAACCCAGCCCCAGAGCCCTCGTCATGTTTTATTTTGTTTTGCCCTTGACACTGATTGTCTTGGGAACTGTGGCCCCCGAGCAATGGCCAGGAAGTCAGGTCTTCTTGATGTAAATCCTCTAATATCCCCTACAATGATTTTCAGTGCCAATGGTAAGGCCCGCCCAGTGGCTGCCACATGCCCCTGAGCAGACACGTCAGAGCAGATGAGAGCATGAGACAGCATTTAAGAGAATGGTAGGCTGGCCTTGACTTAGCTGTTTGGCCTCTCCTCAGAAGTCATTTGTGACACTGACTGTCATGGGTTTCATTAAGAACAAGTCTATCTCTACCAAAGAAAACTGCAAGGTAAGAGGACTTTCAGCTCCAGCTACATATGTCTCCAAACTTACTTACATATTGTCCTGTTTTCAGAAGAAAAAAAATGTACTCAGTGCCTCCCGGGCAAATAAAAACTTTGGTACTACAACCTACAATCCCAGATAAAGTGTAGGTATCTGCTTTGGCAGCTCCCCTGGATCGAGCTGCTCCAGTAGCTCTCCACAAAAACCCTGTGAAGAGATGATCAGGCAGGGTAGCCTAGTCTGTTCTGCAGAAAGAAGCTACCCCTGGAACCTCAGTGGCTTAAAATCTAGAAGTTTATTCTTGTTCATGCAAATTCTGACACTGGAAGGGCAATTCTACAGGGTGTTTGTCCTGCACACCGTCCGTCAGTGATTCGGGCTGCTTCACAAATATGGTGCCACCAGATCAAAAGGTGGATTCCAGGTCATCACAGAAGAGGAAGAGAGAAGTGGGGGTTGTGGATCAGTCTTTACATGCTTTGACACTTTAGTTGACATAGATCGCTGGATAGGGCTGCTTATATAAAGGTTATCAGTTCAAACCACCTAGCTGTACCACAAAAGGAAGGAGTCATCTGCTTTCATAAAGGGTACAGCCTAGCCAACCTCATGCAACAATTGTACTCTGTACCACAAGGGGTGAGCATGAGTCAGAACTGACTTGAAGGCAACAGGATTTGGGGTTTTTTTTGTTTGTTTGTTTGTTTGGTTGGTTGGTTGGTTGATTGGTTTGGTTTGGTGAGTGGGAGCTGGTTCTACCTACAGCATATTAATCTGAAGTAGTCACTTTAGGTTTTTTTGTTTGTTTTTTGAGAGATGTGGAAAAGCTCATTGGCTTTAATGGGGAGTTAACTCTGCCGCAGACGGCCTCCTCAAAATTTCCCTCCCGCTTCAGAAACTAGCAGAGATTTTCAATGAAGGAGCCTGCTGGCACCCGCTGGACATCTCCTTGCAAGGTCAGTCCTTTGGAGCCATTGGGAGGGAGAAAAAAGAGACTTTTATTCCTGTAAAGAATTCCAGCCCCAGAAATCCTGAGGGGGAAATTCTGCCCTGTCCTCTCGGGTCGCTATGAGTCCGAATTGAATTTATGGCTATGAGTTGAGTTGTAATTCCATTCACTTACTGCTCTTGACAGGTTGCTAGATTAGGGCTTGTCTTCCCAAATGCCAGCACTAAACGAAAATGAGCTGTCCGGGCCACAATAAAGGGGTTGGAAATACATCAGGCACACTCATTAGACACCTATGGCAAAATTCAGAACTGAGCATGCTCTGACCCAAGTCATGTAGACCCAGGTGGAAGGTCCACCTGGTCATACAGAATAGGACTTCACAAAAGTGCACCGAAATCAACCAATACGATCGACCAATGTCCTCCAGTGGTGTTGGGAGGTGATAGAAGTAGGCCTGGGCTCCTTGTCGCCCTCCCTTGTTCACGTGCTCTGCAAGTGGAGGGTGAGGCCCTTGGGGGTTCCTGCCGTGGCTCCTCAGCTGGTTCTGCACTCCTGCTCAGGTATTCCTCCCATGAAACCGCCATATTCAGCTGCAAACTTTCCCCACCCCTGCCATGCAGCCCGGCGTGCTTTCCGGAGATACTGGGGACTTTTGGGGACTGCGATACCGGAAACTTTCTTCCATAACATTCACTTGGATTTACAAAACTGCTTCTGCCATATGAATTCTTTCAGCGTTGCTAAGCAAGAACTGAGGTCAACCACCCCAGAAACCTAACACTATCAAGTCAATTCTGACTTATATCAATCTAGGGGGTCCTCAAACTATGGCCTGCGGGCCGCATGGCCCTCAGAGGACATTTATTCAGCGCGCCGGGTGTTTTTGCCCCGTTTTTTTTTTTTAACTTCAAATTAGGTATGTGCAGTGCGCATAGGCATTTGTGCATAGTTTTATTTTTAAACTATCGTCCGGCCCTCCAGCGGGTTTGAGGGACAATGAACTGGCCTCCTGTTTAAAAAGTTTGAGGACCCCTGAAAGGACAACGTAGAACTATGCCTGTGGGTTCCCGAAGTTCTAAATCTTTACAGGAGCTGAGAACCGCATCTTTCTCTGTGAGCCACTAGCGGATTCCAACTGGCCGGCCTCATGGTCACACACATTCCACCAGGCTCCTTGAGCCTTAACTTGATAATTTAATGAAATGATACTTCTCCAAGTCACACTGTATCATGGTCTATAATCTTGCTATTCTAATATCAAATTTAAAATAAGGAATATAGTTAAGCTCCAAATCCATAAGCAATAAGATCATTGAATCTCTTTGGACACTATTACTTAAAAAAAGAAAAAACTCTGTCCAATTATTTTCAGCACAGAAAAGCTTCCAGTGTTTACAGCTTAGTATTTAATTGCTTTTTCTCTTCTTCTTTTGCATTGGTGAATCATTTTGAGCTTATAATAATGTCAAAATAAATAGTTTCCAGAGCCTCCAGGCATTCACTGTGTAATGATCATTTAAAAGATTTCTTGGTTAGAGGGTCCTCAAAAGAATAAAAAGCGTGTCCGCATCCCTGGTCATTTCTATATTCAAAAGAAGAAATTGCTCATCAAATGCTACAAGCCAATTTCTTTCTTCAGCCAAACTGCCCATTTTAGCATCACTGAATTAAACAAATGGTTCTACATTTCAAAGTCAACAATGATACTCTTTTCCCTTTAACACGAGCATCTTAAACAGCTCAAAAAGTAGTCGAGCTCTTTATTATGGCTTTTCCTGAGAAAGCTGTTTCGTTGTTTATTTTATTTATTCATCTAGACTTTCATTTTAAGATTTGTGTATTTTAAGTTCTGCTAGTCAGGACATTTTAAATGGAGCCAGATTTTTTTTTATACTTTGTCTTTTAAAATATAATGAGGCTGAGCCGTACATCCCTTAATAAAATATAAAGTCTTCCTATTTCTGTTTGTTTGTAATTTCCCTAAGGATAACTCTTAAAGTAGTAAAACCAAAACCCGCCATAATGAATTACATTTGGTCTACTGGGGGTTGTGGCCAACCTTTAGATAGAAAAATCCAGAGACTCCCTTCTGCATCTCCTTTCCCAACCAAACCCCGGTGGCTGGAGGCTGGAAGGAAGAAAGAGGCTGGGCTGCTGGGGCAGGGTGGGGAAGGGGTAACCTTGCAGATTATTTCAAATTCTACTCTGAAGGCAGAAAGTTATCCCAATGAGATAGCTAGAGATTCACTTCCTTAGAAAAAGATTGAAATTAATGTGTCCCTTAGAAAAGCCAAAGGAAAAAAGTCGTTATTAATTTAGGCAATTGAAGAACTTTGAAAGCCATGTCTAGTACATAAAAACACCTGTCCCTAGAGCCCATCGGCCTAGGAAACTGAATTTTTATACCATGTAAAATAAAGGAAGGTCATTTCTTAGACTTGCTCAACAGAAGATTGTCATTTTAAACCGGTTACTGTAATGAGAAGCTGGGTTTTCGTAAAAAGGACTGAATGCTTGAGTCAGTGTGAAATGAAATTAGAGATGCATGTTCTGCGCATGGCAGCATTTCTGGAGGAGTCTGTGTTCCCGTGACTGCTCTCAATCTGTGTCGTGCCTTCTGGGAAACTCACAGCGTGGTGCCCACATCTAGTCTCTCGGACTTTCATGCCAGCTTTGGAAAGGTGTTGAGTCTGTTGGATCTGCTGCACAGAGACAGCATGCAAGTGGACCCTTCCCACATTCCTCAGAGAGCAGCCCCCCAGTGTAAAGCTGTGGGTGAGGTTTGATGACCTTTGCCCCTTCATCATCCCGCATTCTTTGACGGACCCAAGCGCTCCCCTGAGGCATTACCGGAGAAGCAGCTACCCCATAGTTTCCAGATGGTGGGTATCAGCCTGTGTGCTCATTGGGATCGCCAGAGAGCTGTCCAAAAGACATCTTTGTCCCATCTCCACTGAGTCCGATTTTATTGGCCTGGAATGCAGCCTAGGTGCTTGGATATTTTTCTCTCTCATTAAGTTTTTATTGTGAATTGGGTGAAGGTTTACCAAGATCATCAGTTTTTTATTCAACAATTCATACACATTGTGTTTTATGCCACTTATTGCAATCTCCACAATATAATATGACTTATTCCACTCCCTACTTATATCTTCTGTTTCCCTTCCTCCTCTCTTCCTACCCTTCTGAACTTGGGCCTTGGATTAATACTGCCCTTTTGAGATCAAATGGTTTGCTGTTTTCAGGTTTGTGTGCCTCACTTGTGTAATTGCTCCCATTGTAGACCAATCTATTATTTGGCTGAATATTGAACCACAGGTAGGAGTTCATTTTCAAACTTAGTGAATAAGGACCATCATTTCAGAGGTTCTGTTAGTCCCTATCCAGCCAATAAGCCTGGTCTCTTTTATGACTGTGAATTTTGCTTCACTATCTAGGACCTTTTGATGTGATCCCTTTCAAAGAAGTTGGAATTGATAGTTGGAGATCATCTAGTTATTCTGTGCTCAGAGTCATGAAGTCTAATGTTCATGTGGTCCACTCACCACTCTTTCCTCCAGAGTGAGGGTGACAATACTTGCCACCTAGATGGCCACTTGTGAGCTTCTGAGATCCAGCTGCTACTCACCAGCGTGGATGTCGACCATAGTCTTTACAGTCTAGGTAATGACAATTGTTCTTGGTGTCCTTCACAACTATAATCCCCAGCCCCCAAGCCCAATAAAGCACTCCCTCCAGTTGTTCGGTTATGCCTAAGGAGTTTTGATAACTTCATCTTCTGTGTGCTCCGGAATATTCAATTCCCTGGATGATCAGAATGCTCAGTCAGGGCTCAGAATCTTGGTGTTAAGGCTCCTGGTGAGATCCTGGCACATCAGACACAGAGGTTGTGAGGCTAGAGGAGGGGCAGAAGGGGATCATACTGAGTCTAACAAGGAAAGAAAAGGAAATGAAGGATATAAGCAATTAAAAGCAAGCGCATAAATAGATACAAATACACAGATGGCCCTTGCAACATTATTCCCAATCTCGCAAACGTGTCAACGGTCTAAATACCCATCAATAGGTGAATGGATAAGTCAAACATGTTGCCTACGGTATATACAATGGACTACTACTCAGCCATAAAGAGAAATGAACTCTTGACACAGGCTACAAGAGGAATGAACCTCATAAGCATTATGCTGAGTGAAATAAATCAGCTTCAAAAAGGACACATTTTGCTTAATTCCACTTACAAGAAATATCTAGGCTAGGAAAATGAATAGAGACAAACATCTCCCAATTGTTTCCAGGGATAGGTAGGAAGGTAAGTATGGTTGTTACATAATGCCATGTCAATTGGACAAATAAGTGAGGTGGAGTCTTTCTTATACCTATATGAGTGTCCTTGGATTTATTTCTCTAGTCAACCCAGCCTAACCCAGTAGGGCCTGGAGGGGAAGTGCCATCCCTGAGACGATACTGAGCTTCCATAGGGTGATGACATAATTTTGGAATGGGTAAGGATGATAATATGAACAACATGCAGAATGCCACTTAGTTATAATCTTGTAGAGCGTGGAAGTGACGAATGTTTTGATGCATGTATATTTAGTACGATTTTTAAAGAGTGTACGCAAAAGAGCAATATGGCAAGTCTGTGTTGCCATTTGCTGTTGCTCAGCTAAAAGCGATTCGGGCCTGTGTAGTCCAAAGGGAACCACAGAGGCTCAGGAGGAAAGCTGGTACCATCTCCAACTAAGACTTGTCTGACCAAATGCAGAGTCTCCCTTCAAGTAACTGACAGGTCAGAGGCAGCTCATCTCTGCTGCAGAAGCAATGATTTGTCTCAATTCCCAGACCACTGTCACAACCATGTCTTGTTGCCCTCGGTGCCCCCCTTCCCCACCACAATAAGTCACTAGAAAGCCATGCTTCATTTAAAAACAAACAAATAAACCCCTTCTGCCTCCATCCTGGCACTGTTTCAGCTTATTTAGCATCATAACATATGTCATCTGTTTCCCTAAACAATCTAACATGGACATGGCACGATGGGACTGAGGAGTTAGGCAAATGAGTACCAGCCTGCCCTCTGAACACACACGATGGCATTTGACTTGCTGTCAGTAGATGCTGTCGCGTTTCTTCTCCTCTTTCCTGGAAAATAAATATAGAAAAGAAAGAGGCCATGAAAAGGGCTGCAAGATGTTTAGCTCTGGTCTTTCTAGAAAGTGTAGAAAAAAAGCATGTGACCCCTGCCTGCCTTTAGATGCCCCACTCCTCTGGCTAACAAGGACTGCGCACTGACCATGGACAAGACATCTGGATCTGGGGGGAGGATAAAACAATTGCCCCCACCAGCAAAGAGTTTCCAGATTTACGGGACTGCACAGGCCAGGGAGCAGCTCATAAAAAGAACAAGAAGAATCGCAAAGGAGGGTGTGCTCCAGCACCACTTCGTCCAGCTGCAGACACATGAAGGCAAAGTTTCCTTTGCTTTCAGTCAAGTTTATGATTTCCGCGGCATCCCTTACCAACACCTTCACAAAGATCTAGGTTCTTGGGTTGTTTCGTTCCAGGGCGGACATCACCTTGGTAAAGCCACACTTTATGGACAGCTCATGGTCCAAGAATTCCACCTATATGTTTTGAAAGGGGCCACGTTAAAACCCCTGGCTCAGACTTTCAGGACTGGGCACAATACAGCTAACCCACCATGGGGACAGCAGGATTTGGTAACACTCTCATCTCCATCACAACCTGGACCTGGCAAAGCTATTTTCTTCCACTCACCATCTTTCAATCAATATTTACTCAGCTATTAGTTGCTCCCCAGGCTCAGCATCAGAAAAGTGTTCAAACGTTACCGAATTGTCCATCTAATGGTAGAGGTCTGTGCAAGGGATATGAGAGCAAGAGGCTCAGAGATGATCAGTGGGTAACGAGAGAGGGATTCACCTTTATCATTTGTAGAAAGCCCCTGAGGCTTAGTCACATTGGCAGACTTTCCCTGGAGCAAGCAAATAAAGCTGCTCCCGGCTCAGCTCCATTCCTGATCTGGTCTTGCCATGAGACTATCCAGGCTTTGTCCCAACCCCACATTCTGGAAAGCACGAGTGGAAGGAGGTGGATCTTGGGGATACCATGGAAAAGAATGGGCATTGCACAACACTTCATTGTACTCATATGGAGCTTATACAAAGGCCAAGAGATAGAACCAGGTGAGACTGTGAACAGGACAAGGTGATACTGCATGGTTTAAAATCAGAAAAGGTGTGCATCAGGGTTGTATCCTTTCACTGTTCTTATTCCATCTGTATGCTGAGCAATTTATACAAGAAGCTGGTCTATGTGAAAAAGAACATGGCATCAGGATTAGAGGAAGACCCAAGTAATGTCATTAGGAACATTTTCTCACTAAAAATTTTAGGTCATGGCATCAAAAAAGTGTCATTTTAACCTAAATGGGTTTTTAGACCAGTGAAATAACAGCGAGAGTGAGTCAGCATTGTGCACAGAATTGAGCGATACTGGTTCTTTGGGAAATTCATAATCCAACACTGGCACTGCTGAGATAAAGGATGACAGTGAGGAAGATTCTACACCTGAGCTCTGTGATGGGCCAACGTGGTGCTCTACTCTCTTCAGGAATGGATGAGCCAGCTCCACCAAGATTCCCCTTTACTGGAGCACCTGCTATGTATGTAGACGTTGAACACAAGAACGCTTTGGCGTTCCTACAATGATTTCTGACCGATGAGGTCATCGAAAAATTGATTATGATAGCCCGGAGGTTTACTTTCAGGTTTTAACCCCTCTTCAGTTAATTTCTGTGCATGGGGGAAGGTTTGGGGCTTGCTTCATTTTCCTACATACGGTATCTCAGTTTGTCCAACACCATTTGTTGAGCAAGCAGAATTTGTCCCTTTGGATATTTCTGTGTCCTTTTTCGAAGGCTAGTTTCCTGTTGACTGGTGAATATATGTGTAGCTTTTCTGTTCGAATCCATTGATCTATATACCTCTCAGTGTACCAATACACTGCTCTCCCTTAGGGAAAAACAACAACAAAAGTTGTATGAGCCCCTATATAATGATTTTTTTAATGGACGATGAACTATTTTCCAGGCCAGCACTATCCTATGTTTGAGCACATTGCTGCAGCCACTGTGTCAATCCATCATGCCTTATAGCCTGCGGTACTCATGTTCAGGTATAGTGTTCTGCCATTCACAAGGTTCACACTGGCCAGTTCTTTCAGAAGTGGAAGACCAGGTCCTCGTCCCTCGTCTCTCTGTCTGGAAACTGCTGAAGTCTACCTGCAGTGAGTGACCCAGCAGGCATTTGAACTACTGGCTGCAAAATTTCCACCATTACAGCCAAATGCAGGCCACCACAGTACAACAGACAGTAACAGCATCTTAACACCACACAAAGGCTCCTCCCTGGGGAGACCACGTGTTCAGGCAATTGCTGCTGTTACACATGTAAGTGGGGGCTACATGAAGTCGCACCTTCTCCCGTGGCCCTTCCAGGAACAGGCCATTCTTCTGTTGTTTCTACTGGACTTAGGCTCAGCTGCCAACCTGCCCTCTGCACGCATTCTTCTCCTTACCCTTCCATGTCACCTTCTCTTTGCCCAAGTCAATACTGCTGGTCAGTCACCTACTGGTGGATGCTTGCTTCTGAAGTTTCTGAACCACATTTCCCCATGGTTATGAGACATTGCTGCTGCCACTGCGAGCATTTAACAGGTTACTTTACACCTTCAATGAGAAATCTAGGGGAATAGAAAGAAAGCTTCTTCTTTCTCCCAAGGAGTGGGTGGTGGTTTTGAACCATTTCCCTTGAGGTTAGCAGCCCAATGTGTAACCCACTACACCAGTAGAGCCTTGGTGGCACTGTCCAGCAATTATTAGACTGCTAAACATGAGGTCAGGGTTTCAAACCTACCAACTTCTCCTTGGGAGAACGATAAAGCTGTTCCCATAAAAGACTGACAGCTCCAGAAGCCCACTATAGGCTGGCTATGAGTTGGAATTTTGCGGTCATTTAGGGCTTTTTGGTGGCATGTGATTTTTTAGGGCTTTTAGGTTGTTTGTGGACGTTCAAGGTGTGTTTTGGGCATTCGGGTGGTTTGGGGTTTTTAGGGTGTTTTATAAGATTTTAGGGAGTGTTTAAGGGATTTAGGGGTGGTTTTTTAGAGTGTATAGGTATTTTTCAGCACAGTATGGTGTTTTTAGTGATGTTACAGAGTTCCTTAGGGATTTTAGGGTATTTTTAATATTATATGTGTTTTTTTTCCCCAGCATTTTAGGTTTTCTTAGGGCTTTCATGGTGTTTTCAGGGCATATATGGGGTTTAGGAATGTTTAGGGTTTGGGAATCTTCTAAGGATGATTTTTTGAAGTTTCACATGTTTGGGTGGGCATTTGGTGTTTTTTTGTGACTTTAGAGTGTTTATGGGATCCTGTCAATTTGCAGCTTTAATTCCACAAAGAAAAGTCAGACAGCAAGCCAGAAAGGAGCAGGAAATGAAGGGGAAGCCCAGGCCACATGTTACAGCTGCCAAGTCCGGAGAACCTAGGTGTGGTCGTTGGCTACCTGGGACCGGGAGTGGGGCTGTGCTCCTGCCCAAGGGTGCTAGGGAGTAAACCAATCTCAGCTGGACGTTTGGCTTTTCTACTACTTAGCCGACTCCATGAACTTTCCCAAGGGCAGCTGGCGAATTGCCAGGGGAACCCAGCTAGACCCCCCACACAAAAGCACAGGGATGGTTACAGGAACAGGAGGTTTCACACAGTGGATGTGCAGGGCTTGGGGTCGGGATTGGGGGCCAAGGTGAGGAAGGGGCAGCAATAAGGCCTGGTCCCAAATAATCAGACACTGAGCAATAAAAGTACAAGGACTGCCAAGAGAACATGGGGACAAAGGATGGCTGGACTTCATTTGATATCTTTGGACGTGCTGTCAGGAGAGACCAGTCCCTGAAGGGACATCAAGTCCATGAAGGACATGATGCTTGGCAAAAAGTGGAGGACGGGCAATAAAACAGCTCGAACCAGCGGCTACATCAGTGGGCATAGTAACAATGGTGAGGATGGTTCGAGACCTGGCAGTGTTTTATTTTACTGCTTGTGTTTTTCTAGAACTGTCTTTCCTGGATGCACGAGGAAGGATAACTGTGCTTGTGGGAAGCAAATGCACAGTGGGCAGCGCTTTGGCCAACATAGGTACACCACCGGCACACAGTGCCCCCTTACTTGGCATCCAAAGTGACAGGATTTGTCTTTCCCCAGAGCTCTCCAGCCCTGGGGGAAGTGGCCCTGCCTTCGGCGCGCCGCCAGGGGGCAGCACTGCTGCTCTCTCACTGGCTACATCTGTGAGGACCCAGAGAGCAGCTCCTTTCTGCTGCTCTCCTCTCAGACTTCTGCCAGAAGCCTTGGCTCCTCCTGGATCCTCCCTTGATTCCCACTCTGCACCTTTGGGGACGCCCAGCCCATTAACTCTCTCCCATCCTTCCTTGCTGCCTCTTCTCCAGATGCCTGAGCTGGGCTTCAAGTAGTTGTAATGTTATGCTTAGGTGAGATGTGTTCAGCTTGTTTACTGTCTGTATACAAGAAAAGAGTGCAGCCCAAGACATCCACCCTTTTGTTCCTCTATGGAAAGCCTGTTACGTGTCATAGTCTTCTCTCTGTGCAGTGCTTTCCTCTGCTGCTGATGCTTTTACATGAAATAGGACTCGGTGTGTCACCGCTACAGGAAATTATCTCTGAAAAAATAATATGCCCAGAACTCAGAAACAGTGTCAGCTTGCATCTGGCATCATGGAAGCATCATGGGTGTGTTTCCATTCATTCGCTCCTGAGTGTCACATGTTAAACTCAGTGCATAGCATAAACAGCAGCAGGCACAAACTGAGACAAAGCACACCCTTTGCTGTGAAGCACATTCCGACTCCTGGCTGCCCCTGTGCCACAGAGTAGAACTGCCCCGCAGGGGCTCCCTAGCTGTCATCTTTACAGAGGCACATGGCCACACCTCCCTTTTGGGAAGCCACTGGGTAGGTTTGAACTTCAGGGTTGTAGTAGTTGATATTGTAGAGCCCTGGAGTCAGTTCGGATTCATAGGGGCCTGTGCACTAGAGAGAGAAACAAAGCCCAGTCCTGCGCCATCCTCGCACTTGTTACTGTATTTGAGCCGATTCTCGCAGCCACGGTGTCAATCCACCTAAGTAAGGGTCTTCCTCTTGTTTGCTAACCCTCTGCCAAAAATGATGCCCTTCTTGCAGGACTGGTTCCACCATAGTAATATGTCCAAAGTACCTGAGACAACGTCTCCGCATCCTCTTTCAGATCTCCTGCCTTTAGTTTGTCAGCTCACTTCGATGGAGTCGATGCTGAGCCATAGCGACTCTATGAGATCAGAGCAGAACTATCTCTGTGGGTTTCCCAAAGGCTAACTCTATGGGAGTAGAACGCCTCATCCTTTTCTTCTGAGGACTGACTGGTGGTTCCCCACTGCTGACATTACAGTTGACACCCAAGGCATAAGCTACTATGCCACCAGAAGTCCCTTGCCCCTGTGCAATAACCAACACCACCTACACACAAAACCCACCCCTTCTCTGTCAGTTTGATGTATGGTGATGGCTTGAGTTGCTATGAAATTGGAAGCTACTAGGGGGAACCCGACAAAAACTACAATTTTTTCAAAACTATGCATTTAAATTTTTTATCCCCTTCATAGTACTCTCCATTACACTTCACACATTTGTCTAATCTGTGATTACATTCTTGGAAACATTTTTCAAACTCAGCAGTTTGGGTGACACCCTTGTTTTTTTCCCCCCCTCTTCTGTGTTGTCAAACCACTGTCCTTCATTCATGGAAACAGAAAGAAGTCACATGGAGTGAGTTCAGGTGATTAGGATATGAGGGACAAGAGAGGCATGCTTTTTTGGGGGATGTTTTCATACTGTTATTTCTTTTCTCTTTTTTTATAATCATTTTTTGGGGCCTCATACAACTCTTATCACAATTGATACATACATCATATTTGTACATTCATTGCCCTCATCATTCTGAAAACATTTGCTCTCCACTTAATCCGCTGGCATCAGCTGATAATTATTCCCCATCCCTCATGAACCCTGAATAATTTCTAAATTATTTTGTCATATCTTACACTATACAATATCTCCCTTCAGCCACTTTTCTGTTGTCTGTCCCCCAGGGAGATGGTTATATGTAGATCCTTGTCATCGGTTTCCCCTTTCCATTCCTCCCTCCCTCTACCCTCCTCGTATCGCCACTCTCACCACTGGTCCTGAAGGGATCATCCGCCCTGGATTCCCTGTGTTTCCAGTTCCTATCTGTACCAGTGTACATCCTCAGGTCTAGCTAGATTTGTAAGGTAGAATGGGGATCATTTTAGTTGTGGGGGAAGAAGCATTTAGGAGCTAGAGGAAAGTTGTATGTTTCATTGTTGCTACAGTGCACCCTGACTGGCTCCTCTCCTCCCTGCTACCCTTCTGTAAGGGGATGTCCAATAATCTACAAATGAGCTTTGGGTTTTCACTCCACACTCCCCCGTATTCACAAAGATATGATTTTTTTGATAGCCTCTGGCCTTTACTTCGGGGTCTTCGGTCCCTGCAGAGTGGACACATGCCTGCTGTGCGGGTATGGGACGTGTCGGAGCGCAGCCTGGTGGCGGAGCTTCAGGAGCATAAGTATGGCATGGCATGTGTGGCCTTCTCATCCAGTGCCAAGTACATTGTCTCAGTGGGCTACCAGCATGACATGATCGTCAATGTCTGGGCCTGGAAGGTGAGTGGGCTGCTGGCCTCAGGACAGGCGGGGCCGGGAGGGGAGCCAAGAAACTGCTGACCGGTGGCCTTTACTTCCGCCTGCTGGCCTCAGTCCCTTTCTAGAGAACTCTGAGCAGAAAGGAGCAACTGGGTATCTAGGATGCTGAAGAAGGGGCAGAAGGAGAGGTCAAGTTCACAGCTTGTCTAACCTTCAGTGTGTAAGTTTCTTTTCCCTCAGCTCCTAGAAGCAGAGCCTTGATTTCCCTTGACTTTCTCTCCAGAAAAACATTGTAGTGGCTTCCAACAAGGTGTCCAGTCAGGTGACAGCAGTATCCTTCTCTGAGGACTGCAGCTACTTTGTCACTGCAGGCAACCGGCACATCAAGTTCTGGTACCTCGATGACAGCAAGACCTCAAAGGTGAGGCAGCAAGTAGCCACTAGGATGGGGTCTGCCCAGATATGTTCCACCTGCGCCCCCTTCTGCATGCTCAAAAGCCCCTTGGAAGTCTCAGCTGGGCCAGGTGCTATGTCAATATGCAAGGGAAGCCTTCTCCCTCCCTCCCCAGGGCCTGCTTTCCAGGGGGTAGCCTGCAGGGTGTGTGGGTGGCACCTGTGGTGGGTCTCCACAGGTGAATGCCACTGTACCCCTGCTGGGCCGCTCTGGGCTGCTGGGGGAACCTGCGGAACAACCTGTTCACTGATGTAGACTGTGGCTGCGGGAAGAAGACTGACAGCACCTTCTGTATCACATCCTCTGGGCAGCTGTGCGAGTTCAGTGACCCGGAGACTGTTGGACAAGTGGGTGGAGCTGAGTGTAAGTGAATGCTTTGTCGGCACCCTCCCGTCTGTCACCTCCGGGCTCCAGGGCACCTGAGTCTGCATGCACGCTGGGGGAGGCCCCAGGCGGAGGAATGTGTTTGGGAACCTCTCTGCTTGCTCGCCCTCTCTGTCTCTGCCTCTTCCTCTGCTTTCCTCTTCTGCTCAGCACACAGACAGCATCACAGTAAGTGTGCTGGCCCTGTCCGCTGCCTCTGCTGCCTTTCTCTGGGCCGGCCTTTTCTGGGTGTGTCTTTGCCCAAACCTCAGGTGCCTTATAAGGCTTGCTGACTCCTTCCCCCTAATTGCACGGGGCTGTGGGCCCTCTGGCCAGCTGCTGTTAGAGGGAGGGGCATTGAGGGGCTCTGCCCAGGGCAGCTGGCCTGCCTTGCGCTTGTCCTTGCCTCTTGGCTCATGGCTGTTGAGGTGTCCGGTGAAGGAGTGGACAGACGCCCTTGCTGACTGTGGCTTCTGTGCTCACAGACCACAGTGGCCCACTGCATCTCGGTGAGCCAGGACTACATCTTCTGCGGCTGTGCTGACGGCACCGTGTGCCTTTTCAACCCCTTCAACCTGCACTTCCTCAGCACGCTGCCCCGGCCCCATGCCCTGGGCACAGACATTGCCAGCATCACAGAGGCCAGGTGAGCGGTGTGGGTGGGCCCCTGAGTCCTGTCAGAGCCCCACTCTGTGCCAGGCCGTCCCTGGCATGCTGCAAGGAGAGGAGGGCACACATAGACCTCTGGGAAGACCCTTGCAGTCAAGCACAGGTGGGTCTTTTAGCATTTGTTGCTCACTGTGGGCAACCGTGGTAATCTGAGTCTGCAGTGTGGTAATGCATTGTCCTGTAAACACCACAGCTAGGACAGACGGGCAGTTCCTTAGGGTTTCTGAGAGAGGCTGGAAACCTGACGGAGCAGGCCTTTCTCCCTCAGGGTGGTCCTGGGTAGCAGCTAAGGTAGGAGGGTCTTATTGTAGCCTCGGGCCTTGGGTTGGGTGATTGCAGGAAGTGAAGTTTTGCTCTGGTTTCAGTGCTGCCAGGAAGCGGGGCAGTTCTGCAGTTGGGTATATTAATTTCTCATTCAGGGAAGGAGTGGGCTAAATCTGCAAATGGCAGGAAATGATATATGACCATGACTGGTTTGCACAGTGCCCTTCCTTTTCCTCTGACGTGAGTCTAGAAGGGCCTGACATCTGCTTGGCTGCATCACGGCCACACACTGTCCCCGCCTGATGTTGGGGGCTATGAAATAGCTTGTGTTCTTTTGCAGAGCCCCATGGCAAGGAATGCCAGGCCAGCCGCTGCGTTCTTTCTCCAGTGACTGCTGGCCAACCTGCTGCTCCTCCCTTTAGTGCCCCTTTGCATTAGCGCTAACTCACCAGTTTGCCCTGTCTGCCCTGGACACCCTGACCCCCTCTTTCCTCAGTCGCCTTTTCGCTGGAGTGGCCAATGCGAAGTATCGGGACACCATCACCTTGACCTTTGATCCTGCAAATCAGTGGCTGTCTTGTGTGTACAATGACCATAGTACTTATGTCTGGGATGTGAAGGACCCCAAGAAAGTGGGCAAGGTGTATTCAGCTCTCTATCATTCCTCCTGCGTCTGGAGTGTAGAGGTACGTGGGCCAGGTCTGCTGAGACTGACCGTGTTTCCTGGCCTACCATTAGGAGCTGGGGTTCCTCAAGTGTGGAATTTGTTTCCTCCAGCACCCTTGCTCCCCAAGCTGTGCCCCTGGGTCCCTTCGTATCTGTTAATTGGCTCTGAGGATGGGAGGGGATTTTAGTGCTGACTCATCTCAGACGTTTTTCAGTATGCCCCTGTGCAGTCTTAGCTTGGCCTCTTTGGACATGTTCCTGAACTTGACCAAACCTTAGTTTCTGCAATTGTGAAATGACATACCTGATGCATTTGATTTTTACGAACAGGAGACAATGTAAGTGGGAGATTTAGAATGCCTAGTACTTACTAGGTGCTTGGTTAATGTATATTCCTTTACTTGTTAAAGACAAGAGCTAATCATTATGACTTGCTTGCTATGGGATAAGCCGTTGCCTCCAGGGGACAGGATGGGGGAACTTTAGGCCCCCAAGGACAGAGGTTCAGGAGGGTTTAGCTGAAAAGGGTTGGGGACAAAATTTATTATCTCCAAGGGAAAGATACTAACTTGACAATGAAGAAACGGCAAAACCCACCCTTAGCCAAGTCATTAAGGTTAACATCCCGTGGCAGCAGCATGAATCTGGTGAGAGGGTACACTGAGAGGTTTCAAAATGTTCCCAGAAAATGTTATGACTCTTAAGAACTCCCAATAAAATGTTGAACAACAACAACCAACGTTGATGGAAAGTTTCTTTTAGTTCTGTTTTTCCATGCAGCCTCCTCCTAGCATTGTGTCTGGTATTCTTGACCCAAATGTATAAGGAACTTAGGATAGTCATGAGGAAACATCAGGCAACCTTCATTTGAGGTACACCTGCCAGAGTAACTTATCACACTCTCCCAGGTGTCAGGGTAGGAAAGACAAGCAAAGACTGAAAGCCATTCTAGACTGGGACAGATGACACCCATGTGCCGTGGGGGCTCCTAGGATCCTGGAGCAGAAGAAGTCCATTCGTGGGATAAACAAACAAACTCATTGGCATTGGGTTGATTCCAACTCAGAGCAACCCCCGCTGGTGACATTTAAATAAAGTCTAATAATGTTGTACCAGTGTGACCTCCGTGGTCCTTATCACTGTGTACTGTAGTGCATAAAACATTAATACGAAGGGAGACCAGGTGAGAGAGTTGAATGTGACATATCTTGACTCATTTTTCTAAAGGTTCAACCCAAAAGGTAAAGTAAAACAGCTCTTGATGGAGAGGAAAAGGTGGAAGGGGGTGGGTGATGATTCTTTCCCCCCGCTGCCTGGCACTGAACGGGCTCTCCTCTCTTCTCATTTTGCAGGGTCTACGAATTGCAGTTCCTGAGTGAAATGCTGAAGGTGGAGGCCCATGAGTCAGAGATTCTGTGCCTGGAGTACTCGAAGCCAGACACAGGTACCTGGCCCTGGCCTGGAATGGCCTTGAGTGAGCCCCTCCAGTCTGGCCAGAGCCACTGATACTTGTCCTGCCTCTTGACTATGGGGCTGATCGTTCTTTTGGCTACCAAAAGAGTTAGTGATCCTTCTTGATGTCTCTGAAGGCTTCTTGTTGTTTCTGAAGGCTTTGGGGAGGACTGCATCTCAACTCTGCCCGACTCCATGGCTCATGTGGCTTAAGGATGTGGGGCTCAGTTTCTCTGGGTGCTCTTTGCTGGGCACTCATGTTGGGCTGCGATCCACAAGCTCAGCAGTTTGAAACTACCAGCCGCTCTGCAGGAGAAAGGTGGGCCTTTCTACTCCTGTAAACAGTTACAGTCTCAGAAGCCCATAGGGGGTATTCACTATGAGTCAGCATTAACTTGATAGCAGCAGATTTGATTTTTGTAAAGTCTTTTTAAAGCCAACCAAAAGCTGAATCAGTGAAGATCTGCTTTAGACATTGTGCTCTTTTAAAGAATAATCTGTCTGTGATCAGATTGACACAGGAACTTGGAAGGTTAGGTGAAAAGTTTAAGGGGCAGTGAGCTTATGTGTGTGATGGAAATTTGGAATTGGAAAAGGACAGTGAGAATGGCTACATAATTTCAGAAATATAATGAATGTTAGCAAATTGTACATGTAGAAATGATCGAATTGGTATATATTTTTGTGTGCATTGTTTTAGATCAGGGAGAAGACTCGAAGTTCAAATATAATTTACAGAGACCCCCTTGTTAAATCTTGAATGGGACAAAGTCCAGAAAAAACAAATCATCTGGTTGAGGGAGACCGTAAGCATGAGGCCATAATGGGGACTGAAGGATTCACAACAGCTCGGTCACATGGAAAACAAAGGAAGCCCCTTTAAAAGTCAAGTTCCCAGCAGATCAGACCATCACAGTTGGAAATGTGACTACAGAAATGGGAAAGGGACCATGATTGGAGTAAATACATTATTGCAGACTAGAAAAGTTTACAGGACTGGTTCAGGGCCCTCCAACCATCTTGGTCAGGGCATGAACGTGCAACCTCAGTACCCCAATTCCCATCAAGGGCATACTCAGGCAAGTTCTTGAGGGCTAGACTACTCCTCACCAGGCTGGCCAGAGGAGTGGGTGGAAGCAAACAAACTCTGCCTGAGGGCAAAGCATTTTACGTTGCTAGTTCAGAGTCATGGAGCTCTAGTGCCATAGAAGGTTATGGGTTGGGCGGTTAACCACAAGGTTTCACTCTTCAAAACCACCAGCCAGCTCCAGGGAAGAAAGATGAGGCTTTCTACTCCAATAAAAATATATAGTCTGGAGATTAAAAGCCCCAATGTAAGTTAACTGGGTTGATTCCTACTAGAGGGATAATGTGTGTGGGCCAGATGCTTGCAAGGTCCCTCAAGGCAATGCTGCCAGACTGCAGTCTCTGCTCCCTGCTGGTGGAGACAATGGATTGCTTTTCTCTAAAACTTGGAACCATTAGCTTGGTTCCAGTAGGTGGAGTTCACACCCTACTGATAATGGTTCATATGGAGATCCAGAAAACAGGTCAAAGTTAAGCTGCCATTCTAAATGTAGGATCCGCCCATTTTGTCACCTGTATACCCCCAATCCCTCCTCTTCCTATTGCATGTATGCCCCTAGACCACCCCTTCTCACCGCTGTATAACATAGTCCAAGTCCTTCCTGTGATGTATGTCTTTACCCTCCCGTTTCCAATTCCCCTTGTCCTCCTTCCCTTCCCCCTCTCTCCATGTGGACCACCAAGTGGGGCTGAGGTGAGCAATGCTACCATGATATGTGTGTGACTGCATTATTGTAATATCTCTTCTATCTCTCATGCTCCCAATGACTTTAATATTTATATCTCAACCCTTTATGTTTCCAGGGCTTTCAATGACATTAGGCATCTTTTCAATGTTTATGAATCATGCTTATGAACCTCTCTTCTGTTAGTTGTCTGTGTGTATGCATTGCCTGTATTAAAAACATATAGAACCGAGCAATTTGTCTGGAAAAATAATTTATAGAAACTTTATGTTAGATTGCCATGCGTTTTGCATAGCCAATTGTTCTTTTAAAACACTTTTCTTGTCATTGTGATACCATGCTAAAAGGTAAAAACATCTGTATATAGTCAAATAGCTTTATCTTTCCTTTAAAGACATGAACCTTCGTGTCTTGCTTAAAGTTTCCACCTCACTAAAGCTAAATTGCTACCCTCGAAAATAAATCCCTCTAAGTTTTTAATGCTTTGAATATTTTATCGCTCTAATCCTCCTGGAGTTTATTTTTGAATGTAGTATGCTCCTTCCTTTGATTTCTTGTAAATTCAGCCAATTCAACCACTCATTAACCAAAGTATTCCTTTACCACTGGATTGTTTTGCCACCTTTGCTTTGCATAGCATATAGTTCTAAATTATATCCCAGACTACTGAATTATTTGCCAGAGTGGCTTTACTAATTGTACACTGGCATCACAACACGCGGGAGCTTCGGAAAGATCGTGGGAGAAAGGAATGAAAAGAGAAGATAATTTCCCATGAATTTTTGAAGCTTCCTCGTACAGGTGCTTTACAGTAAGTCGACATTAGGGTTTATAATCAATAAAAAATTCAACTGTGATCCAAGAATGAGGGGCGTGACATTTCCTGGTTGAGACAAAAGCGAACAGGCGAGCAGAATACGAAAAGAATTGGTTAACCGATGAAACTGCAGCCAAGTGTTAGCTGTTATCACAAAAATGAACACACAGAATATTCTTGAACTTGGAAGTGGGAACTTCAGCCTTTCAACGGCCATCGACGGTGCGGGGCAACATCCCCGCACTCCTACGCTCAGGAAGGGGGTTCTGGGGTCTGCGGCGCCGCGGGGCACAAGTGGGGCGAAGGGCTGCGAGGGAACGCCGAGGCAGAGGGGTCCCCGCGAGGCGGCTGCGGGCCGCTCCAGAAGGCAGGGGTCCGGGGGCTCTGCGGTCCCTCAGGACCCTCCAGGAGAGGCTCCAGAAAGGCAGCTGGAGGCCCCAGCCGCCCGTGCAGCTCGCTGGGAGGCGCGGGCGCACGTGCTCCGCCGGTCCGGGCGGCGGGGGCGGCTGAACGGGCCCTGGCCGTGGGCGGCGGGCGGCGGGCGGGCGCAGTGCGGCGCCGGGCAGGCGGGAGGTGACCGCGCGGGGCGGTCGCGGCGGCTGGGGCTACTGACGGCACACGGATCCGGAGCGCACTGCGCGGGGCGGGGCGCCGCGCAGGTGAGAGCGGCAGCGGACCCGGATGCGGCGCGGCTGAGGGCGGCCGAGGGCGGGGGGTCGCGGCGGCTAGCTCTTGGAGATCCCGGCCGGAGGCTCCGGCGCCGGTGCTGCGCTTCCTGCCGGCTCGAAGAACGAGCCCGAGCCTGGCCGCCCTCGGGATGCCTTGCTGAGGCTCCGCCGGACGTCCCCAACAGGGGGGGGGGCGGGGCGGGGCGCGTTCGGGCGCCTCCTGAGGGCGCCTCAGCGGAGAGCGGCGTTGGCGCCGTGGAGTCTACGCGGGCGGCCCAACCCGCCTGCCACTCAGGTGTCTTTTTGCAGGGAAGTGAGTTTTAGGAGCGGGAAACCTGTGGTGGGCGTGACTGACGTGTTTTTAAATCATTTTCTATACATTTAAAGCTGTAAAGGCAAAACTTCATGATCCAATTAATATAGCCAAAAATTCAGGCTTGATAGAAACATTTAGAATCCAGCCACTGGGGGTAAAGTCCCCTTATTCCCATCTGTTATTGGAGGAAGGTATGAGAGAGATTGGATACTGCGGTGGGAAGAAATAGAGCCAAATAGGAATGTCTGCTTCTATAGGGAGAATGTATCAGCCATGCGCTCACTTTAAGGCAGCACAGCTTTAAGGGAGAATCTGTGGAAATGATAGATTACCGCAGGAACATGAACTTGGAGTATATCTCCAACTAACAGAGTGGTGGTCTTTCAGCCATGGAACATTAGTCTCCCAGATTCCCTCTGTACCAGTCAGGGAATAAGTCCCAGTATTATTTCCCTTGGTGCTAGTATCCCACATTTCCCCTCTCTGCATTATGTTTAAGATTCAATAGTGTCACGGAGGCAACATGGTCTCTTTTCATATCTATTAGCTTCCTATAGAAGTGACATGAGACTGCAAGCATCACAATTATGATAAAAAACACAGTCAGACTGGAACTTAAGCTATGTGAAGTACTTTGCCCCCAAGCTCGCGGGTCCAACCCTTCCATGCTACTCATCAATTGCTTAATCACATCAGAGCCAGGAGAAGCCTCAAGCTTGTCTTTGAATGTATAGAAAATATCCTTTTTAAGCTGATCAATATCTAATGAAATGTTTCCCTTAAACCCTTGCAAATGTTTCCTAATCAAATTCCAATCATGCAATGTCTTATTATAAGGATAAGTGGTTATACAGAAATCAGTTACATTCCAATCACATTATAGCATTGACAAATTCAAAATCTTGATCTTTCAGCAAAGCAGTCTGCAGTAATGTAGGGACTTTATGGATGTGCTTTATACAATTGATGTATGTACACGTATGGATTGTGGTAAGAGTTGTATGAGTCCCTAATAAAATGTAAAAGAAGAAAAGAGAAAAAAAATGATTAGGGCAAAGACTGTACAGATGTGCTTTATACAATTGATGTATGTATATATATGAACGGTGAAAAGAATTGTATGAGCCCCAATAAATTGTTAAAATTTAAAAAAAAATTCATTTAAAAAAAATAAATAAAATAAAATTAAAAAAAAATGAGTAAATGAACTTTGTCACACATAAGATTCCTCTTCTCCTTCTGTTTTAACAATTTAAATAGTAAAGCATTGCTAGATCTTGAACCAGTAAAAGTACTAGTTAGATAACCTTCATTGTTATGTAAATACCGGCTCCCATCCCTCAGAGAATTAAGAGAGCTAACTAATTGGGAGAACTTCTTATCATACTTTGAAAGACTGAAAAAATTCTTAATAAATTTGTTCAGCTGATCTTGAAGTAACTTACCAAGCAGACATTTTTTCTCCAGGCTTACCAATAAGGTTATAGGCTCAATTGAGCCGTTTTGCCTTTCAGGCTTCTCACACTGTATGATTTTACCTTGCAATATTCTGTCTTGGTTAACTTCACTCATTCCCTCTATGCTGGCTTTAGGGGAAGTTAATGGGAGGGCCTTAGGCCCCCCTGAATGCCCTAAGGAAATGACCCGGCATCCACAGTTAACAAACCTTTTTCCTTCCATTTCTAATTCCATGTGGGGGCGCTGTTTCTCCACAACAGCAGTCCAGAAGACTGCTTGATTTATAGGGTGGTCAAACTTCTCAAGTACTCTTTCCTGATAGGTATAAATTTTTACTCTAGAAATGCAAGGAAGGGAAAATTGGCTTAAGCGATCCTACATTTTTACAAACCATGGTATATCAGAACTCATTACTGCCTTAATTTCTTCTTCACAATCCTGACCAATAACTCCAGCAACACCTTGAGAATTTATGTTGGACTTTCTTTTTTTTTTTTTTTTTTTTGGACTTTCTTAATAAACTTCCTATAGTTCTTTTAGGTAGTGGACCCCAATTACTGCTCTTCGTTTCTGATTCAATCACAGTTTTGGGCTTTTTCTTACAACTCTTATCAACTCCAGTATCAATTTTAATTTCTTGAGTACTAAGGTTAAATCTTCCTGATAGAAACTGTATTAATCTTTCAATAAGAGGTCCCTGCTTTTGAGGATCAAGCTCCTGTGAAGGCTTCTGAGCCATCTCTTGGTTATTCAAACCAACTGCAGTGAGAGCAGAGACTAGGTTTTTGCCTCTTTGGCTAGGTCTGTTCTCCTGCTGTGAGGCTGCTAGATAAAGGCGATTTCTCTCAAAGATCTTCTTTGCTCCAGTAGGCAGACACCTTGCCTACCACGCTCTGCTATGAGGGCTCTGCATCAAGCTTCTTCCACTATTTTCCCGCCGGGAAGTCTTTGCTAATGGCGACCCTTCACTGTTGATTTTTGAACGACATTGGCTCGCCCAATGAGTTCCCTTCCTACAATGGAGGCAGAGTTCAGGTTCGTTTAAACCCGATCTCCATGGTCCTGGCCCATGCTCTGACATTGGCTGCAGCCTGCTCTGCCTACACTCTTTTGAAGATGACTTGTCTTCCCACAACTAAAGCACTTTCTTCCACGTCTGATATAGTTTGCCAATGAAGCTGCCATGAGGTCTGCCTTGTATTCCTCTGCCTCTACATTCCTGCATATCCTAAAATAACCCAGCAAAGTGCCCTGTTCGCTGTAGGGATGCAAGGCATTTTTACAGTGCTTATTAGAGAAATCATAAGATAGCTTGTGCACTAGGTCTCTTACTGCCTGAACATTCTTCACACATTTGGAAATAGCATCTTCCAGTCGGGACACAAAGTCATCGTAACGCTCATCATTCTGTTGTCTTATAGCCCTGTAACGCGGCGTTCTCTCTTCTGATGGAATTATCTTTTCCCAGGCCCTTAAGCAAACCTCATGTATCTGTCCTATTGTCTGTTCAGTAAACTGTAGTTGAGACTCAACTGTAATATAATTTGCATCCCCTAGCAATTGATGAATTCCTATATCTATCCCATCCTCAGCATTCTTCCCAGCTCTTGCAAGGGCTGCTTCCTTCCATAGCATTTGATATCACAAGCATTCTGAAGAGTAAAGACAAATTCTCACTAAAGCTTTCCAATCTGTAGGGGTCCAGCTGTCAGACTCTGCTAGAGCCCTTATCATGCTAATTACAAAATGTGAGTCTGGGCCGTAGTCATTGATTGCCTGCTTGAGATCTTTTAGCAACTTAAAAGGCAAAGGCACTGTGAATTCCTTTTGGTTCTAACAGGATAAGACATCTTGCATTCTAAATCTTCTTCTGCAATCCCTCTTCCTACTCTGGAGAGTAAAGGTGCTTTCCTATACTTTGCTTCTTTACGTCTATTCTCTGAGCTACTCTTTTCAATCTGGATATCTTGGAGTTCCACTTCCTGAACTTCACCTTCTGTGCTAGCTCTCCTAGTTTGCATTTCTTTGGAGCTAATCTCTCTACCTTCAGGGCTGGCTTGCTTGATTGTTTTACAATCTCTGGCCTTTCTTACACTAAATTCCAGCAGGAGAGCAGTTGCTTTTACTATGTCCCCTTCTGACTCAGGCTCATTCTTTTAGCTCTGCCTAAAATCTTCTCATCTGCCTGAAACCCGTTCTCACTGCTTCTCATCTGATTTAAATTTGGGCATCTTAGACGTTGCCTGTTCTGCTTCTTGGCTTTCTCTACCTTTGAAAGCAAGGGAGCTTCCTGGGATTGTTTAATAGCCATGCTTTGGATCTTGCAATCCACTGCCTCTAGTACTGTATCACCTTTAAACCTTCGGAGTCTGCAGTCTCGCGAGAGCATACAGGCTTTGGCAATGAGGTTCTGTTCTAGAATTGGAGGCTTTAGATAACAAACCAATCCCTGCCTTTTCAGTTTTTCCTAAAGTTTCATAACCTAAATCATGCTTATTCACAGACACTTTAGCTTGCTTTGCTAGATTTGAATAGACACAAGACTTCTCACTAGACTGTTCATCCTTATTCAATTCCTCCTGCAAAAGTTTTAAAACCATCTTAACTTGTACCCACAGAGACCACTTCTCCATAGGGATACTCTCCCCATCTCTGTGCTTCCTTTAAGTTGACAATGACCTCCTCCCAGGTCTCTAAATCAAAAGTTCCTTCCTCTGAGAACCATGAATTATACCTTTTTACTACTTTTAGAAAACATTGTATCTTTTTCTTCGTTACTTTTACACCTTGTCTTTTCAGTAAGTAGAGAGCATGGTACCATAAGTTTCAGGTTTACTTTTACCTTGCTCCCATTATCCTCTTTAAAATTCTAATTCACTATTTCCACTACTTCTCTGTCGATCCCCACACCGGATCCTCACTTCGCACAATTTTCAAATTCACTCTACATACCAATGGGGCCATATAATTGTTATATGGGATATAACTCATATTGTCCCACGTTGTGCGCCATTTGTCTGGGGAAGCCCGCCTTGTGCTGGGGCTCCAGCCTCCAGCCCAGTCCTTGAGCCTCCTGCCTGGTCTCCATCCCACCTCCCTTCGTCCACACTGAGCGTGGACCTGGCTGGTAAGATCATGGCCATCCAGGAGGTGAGCATGCTACCATGAATTGTGTCTGACTGCATTATTGTAATGTCTCTTCTATCGCTCATGCTCCCGGTGACTTTAATATAATATTTATATATCTCAACCATACAATTGTGCTTATTGAACCCAAGATTACTGGTGGGGGGCTGGCACCCCAACTCATACCACAGTACATACCATTTGTCTAGTTCTTCAATGCTTCCTCTCCCGCTCACTCCCTCCAACTATCATGACCTCAGCTCTACCTTACAAAGCCGGCTAGACCAGAGCATGTACACTGGTACAGATAAGAACTCTCAACACACAGAATCCAGGACAGATAAACCCTTCAGGAACAGTAATGGAAGTAGTGATAACATGAGGGTAGGGATGAGATAGAGGGAACTGATAGCAATGATTGATGTATTAACACTCACACCCCAGGGGGACAAGCAACAGAAACATTGGTGAAGTGAGACCTTGGACATTGTAAAATATGAAAGTATAATTTATCAAGGTTTCATGAGGGTGGGAGAGTGGGAGAGAAGGGGGGAAAAGGAGCTGATACCAAGGGGTCAAGTATAAAGAAAATGATGATGGTACCGTAGGTACAAATGTGCTTGATACAATTGATGTATGCATTGTTATAAGTGGTGTAAGAGCACCCGATAAAATGACTTAATTTTTTAAAAGTGTTTAGGTAGATCTTGATGGAGGATAGATTGAGAAACAATAGTTTCAGAATTTGATAATTTTGCTTAATAATCAAACTGAAAACTCACTGCCATTGCATCTTTTGTGACTCACAGCAACCCTGACTTTCAGCAACCCTATTGGACAGGGTAGAGCAGCCCCTGTGAGTTTCTGAGACTGCAACTCTTTACAGGGGTAGAAAGCCCTAACGTTTCTCTCTCAGAGCGGGTGGTGGTTTTGAACTATGTGGGTAGCAGCCCAAGTGAAAACCACTATGCCACCAGGGCTCCCTGTGCCACATAGCGGGAGCTGTTGTTTTCCCAAACATTCACTTGGCTATTTCTTTTATAAGAAGCCAAGTAATTTGGCAGCTTATTTCTGTTCCAGTTTTCTTATATAGAAAATGTGGTGACAGTGTGAACCTGTTTGTTGTAGTTTATGTGAACATAATTGAGTGATCTAGACCAAGTGAGCTAGACCAAGTGAGCTGACTGGTCAAAAATCAGACCTGTGGATTGCCAAATTGGTTCTGCTGAGATTGGGGCTTTCCTGGATCCACAGGCTTCCTCCAAGCTGTGTCCGAGAAGCTCTGCATTTTAGAGCTACATTTTATAGTTGAAAGAGAGGCCTAAGGAGGGAGGGAGTCCTTAAGCTCTAAGACCTTAATGCTGTCATTGCTGTCCTCTTTTAGTGTACCTGCAGTTTCCACACTGCAGTGGGAACCATTGAAACAGCTGTTCTCATTCTCTGAGATGGTGTGCCACCCCACTCCATACCACCACCCCCTCATCCCTTTCTCTTATTGTAGAGATAATGCCCCTTCCATATGTATCTCAGATATTCAATTAATGAAGAAAGACAAAAGTAGGAGAAATGATTTAGATGAAGGAGACCATAAGCATGAGGCCATAATGGGGTCCAAAGGCTGTGTGGCCATGTCGCTAATTATAGAAATGGATGAAATCTGCCACAAAAATGTGATTGGAGGCAGAGCAATTCATCACTCTCTCAGGCAGGACTACATAAGTGAGAATGGGGCCATTATGGAGACATGGAGACGATCACAGATTAGAAAGGCTTACTGGATTTGTTCTGGGGCCTTCCGACCACTATAACTCATGACCATAGGGTCTTAGACTTTCCCAATTTCCATTGAGGACCTTCCCAGGGAAGTCCCAGAGGGCAGATTGCTCCTCTCTGCTCTGGCTAGTTGTTGTTGCGTGCCATTGAGGACACTTGGACTCGTCGTGACCTCACATACAACCGAATGAAACACTGTAGGGTCGTGCACCATCCTCACAATTGTTCCTGTGCCTGAACCACCGATGAAGCCACTGAGTCCATCCACTTCTTCGAGGACCTCCTCTGTTTCATGGCTTCTCCACTGTACCAAATAGGATGTCCTTCTCCAGGGACTGGTCTCTCCTGACAACATGTCCAAAGTATGTAAGATGGCGTCTTGCCATCCTTGCCTCTAAGCAGCACTCTGGCCTTATTTCTTCTGATACAGATTGGTCAGTCCTTCAGCAGTCCATGGTACTGTCAGTAGTCTTCTGGTGGACCACAATTCGATGCATCTGTTCTTCTACAGCCTTCCTTATTCAGTGTCTAACTTTCACATGCATATGATGCAATGGAAAATAGCATGGCTTAGGTCATGTGCACCTTAGTCCTCAGAGTAACATCATTGTTCTTCAACACTATAAAGAGGTTTTCTGCAGCAGATTTACCCATTACAATACATCTTTTGATCGCCTGACTGCTGTTTCTATGAACATTGATAGTGGATCTAAGCAAGACAAAATCCTTGACAACTGAAGCCCTTTTCTCTGTTTATCACCTATTGGTCCAGTTTTGGGGATTTTGGTCTTCCTTATATTGAATTGTAACCCATATTGAAGGCTGCAATCCTTGATCTTCAGCAAGTGGTTCAATTCCTCCTCACTTTCAGCAAACAAATGGTGTCATATATGCACACAAGCAGGCTCCCAAAAGTTAGTGGAACAAGGAATCAAAAGAGAATGGAATTTTTCAGGGACTTTTTGAAATACCAGTGTGTGTGTGTGTGTGTGTGTGTGTGAGAGAGAGAGAGAGAGAGAGAGAGAGAGAGAGAGAGAGAGAGAGAGAGGAGATGTGGGCATAAAACAAACATCAAGCAACATAAGGGAGAATGCTGTTGGCTGCTGTTGAACTGATTCCGGTGCGCATGCACAGTGACCTGCTGTGTGCACCATAGTGACCCCTCAGAAGCAGATCATCAAGCCTACCTTTCAACTGAAATTCTGAGAATTCACAATTTTCAGAAGTATGTGGATAACAGTGAAAGCCAAAATTCTATTTGCACAGTCCCCACGTGGATTAAGCTTCCAGTGAATTCCTTCAGACCATTGACCAGGGATGTGAACACTCTTGCCACCAGGCAGAGGGCATTGGAAAGTGGATTACCCCTTAGGCAGCCCATGGTGGGGCTTAGAGACTTGCCTAAGTGTATCCTTGAATCGAGGCTGCCATTCTGGGCTGCACGGTCATGAGTCATGCCCCCAAAGCCTTGGTTGTTTGGCCCTGGACCACTCTTGTAAACTGTCCTGTTTAACACAGGTCCCAATCCTTGTCCTATTCTTGCTTCTGTAGTCCCACCTGGAACTGTGATGTTGGGATCTGCCGCCATGTCCTTTCAAGTCTGTGAATCTCAGATAACCCTTACATATCAATAAGACCTCTTGCTAATAGTTTCCCTCCCCTCATCTCGATGGCATGTGTTTGTCCTGTTTAAGATTTAATAAATTATCTTTGAGATTTGGGACATCCTCTTACCCTAAAACACAAGGCATCTCTGGGTGTATTCCAGCTGCCAACTTTTTAGGTAGTAGTCAAGAAGTTCGCTGTTATGTCACCCAGGAAGCTGGGGAAAGGATGATCACCAGAACAAATCCATTATTCCCTCCACTCGCTTCCTAGCCTTTGAATCTCCACCTTGGAGGCAACTATGGCCTTACTGTTTCTTTTTGATGATCATGTACGCATGTCCAAGTAAAGCTTACTTTTTACTCTTTTGTATCGCCTATTTCATTAAATATTATATTTTGGAGATTCTTCCAAATGGATTCATACAGAATGACCTCATTCATTTAAGAGTGCATGCTGTTACACAATACAGCTATGATAAAATGCATCTAACCAACCTCTCTTTTTTCTCTGTGTATTTTACCAATTTTCCTGTCAAAATTGACCATATCTGAGTTTGCTTTCAGGGACACCTTAAGTCTAGTACCCCTTGAATCCTAGGGCCTGGAGTCCTCCTCCTCTTCAGAACCAATCTCTGTGCAGGTGTGCTGGTATGTGAACTGTGAACCCTCTCCCTAAAATCAAAAAATAAAACCCAAACTCACTGTCATCAAGTCACTGTTGACTTGCAGTGACCCTCTGAGTTTCTGAAACTCTGTCTATGGTAGTAGAAAAACCAGTCTTTCTCAGAGCTGCTGGTAGTTTTGAACTGCCAACCATGTGGATCACAGCATAACTGTTAGGTTTCTCGGGTGGGAAATACCTCAGTTCTTGGCATCACAGGAGAAAGAATTCATGTCGAAGACTGATTGTTGATCCAAATGGGTTTGTATTAAGGAGAGAAGGTGATAGAGGAGAAGAGAAGAGAAAGAGAGGAGAGAGGGGGAAGGGGGAAAGAAAGGATTGAGAGAGAGAGAGAGAGAGAGAGAGAGACCCCACAGAAAAACAGGGAGGTGGTCTCCAGGTTCGGCCTTTAGTGGCTTCGGCTGGGAGGCGTGGTTGACATTATTGGTTGACCCCATTGGCTGAATTAAGCCCACCTGGCCTGGTTTGCACCCACCTAAGTGCACTGCCTCCCTGCCTCATGTGCCTGAATTTGGAGCCTGCCCAGTAGACACCCTGGTCCCAGCTCTAGCTACCTAACATAAAACTACACCATAACACTACTCCCTCCTAAACAGCATAGCTAAAAATATGAGTTGAGCAGAGAAATTGGTTCTTAAAAGAATGCCTTCGCTTACAACCGATTGTCATTTTAAATTTCACTTGATGGTGTAGAGAGAACCAAGAGATCATTCCATCCCTCAGATTACTTGTAAAGTACTGCAGAAACCTCAGGAAAGCCAGCAATTGCCTGCAAGACTGAGGTAAGAATCTCAAGGTTGACTCCCAAAACCATACGCATTGCTATAGAGTTGATTCTGACCCATAGCAACCTTACACAGGACAGGGTAGAACTAACTACCTCTGAGTTTCCAAGTCTGAAACTCTCTATTTTTGTAAATCATTTTATTGGGGGCTCTTACAGGTCTTATAACAATCCATACATCAATTTTGTCAAGCACATTTGTACATATGTTGCAATCATCATTTTCTTTGTATGTGAGCCCTTGGTATCAACTCCTTTTATTTCCCTCCCTCCCAACCCTCCCTACCTCATGAACACTTGATAAATTATTAATTATTATTTTTCATATTGTACAGAATCCGCTGTCTCCATTCACCCAAGTTCTTGTTGTTCATGCCCCCCAGTCACCCCCTGGGGAGCGGCGTGGTTATACAGTGATCATTGCAGTCAGTTCCCCCTTTCACACCCCACCTCTCCCCCACCCTCATGGTATCACTACTCCCATTACTGTTCCTAGGGGGTTTATCTGTCCTGAATTCTGTGTGTCCAGAGCTCTTATCTGCACCAGTGTACATGCTTTGGTCTAGCCGGATTTGTAAGGTGGAACTGGAGTCATGATAGTGGGGTGAGGGCTGGGAGAGTCTGTAACTCTTTATAGGAGTAGAAAGCTTCACAGGAAAGTGAATTTGAGGCTGAGACCTTGGGAAAAGTTTGGTCAAGATAACCAGATGTGGAGTGGTGTAGGGAAGGAAAGATTAAAAATAACCTGGTCCAGGATCCTCACAAATTTTAAGTTCATTTGACGCTCCCTAGGGAGGAAGGAGGAAGAGCTATCAGCAGGCAGGCTGTGTCATGCCTACAGCCTCTACAAAAATGCTTCCTGACTCTTCTCAGAAATTCTGCCAGGTGCTACCAGCCTCCTGAGTCTGAGAATGGTTCCTCTATGTTCTTATTAAGCTGAGGAAGGTTGGCACAAAAATATTTGGGAATCCAAGGAGCATGGTGAGGTCATTTCAGGGGGTCATGAGGAATGACTAGTAGGGATTTCAGCCAAATTAAAGGGCTTAGCAATTTGAATACCAGCTGACTCTGACCTTGATCAAGCCTCTTTACCTTTCTGGGTCAATTAAAAAAATTATTTTTTACCAGGTTTCTACTATATGTCAGATATGGGGAAGCAGTAGACAAACCAATAGAAGCTAGGAAATTTGATCCCACCTGTACAGATGTTGCTTCTAAAGACAGCATTCTTTATGTATGAGTTTGCCAGTAGTAATAATTGTCGTTAATCGTGCACTCTTGCCTGAAGAAAAATCCAAGAATCTGTGTCTTTGTACCTCCCTTTTGACACCCTCAAGGAACCCAGTGGTGCTGTGAGGAAGGCATTGGCCTGCTAACCCAAATACTGGCAGTTCAAACCCACCTGATGCTCCAAAGAAGATGAGACTGTCTGTTCCCCTGAAGATATATCCTTTTGGAAACCCCACAGAGCAACTCTACTCTGTCCTATGAGAGTCAGAATAGACTAGTGAGGACAGTAGATGTGGTTTGGGTTTGGTTTCAACACCTCCTCCCTGATCTACCTCATTACATCACAGTGCCTTAATCAGCTCCCCAAGCTGGTTTGTTTTTATGGCAGATTTTCTTTCTCTCCCCAAGTGCCTGATTGTGGGAAACAGAGGGATTTCTCCCAAGCTGTCTACCCCAAATATATTCCAAACTCAGCTGCTTGCAAATGACTATGCACTTGGAGGTCATCAGGAATAGATCAGGGGTCATTCTCCCTAAGAGTTATCAGCTATCTAGTGCAAGCAGACACCACTGCTTATCCCACAACAAGTAGGATTCACTCCCTTCTGATAAGGATAGTAGTTGTCTGTTTCCTTGTAGGAGACACCAGAGAGGTCAAACCCATCCAAAGATGACCAAGGTTAGGCTGCCATCCTAAAACTAGAATGAGCCCATCTTGTCACATGTATACCCCCCAATCTCTACTCTTGCTATTGCATTTCCATAGACCATCCCCTCTCATTACTGTATCACCTATAGCACATCCCCTTCCTGTGACATGGGTCCTCACCTGTCATTAGGGGGCTTGCATGCCCCCAGAGAATATAAAAACCTGGGTTAGCATCAAATATCTCTCTTTCCACGTAGACCACCAAGCGGGGCTGAGCTGAGTATGCTACTATGAATTGTGTCTGACTCCATTTATTTCAATATTTCTCTTATGCTCTGTAACTTTACTATAATATTTATTTATTATCGCTATACAATTGCGCCCACCGGACTCATAATGATGTGTTAGGGGCTGGCTTCCCCTGACACCTGATGCTTATTCTTCTTCTGTCACCTCTGCCCCCCCCCACCCCCCACCTTTCTTCCCTTCCTTCTCTTCCCACTGTTGGCCACACCATTGCTGTGTGTGTTGCTCGACCTTTTTTGTGCAGGTCTCTGCAGGCAGTTGGGAGAAGAAGGGCAGTGAAAGGGACTGAACATGCCACTATCTGTGGGCAGGACAGGATGTCTGATGCTTTGCTGGCTCTTTGATATGTGAGACCAGCAGCCAAACCTACCCCTTTAAGAGCCTGGAGATGATGACTGAAGGCCTTATGCAAATATTTTTACCTTACTTTTATTGTTCTTTGTGTAAAGTGAGGGGCTGGGCAATATGTTTTTAAGACTCCAAGCTGGAACATTCCAAGAAAGTAAGCATTCAAATGTTAAATGCAGGAATTACAAATACTCCTTGACTGGGATGGGCATGCTCTGCTCCCTGCTGCTGGAGACAATGGATTAATTCTCCCTCAAGCTTGCAACCAATAGCTTGGTTCCTGTAGGTGGAGTTCACACCCTACTGAAATGGTTCATATGGAGATCCAGACCGGTCAAAGTTAAACTGCCATCCTAAATGTAGGATCCGCCCATCTTGTCACAAGTATACGCCCAATCCCTCCTCTTCCTATTGCGTGCATGGAAGGCGGGGGTCTGGGGGTCCCGGGGCCCTTCAGGGCCCCGCCAGTCATACAGCTCGACGGGAGGCGCGGGCGCGCATGCTCCGACAGTCGGTGCGGCGGCGGGGACGACGACGACGGCGGCGCGGCGGCGGCGGGCAGGCGGAGTGCCAAGCCCGGCGGGCATGAGGTGACGAGCGGGGCGGGCAGCGGCTGGGGCTACTGACGGCTCACCGGATCCGGAGCGCACTGCGCGCGGCGCCGGGCAGGTGAGAGCGGCGGCGCGGGACCCGGATGCGGCGCGGCTGAGGGCGGCCAAGGGCGGTGGTCGCGGCGGCGCCTGGGCCCCGCGCTGGCCGGCGGCGAGTTCCCGGAGGTCCGGGCCGGCGGCTCCGGCGCCCGTGCCGCGCTTCCTGCCGGCTCGGAAGACGCGCGCCGAGCAGCCCACAGGACGCCTTGCTGAGGCGCGGCCGGATGTCCCTGGCGGGCGGGTGGCGCGTTCGGGCGCCTCCTGAGGGCGCCTGAGCGGAGAGCGGCGTTCGCGCCATCGCGTCTACGCGGGCGCCCCGGACCCGCCTGCCACTCAGGTGTCTCTTCACGCAGAAGTGTGTTTTAGGAGCGGGAAACCTGTGGTGGGCTTCACGGACGTGTTTTTAAATCCCAGCGCCGCCGAGGAGCCCTGGGGCCTCGCCCCTAACGCCCTACTTTGCCCAAGGGGGTAAGAATGCGTGTCCAAAAGGTTGCCTGGCCAGAGCGCAAGTGCTTGTGAATGGTAGCGACTGGGAAGGCTGCACCTCGCTCCGCTGGCCGAAGCCTGGCTGCTGGGCGGGTCACGTTTATTTCCGAGCTGCTGTGGTGTGGCTGCAAGCTCCGCTGGAGTAGCTCCTAATGTTGGAGCCTGTCGTCGGCGGGTAAAATAGCATCCCGGGGCCCCTTCCTAGAGTGCTTCCTAGCACAAGCACATGGCGACTCGGAATACCTGTCCCAGGTACCTGGGGGCTGAGGCAACCCAGTGAACGTAGGATAATTTACGGGAGGTCCCAAACTTGAAGTGCTTTGCTCTTTAAATAATCTCAAGTGTCACTTTATCACTGGTTGCAGACTATAAACACACCGAAAGTATGAAACACCCACTCCCCGCACCCCCCCCCCCCACCAACTACATTGGTACTTCTAAAGGGAGTGACAAGTGCCTTTGTAAACATCATCTTGGGCTGTTACTGTCTGGTGAAGTCGTCATAATTAAATTAGATGAGTACTTATTTTGAAGCACTGAATGGCTGTTTGGAAGTAGTATTCCTAAAAAAATCATCTCCAGAGAGTCAGAATCGGGGTTTTTTTTTCTTCCAAAAGCTGCATTGTAAGGTTTCAGTGGAAAAGCAGAAGTGTTTGAGTGTAATGTAGCTAGCATAGGAGAATAGAATCTTAACCGAGTTTCCCAAGGCAGGTGTGAGCAAATCTAAACCTGAACCGAATTTACTTCTCTAAAGCACAAGTGATACACAAAATCAACAACTCTGCCTTACATCCCTGTTCATGGGGATGTTCTACTGGCAGGGGTGTTATTTAGAAGTGGGGAAAATGGGAGTTTTCATTTATTGTTGCTTTACACCGCTGACCTGTGTTTCTTGGAGACTTATCCATAAAGATTTTAGATCCATCTTGCTATGAATATCAACCAAACCGATTGGGAGTGGGGTGGTGGGCATATGAACCTTGTAGTCTATCCTGTGTTCCTCTTTGTGTTATTCAGACTGTCCTGTAAAAGGTGAAACGCCACAGCGGAAGCATTAATAGGCATTATAAAAGACACTGGTGTCTGAAGTCTGATCTTGGTTCAAGCTCTGGACTGGAGTTTAAACAATGTCACTCCATCTCTCTGTCTTTCTGGATATCTTTTTTTAACATTAATTAATTCAAACTGAAAAGGATACTTAATTAGCTTCCTTTCCTCGGGTCTTGCTCTCTTGGAGTTATTTAAGATTGCTTTCTTTTTTCTTGTTTAATCATTTTATTAGGGGCTCTTATCGCTCTTATCACAATTTCTGATTTCTTTCTTCCACTTTCATATAAGGTATATGAATATAGCGACTTTGTTTGCCTTCTAGAGTATCCCCAGCATCCAGAGTAGTGCCTGAATCATTTAACTAATGTTGAATATGAAATGAATGCCATGTGTAATAACATCTTCTGGTTCCACATATAGCATGTATTGAAAGGTCTCAGATTTGTACAACTGAGGAAATAACCAGGAGACCTAGAGTTAACCTCTTAGGTGTTCTTACTCAGTCTTCATTAACAGCTGCCACTTTTGTCTTCATAAAAGTACTCTATCCATGAAGAAGATAAGCATTTAGACGCTGTCCTTGATTACAAAAGCAAATGTGAATTTCTCAGTCATGCTCATGTATACTAGATTATTAGCATTTTGGCAGCCAAGGGACCAAACAAGCTTTATCAGTTTTGATTTTTTTGGGCATCAAATTTTGGTCTTGACAGTCGATTGGTTCTAGAGTGTGGTAATTTGATCAACATCACAATCCTATAGGAAACTTCAGATTTTTGCAGGGGGTAGATTTAGTTCACTTTCATTGTTTCTCTTTTCCATCTAAAAATTACCCACTGTGTGTGTATGTGTGTAACTGTGCTTGTGCACCTATGTATCCTTGGACCCACAGCCATTAAGGTGGCTCTGGTTCACAGCGACCCGATATACGAAGTGCTTCTTTGAGAGCTCTGTTTGGTTATAGTAGAGGCCCTGTGCAGCACAAACATGTACCCACTTAGCTACTACTAACTAGGCTAAGAATGGAAAGATTGGTGGATCAAACCAGTGGGAAGTGACTTGCAGGCAAAGGCCTGGCAGTGTACTTAAAGAGAATACAGTGATTGAGAATCATATGGAGCAAAGTTAGGAAGCTCACTGTGAATCAGAATCGACTTGTGGCGGTGTGACCCACAGGGGCAGTTCTACCCTGCCCAGTAGGGTCATTGTGAGTGGTAGCACTGAATTTGGTTTGTTTTTGATTCAGAGGAAGATTTAAAGAGGCTATCTACTTCCCTTTACAGTTACAATCTCAGAAACTCACAGGGGCAGGAGTTCTGCCTGTACAGGGTCCAAGTGAGTCAGCATGGACTCATTGGCTGTAAGTTTATATTAATTTAAATCAGGATTTTGATCCGATTCAATCATGTCTGAAGAAGCAAAATCAAAAGAGACTCCACATTTTAAAATTTGGATGAAGTCGAAAGAAAACCGGAATGGGAAATCTTGTAGATTTTATCCCTGGATTATAGGATTTGGCAGAGGGTTAGGGAGTCCTTTTAGGAACCTAATTTAGGAGATTGGATGGGTGGTTAATACACATTCAAAATGGTGCAGCTGCCATCTTTGAGCATGGCAGTGCTGTTTCTGATTGCAGGCTAAGAGATGTGGTGGCTAGGCGTTGATTGGGCTGCCCTTGTTTTCTAAGAGGCAGATTAACTTTCCAAAAGAGCATAGACAGTAATTCTTTCCAGTCTGTTTCAGTTTTGCTTCCTTGGTTATAACTGAACTGTGAAGACGGTTTCAAATCCCTGATTAAAAGTGTTATTTTTAAAATTTTTATTATTTTTAAAGTGTTATCTTAAAAAGTGTAATTAATAATCACCGTTTTCATTTTATGATACATATATATTTGTAAACAGGAAGGAATTTTCCAGTCAGTCAGCAACTTTCTCTCTGTCACCACTGTTAGGTTAATTGATCCATTTTTATAGATAAGAGTTAAGTAATAAATTAGGCATTTTTTGCTAGTGTACCTTTGTTTGGAAGTATGATCAGCTTTCTCTTTGTTTTGGCCCGACTTTAAAAATAGAACGACTGTTTTAATGAATTTGTATATATATGTAATTAAGGAAAATGATTAATGTATGACATGATGTAGTTACATCTTGTAAGTTGTGTTGCTCATATGTATAGAATTTTCAAATAAAAACGGTCTAACCCAGTGTTTCTCAACCTGTGAGTCACCACCCCTTTCAGTGTTGAACAACACTTTGACAGGGGTTGTCTAGGACCATGGGAAAATACATGCTTCTGATCTGGTGAGAAAAAAGCTATCGCAAGCATCACATTGATGTTGGCCTTTTGTGCATACTTTTGCAAAATGTAGCATTTTATTTTACTTTTGGCACCCATGATATACCATACTTCAAGACAAAAATTCATTTATTTGTCATTAGAAAAAATATTTAGCAATATATAATTACATATTTTTGTGATTAATCACTGCTTTAATTATGTTTAATTTGTCACAATGAAAATATATCCTGAATATCAGATATATACATTATGATTCATCAAAGTATCAAAATTACAATTACAAACCAACAGGGTAGATGTGGGCGCTCCCAGCCATCTTGCTTGGCGGAGCCGCAGCACACCACTGTGTCCCAGTCTTGGTGCAACAGACTCCATTTTGAGGCCTGCACCTCCATCTTAGCTCTCAAGACTGACCCCTAACCCACCTCCCCTCCCCTGCTCTACCCCAAATTCCTGGAACCAGCTCGTCCCAAAGCCAGAATGTTTTCTGAATATATGGTCACTCCAACCCTCCCTCACATATAGATAAGATTAACGACCCCTCTGAAGCACCTATGTGCGCAGATCCTCCCCAGCCATGATCGAAATACTCTACGGACAACCTTTTCTTTTCTCGCCTCTTCCTGCAACTGATTGCCCTCTGCTAGCTTCGTACCTTCCATACTTGTCCTTGCTCCGCAACCTTCTTAGACAACACGAAAACTCCCCCATCCCTGAACCATCTCCGACCTCTGCTGATCACCAAAAACCAGTGCATCCTGGAAAAGCTGTGTTAATTAAATCCCTAGCACCCAGACCCTTAGCACCCCGGTGGGAAGGCCCTTACACCGTACTGCTCACCACTCCCTTGGCAGTCAAGGGTCTTGGAATAGATTCCTGGGTACATTTGTCCTGAGTCAAGGCAGCAGTGAACTCTGACCATGGCTCCCAGTGGTCTGGCTCAGTCTACTGGTCCTATGTCTCTCCGCCTCACTCGCCTCACCAAGCCAGCCAGCTAAACCTAATATAATTTCCCCTTTTGCTGGCGATTTTACTTGACTGAAAACTATACCAATTACGCCCGCACTAAGCATTATGATTATTTGCTGGCCACCGCTGACTGCCCACCCACAGGGTGCAGAACACCCATATACTTAAATTTCACTGACTTTAAGCGGCATCAAGGAAAAGCTGATCCCATCATTTGCTACCTGTATGACCAGAAGGCAACTACCCAATGTGCAAAAAGGTGAATACAGAAAAATGTAGGGTGTCCTTGGTCTTCCTGCCAGATACTTTACCTTTCCCTTTGTCCCCAGGGATGATTCTACTACCATCAATCTAAATACACTCTCACAATCCCAGACCCCTGGGATAGCCGCTGGACACCTCTGGTTCCAGGAGCGTGGTACGCCACTCGCCGAGAGAAATTTCCAGACGCCAAACTCTATGTATGGAGGTCGCTACTCCAGGTCCAATCCACCATCCACTGTAATATTCAGATCCAAGACCTTCAACTCACTAAGCAAATTTCTAAACCTTCTGAGTCTCCCTTCTCCCAGCTTACCCTGCTACAGCAGGGACTGGCCATTGCCACTTTGCTGGACTAGGCAACCTCTCCACCTGCTGCATGTGTGCAGCCCTAGAACGCCCTCCTCTGGTAGCAGTACCAGGTCCTGCCCTGTCATTTTCATCCAACGTAAAGACCACAAAACCCATAACCATCCCCAATATTCCTCTGTACATCCAACCAGAAAACACTCAAGTGCCCTTTTACTACTCCAATCCATCGACACAGACATGTAATGTCACCCAAATCCCCTCCAAACCACTAACAGCGCCAGAAAAAAATTTTCTTTTGGTGCAACTATACACTAAGCATTTAAACATCAGTTCTACCTTACCCTTTTGTGCCTGCCCGTCACTCTGGTTCCGCAGCTCACTACATACACTCTGGCTGAGGTCCAGGACAAATACATCCAGGTATACAGTCGCCAAACTAAAAGAGCAGTTTTTCTTCCGATAGCAGTGAGAATCTCCTTAGCCTCAGCAGCAGGTGCAGTAGGACTCAGCGGCGGGACCCTTAGACCCTCTATCACCACAGCAGACAAGTTATCCACACGCTTCCAGCTGGCAGTCGATGCCTCTGCCAAATCTCTAGCCTCCCTGCAGAAACAAACAACCTCTGTTGCCCAAGTTGCCTTGCAGAGCCGTTGCACTTTAGACCTCATCACTGCTGAAAAAGGAGGAACCTGCTTATTCCTCCAGGAGGAATGCCGTTATTACATCAATAAGCTGGGAATTGTGGAAACTAGAGTCCAGACCCTCAACAAGCTAAACCGTGAGCTGCAAAACAACAGATTCAGAACAGACGGATCCTCTTCCTGGTGGAACTCTTCTCTGTACTCCTTCCTAGCCCCCATACTAGAACCCATAATTTTAGTAGTAATTTTGCTCTTAATTGCTCCTTGTCTCATTCAGCTCCTGCAAAGTCGACTCCGCGAAATCACCCGTATAGCAGTCCGCAAAATCACCCGTATAGCAGTCCACCAGCAACAACAACCTCTCCACCCTGTGCCAGGCCGCAACTCCCAGTACTCTGCCTGGAAAAGCCCCTCCCCTTGCTCTTCGCCCACTACCCACAGGAAGCAGTTACAGAAATGGACTAATGTTGTCCCTTTTCCCTATAGGGTCAGTCTAAAACGTCCTGTCTTGGCACAACAGACTCCATTTTAGCTCTCAAGACTGACCCCTAACTGACCTCCCCTCCTCTGCTCAACCCCAAATTCCTGGAACCAGCTCCTCCCAAAGCCAGAAGGTTTTCTGAAGATATGGTCACTCCACGCGTCCCTGACACATATAGGTAAGATTAACGACCTTCTCCCTTCGGAAGCACCTGTGTGCGCAGATCCAAACCCCCCCCCCCCCCAAGCTATGATTCTCCCCAGCTGTGCCTGCCAGCAGTGGGCATAAAAACGCCGCCAGGATTTTTTCCCTGGCGTGGCTTCAATAGCTCAATACCCTGAGTTGCTGAACCCGCCACAAGTTCGCAATAAAGCCTGCTTCTAAAACTTAATTAATTGGGTCTTTGATTCTGTTTTCGAGTCCAAATAAACTTTTACACTGAGCCTCGAGAAGGCTTTGGGAGTCAAAATACTCCCAGCCTCCAGGCAGCAGCGTCCCAGCCCCCTCCCTAATGCAGCCCGGAAAGGCAGGCACAGAGAGGCACATCAAGTCCCCCACACCAGCAAGGAACGGCGCAAAGACCGACACCAGCAAGGAACGGCGCAAAGACCGACACCAGCAAGAAACGGCGCAAAGACCGACACCAGCAAGAAACGGCCCAAAGTCCGACACCAGCAAGAAACGGCGCAAAGACCGACACCAGCAAGAAACGGCGCAAAGACCAACACCAGCAAGAAACGGCGCAAAGACCGACACCAGCAAGAAACGGCGCAAAGACCGACACCAGCAGGAAACGGCGCAAAGACTGACACCAGCAAGAAATGGCGCAAAGACCGACACAAAAGGCTGGGGCTGCGGCAATACGCTACAAGCGTCCCCAGGGGCCTCCACCGTATTGGGTGGGGCGCCACTTGGATTGGCTCACCTAGGCCAGGTGAACTCAACCCAACAATTCTCCCAAGGGTGGTGAGGTGAAAGGAGCCCAGAGGGGCCCACATCCCGTGAGACCAGCATGGGAAGGCCCACTCCTGGGGCCGGCTTACCTCATAGCTTCCAGTCACACAGCACCGCTTCTGTTCGAACATCACCGCTTCTGTTGGACCTCACCTGGGGCAGGTGTGCCTCGGTCCGCGGCTCCACGCCAGAAACAGCTCACGCCGAGGCCTGGTTTGGGATCCTCTTGAGTTTTGTGAGCGGTTAGGGAGGCGTGGTCGATGACGTAGTTCGACCTCATTGGCTGTATTGTTGAATTGAATTCACCTGGCCTAGGTGAGCCAATGCAGGTACAGCGCCCACCCAGGCGTAGCTCCCCCTGCTGGCTGGAAACCTGAACTTCTGAGCATGCAGTGAGCCTCTACTTCATGAGCCGGTAGCTCAGACCTCTGAGCTTGTGTAATGGGCCTGCCAGTCCCTATGCTAGCTCCCTAACAGGTTTTCCAGCCAAAGGTCTGCCTTCTGGGGCTGTTCTACAGAAAGCACTTGGTTCCTGACCCCTACGCATTCGGGGTGGTGGATGCCCTTGCTTCCATGCTTGCTTCTATGTAATTCTGGAATGGTCCTTGTTTCACACGGTCGGCGAGGTCAGGACTTCTGGACTGGTTGGCTACCAGGCACAAAATAAATAGCCAACGGATTGAAATCTCAACCCCTATATTGGTTTATTATGGACCACACAGATTTGTCTTCTGGAACTTCCCTCCTCAATTTCTGAACCCTTGAACTCCTTGCCACCTCTACGTGGAAAACAAGGATTCCAAACTCCGATCACCACATCTGCCTGCCCCCCCCCCAGTCCCTCTGTGGTCCCCCTTGTCTTCCAGAGGTGCATTGTCAACCAGCAAAGTCGGGCCTCTCCATTTCTCAGAAGCTGCAGATTGTTACGTGACATCACCCTGTGTTTAAATGTTAGTGATTATGCTATCTAAAAAACAAATCTGAGCCAACTGGGGACAAACAAAACTCATTTCAAACACCAGCTCTGTCTCCCATAAGGTCCCGTGTACAACTGCTACAACACAACAGTGGGTCCTGCTGGGTCTCCACTAGCATCTGGGAGGAAGGCTATTTATTACCGGGAATCCTACCTTGGTCCCTTGGTGTTAATTGCAGACTCACTGGGTGACGGATTGTATCTGACACGCACCATGTTTCCCGCAGCAAACACAACACTTTGTCAAACTCCGTTTGGTATTGCTCCATCCCTCCATCATTCTCCCTAATGACAAAAATAATTAACACATTCATATAAAAGCACAGGATGAGGAGAGCTTTAATTTATTCATCTAGTTCAGGGTCATCCCTGTTATCAATATATGACAAGTTAATGTCATATATTAATTAAAAAGCAACAGTGAAGCAATTTAGGAAACTGAGGGATTGTCATGGGTCCTGGTTGTGACAGCATGTTTTGGGCATCATGGAAGATTACAGATTTGCCTTCTGTGGTATCTCATATCCATCATCCAAAAACTACCTGCTCTTAAGGGTAGAGAGAGCGAGCTTGTCTTTGAAAAAGGTGCCTGGGTCTCTTTTCCGGTTGCCGCAGCGCTAGGAACCATGAGTACCAAAGTCTCTCGCGACACCCTCTACGAGGCGGTGCGGGAAGTCCTGCACAGGAACCAGCGCAAGCGCCGGAAGTTTTTGGAGACGGTGGAGCTGCAGAGCAGCCTGAAGAACTACGACCCTCAGAAGGACAAACGCTTCTCTGGCACCGTCAGGCTTAAGTCCACCCCGCGCCCCAAGTTCTCAGTGTGTGTCCTTGGGGACCAGCAGCACTGCGACAAGCGAAGGCCGTGGAGATCCCTCACATGGACATCGAGGCGCTCAAGAAGCTCAACAAGAATAAGAAGTTGGTCAAAAAGCTGGCCAAGAAGTATGATGCCTTTTTGGCCTCAGAGACCCTGATCAAGCAGATTCCTCGAATTCTGGGCCCGGGCCTGAACAAGGCCGGGAAATTCCCTTCCCTGCTGACCCACAATGAGAACATGGTGGCCAAGGTCGACGAGGTGAAGTCCACCGTCAAGTTCCAGATGAAGAAGGTGCTGTGTCTGGCAGTGGCAGTTGGCCATGTGAAGATGACAGATGATGAACTCGTGTACAACATCCACTTGGCTGTCAACTTTTTGGTTTCGCTGCTGAAGAAGAATTGGCAGAATATCCGTGCTTTGTACATTAAGAGCACCGTGGGGAAACCCCAGCGCCTGTACTAAGCTACGGTTCAATAAACTTTATTGTTCCTGTTTAAAAAAAAAAAAAGAAAGAAAAAAGTGCCTGGGTTTGGTAGCTGCTCACAGGATGGCAGGTGTAACGTATTATGAGAATTTAACAAGGCTCTGAGAAGACGGTTATTGGAAGTTCTGGCTGGAGGGCAAGGCCATGACTCCTGAAAGATTCTGGATCCAAAAGTCAAGTCAGAACTGGATGCCACAGACTTTCTCAATCCAGCCCTCTTTGCCCCTCCCCTAAGGCCAATACATTTCTTTTTTTTTTTTTTCTTTCATTCTTTATTTATTTATTTTAATCGTTTTATTGGGGCTCATAAGGCTCTTATCACAATCTGTACATACATCAATTGAGCAAAGCACCCTTATACATTCGTTGCACTCATCACTCTCATAATTCACCTTCCACTTGGGTTCCTGGAATCAGCTCGGTTTCCCTTTTTTTCCCCCCATCCCCCTCCCTCCCCGATCCCACCCCTGGTCCCTTGATAATTTATAAATAATTATTATATCTTATCTTACACTCCCCGGCGTCTCCCCTCACCCGCCTCCCCCTTGCCAATCTCCCAGAGAGGAGGTAACACATAGATCTCTGAGATCGGTTCTCCCTTTCTACATGCCCTTCCCTCCTGGTGTCGCCACTCCCACAGCTGGTGTTGAGGGGTTCGTCTGTCCTAGATTCCCTGTGCCTCCAGATCCCCACTGCACCGCTGTACATCCTCTGGTATAACCAGGTCCGCAAGGCAAGGTAGGATTGGGGTCATGATGATTGGGAGGGGAGGAAGCATTCAGGAACTAGAGGAAGGTTTTGAGTTTCATTGTTGCTACACTGAACCCTGAGTGGCCCATCTCCTCCTCACTACCCCTCTGGAAGGGGTGTCCAGCTGTCTACAGGTGGGCGTTGGGTCCCCATCATGCACTCCCCCTCTTTCACGGTGATGTGATTCTCACCACCACCCCACCTTTGATGTTGGAGACCTGGTCTCCTCTGTCCTTCATGATCACCTATGTTGGTGTGCTGCTTCCGTGTGGGCTCGGTTGCTTCTGGGCTAGATGGCCGCTTGTTTGCATTCAAGCCTTTAAGTCCCCAGACGCTATATCTCTCAGTAGCCGGGCACCATCCGCCTTCTTCACCACACTTGCTTATGCACACTTTCGTCTTCAGCCATTATGTGAGGGAGGTGATCACACAATGATTGTTTTTGTTCCTTTGTATCTGCTACATGGTCCATTCAACACTTTGTATTCGCTTAGGCCGTGTGCTTCTTCTCTGTGGGCTTTGTTGCTTCTGAGCTAGATGGCCGCTTATTTGCCTTCAAGCCTTTAAGACCCCAGACGCTATATCTTTTTTTGATAAGCCGGGCACCATCAGCTTTCTTCACCACATTTGCTTACACACACGGCTGTCTTCAGTGATCATGTCGGGAAGATGGGTATCCTGCAATGGCTGCTTAGCAGGGCGAGGTGCTATTGTATTGGGGGATTATGCATGAGGAGGCCCAATGTCCATCTGCTACCCTACTACTGAACCTATAAATATATGCATATAAATCTATTGCCCCCATAATCATAAATATGTTTACATATGTACATGTCTGTATTTAGGCTTCTCTGTATGCACTTTGCCTCCTACTCCTTTCCTCTATTTCCTTTCGCTTTCCTCCCGACCCATTACCATGTTTAGCCTTCATTCTGGATTCAGTAGTTCCTCTCAGTTACCTTGCTCTTGGTCACTCCCTTCCAGTCCTCCCCTCCCCTCCCTCCTCTGGTTTTGAACCATTCGCTGTTCCCTTGTCCCTGTTGTGTTGGGCGACACCTCCTCCCTTCCCCTACCTCCCACGCTCTCATGTCCCTCCAGGACCGTTGGTCCTGTTGTTTTCTTCTCTCATTATTTGTCCAGCCTATCTTGTCTAGGTGGACCTGCTGACATAGTAATACGTGCATACAAATGGATATGACTTTGACTGCGCCCAAGTGGCCCATAAGAACATGGCTTTGACAGAAGCAACATCGACACGCTGATAAGTAGAAAAGCCACTAACATACAAAATTTACTGGGTAAAAAAACAAAACAAATTTTAAAAGACTAAACAAAAAGATAGCAAATATTAAAAGAAAAAATTGCTAGTAGTTCAAGGTCCTTTCATTGGCCTTTAGGAGTGTTTTCTAGGTGTAGCTTGTGAGGCGCCACGTCCTGGCCCAGAAGACCATCCTTTCTACTCCCTCGGGCTCCCTTTGCTCTGCTTCCTCCGCTGCTCCATTGCATGTCCCCAGTGTTTGCCTCAGTGTGGCGGGGTCAGCTCAGTTGCCCATCCCCCATTGTGTCTCAGGTGCTGTCCCGTGTAGGGCCATGTGTTGGTGCAGGATGTCATATCTCGTAGTGTGGTCAGCTGAATGGTCCTCTCTGTATGATGGGCTCTTCTAGCTGGTCTATCGACTTTGGGCTTGGTGGACCCAGGTGTACTCCACTATGTCCTTTCTCCTTCTTTTGTTTCAGCTTCCTTCTGGATGTGGTGTGGTGGGTCAGTTCCTTTCCCACTCCAGACAATCTATTTTTGTTTTCTGTGGTATTCCCTTCGAGTGTGGGGGTCGGCCTAATTCTGGTTTGGGCCGGCTTGTCGTCCAGCCTCTTTGTGTAGACCTCTGTACTTTGCGTTGTCCTCCTTGTTTGGTGTGTCGTGTTGGGGTCCGTATGCATGTTCCAAATCTGTGGGGACATAACCGATACTCTCCCCCGGGTGGGTTAGTACCCTGCCCCCCCCATACCATCCATTCGGATTCTCCCCCTCCCGGTTCTCCCTCTCCCTACCCCACTACCCCTTCTTTATGCTGGACTCTTATGTACCTCCCTAGGTGTGGCCTGTCCTCCCTCCAACTATCTATGCTTCCTCCCGTTTATTGTGGGATGGATGTTTATTCTTCTATTTCTGTCATGCTGATTGTACTTACCTCAGGGGACTCATGTTGTACCTGTCCCTTTGGGTCTGGCTTACCTCGCTTAACATAATTCCTTCCAGCTCTTCCCATGAAATAACGTGTTTCATGTGCTCATCGGTGCTTTTCAGTGCTGCATAATACTCCATTGTGTGTATGTGCCAAAGTTTGCTAATCCACTCGTCTGTCGATGGAAACTTAGGCTGTTTCAAAGTCTTTGCCATTGTGAATTGTGCCGCAATAAACATTGGAGCGCATATGACTGGTCGTGTTTTATTTGCTGCTTCAACCGGGTATATGCCCAGTAGAGGGATGGCTGGGTCATGAGGTAGATCAATTTCCATTTTCTTTAGGTATCGCCAGATTGCTTTCCACAGTGGCTGTACAAATGTACACGACCACCAGCAGTGGAGGAGGGTTCCTACTTCACCACAGCCCCTCCAACACTTGTTGCTCTCTGATTTACTGATCTGGGCTAGCCTCAGGGGTGTTAGGTGGTATCTCATGGTTGTTTTGATTTGCATTTCTCCTATGGCAAGGGACTTCGAGCACTTTCTCATATGTTTATTGGCCATATTGATCTCCTCTCTAGTGAAAGTTCTTCTCATTTCTTTTGCCCACTTCCTTAGGGGGTTAACTGTTTTCCTCTTTTTGCAGGTCACGATGGTGTTGTAGATTTTAGTAATGAGCCCTTTGTCTGATGTGTCATTACTAAAAATCTTCTCCCAGTCTGTGGGTTGCCTTGTCACCCTCTTGGCAAAGTCTTTCGAGGTGCACATGCATTTTATTCTTATTAGATCCCATTTGTCGATTTCCAATTCACCTGTGTGTGTCCCCTTCCCTGTTGCAGTGAGCCTATGTGCTCCCTGGGCCAGTACTCTGAGATTAGTCCCGATTCCCTCCTTAATGGTCCTGATGGTTTGGGGTTTGACTTCTAGATCTGTGATCCACCTTGAGTGTATTCTTGTGCATGGGGTGAGGTAGACGTCTTATTTCAACTTTCTACATGTGGATATCCATTGTTTCCAGCACCACTTATTAAAGAGGGCATCTGCTTCCCACTTGACATTTTTGGGACCCTTGTCGAAGATCAGTTGTCTATATGCTGATGATTTTACTCCTGGGCTTTCTATTCTTTTCCACTGGTCTGAGTGTCTATCATTGTGCCAGTACCATGCTGTTTTGACCACTGTAGCTGTGTAGTAGGCATTGAAATCAGGTAGGGCGAGTCCTCCAATTGTGTCCTTCTTGAGGAGTTCTCTGCTAATTCTGGGTTTCTTCCCTCTCCATATGAAGTTGGTGGTCAGTTTTTCCAATTCTTTGAAGAAGGTTGAGGGTAATTGGATTGGTATAGCAGGCCAATACATTTCTAAGGGTTATGGATTCTACTTCAGAATCATTCTCAACCTCAATCCCAGGGCCCTCTTCACCATTGCTGGCTAGACCTGTTCACCTCTTGCCATATATGTGTGTGTGTGTGTGTGTGTGTGTATCACACACACACACACACACACACACACACACACACACACACGGGTTTATTGTAAGTCTGGGTCTGTAGGTTTCTCGGGTGGGAAATGTCTCGGTCCTTGGCTACACACTAGAAAGAAATTCACACCAAAGCCTGGTTGGTGATCCGAGTGGGTTTATATACAGGAGAGAAGAAGGTTCCGGCGTTACAGTAAACTGAACACGGGCACCCTCATGACACTGTACACCCAGCCCTGCTGAGCGGAAGGCAGAGAAGCAGCTGAAGGGAAGGTTCCAGCCTTTTAAGGGCTTTCAGCTGTGAGGCGTCAATTAAGCTCTCCTGGCTTGGCCTTGAATTTGTGCATGCCCTTTAGCCTGCATTGGCTTCCAACCTCCTGTAGGGGGCCCCCTAAGCATGGAGAGGAACAACCCCTTGTCTTGCTACCTAACAGGTCTACATTCCTGTATGGTTACATTGAGATGGAAGTAGCCCCTTTAGACAGCCTGTGAGGTTCACCAGGAGCCACAGGCCCCAGCGTTCCCTGTTACCACCTTAACCTTAAACTACTGTTGGAGTTTATATTATCTGTGCGGGTCTGTGGACATGGAATGTTTCCATGCCAGACCCTGAAGTTGCACAAATAGGCATCCAGAACAGAACTCATACAGGCTCTAATAAGATGCTCAGATGCTTCTTGCTAGGATGAGAATTCATCGAAGTTTGTGAGCAGTTCAGATCTTGTAAGGGAGAACAGGTCAGTAGTGTATCCAGAGAAGAGAGCAAAGGTCAGGGGAAAGGGAGGAGGCCCACAGACATCTGTGCTCTGTGTTTGGCCACAAGACAAGAAACCAGGTCTCCCTGAAAAAGAAAGCAGAACAGCAAGTCCCTCGGAACTAGGACATCTTTAAACCTGACCTATACAACACTCGGCTCAGGGAGGCGCCTTGGAAAACCGTAAAAGCCCAAAAAGAGGGACAAGGAGGAAGCCCAAGTCTTTGGTTTTCCCTGCTGTGCTTTCAGTGTTGAAATGTCTGTGCACGGAGCCTTTGAAATTTCAGAATCAGAGAGTGGATTCATAAGCCAAGCTCCTGCTTTATTCTTCAATGCATTTTAGCCCAACTCCTCCTTGGTGACACATGTAACAGAAATTCTGGACTTAGGAGCCACTTGGTCCTTGGACACTAGGAGATTACAGTGGAATCTGAAACAGGGCTCTAACCACCAACTGGACTGGCCTAGGAAGCCCAAGTATTCAGTCTCCCAAACACCAACCTCCCGTTGCTCTTCATCTGCCTCCACCTTGTTCAGCTTTAGTTGTCCGTGGAAGCGTTTGGCACCCATCTGATGCTTCAGAACCCAGAAAGGAGGAAAGGTAAAACTGGGATTCAAATGAAACAAGATGTGCCCGGGGCTCCTCGTGGCATTTGTCACCTTCAGTTCCCTCTTCGGACGCAGATGTGGCAAGGTTCACAAACAAGCTTTACCAGAAAGAACAGCCTGCTTCCAAGTGAGAAAAAGCCCTTTACACATGAGTTCCTGAGGTCAGCCCAGCCCTGTGCGCCCCCCACCCCTCCCAGAGTCCCCTGCTCTCCGGCGAAGCATTAAAGCAAGTGGAAGCAGAGATTTGCTCAGAATAAAAAATCATTTTTCACAATAGCATGCCACATTCTGGATGGCAATCACGGCTGCACAAACCGTGTCCGTCCCCCACTCATAATGTTGCCGCCTCAGTGACCACACACACACATTGTGTGGTGAGACTCAGAGTCTATTCCATTTGTGATCAATTGTTTCCTCCCTCTCCACACTTTGCACTTAGGAGACATGCTCTCTGGAGGCGGTTGAGGCTTGTCTTGTGGCCAATAATCATCTCCTACGCCTTCCTTTCCAGTCACTAATTTGATGTCTTCACTCAAAGAAATGCCCATAAGTTGAGGTTTCAGAGGAGAGCTCCTTGAGCTCCCCAGACAACAAGGGGGCCGAGTGTCACCGTCATTATCCTGAGCTGGGAGGGAACACTAGTGTTCCGGAGGCTGGGAATCCGTCACTGCCTGCCCATCGCACAGACAGAGCAGGTGCTGGTTATAATTGCTTCTAGACGTCCTGCCATGCTCAGTTGAACGTCAAAGCCATAAACGCTGCCCGACTACAATAAAACTGGAGTACGCAGACATTTCTGCATCATTGCCGGGTGAAAATACACTGAGTGGAGTTGGATGAGATGGCAGCAAGCGCTTAAGGAGGGGGTGCTGTGGGAATACCAACAAGATGACTGCCAGTCTCCGTTTCCTCCTCTCGTCTGCTTTGTGTTTTCTTTCAGGACCAGAAGAAATGATGCATATGTAAGGATAAAAAAATTTTCCATTTCCAGAGGAGTTTTCCACCCCCCAATCTACCCACAGCCTCCTTTGAGCAAGCCAGTAAAAGCTTTTTTTTTTTTTCTTTTAAACCTGCCTTCTCACTATGGCAATTTCCGGAGCTGCTATGTGGCTGTGTTTAAAAGTCCCCCTTGGGATCCAGAGTGCAATCCATATCACAAAGGCATCCTCCCAGTCCCAAATAGCAATGCGACCTCAATTCAGAAGGTTGTTCTTGTTTCCATAGACCCAGAATGGAGTTTAAGCTGTTGATCTTGACTGTGGTTGTCGCGTCAGCCTCTCATGGGCACCTCATGGGCAGTGGAGCAAACTGTGCCTATCTGTGCTACCACCAGGACTGGGAGAGGAAGCCAACAGTGGTGGGCCATAGGTCAATGTGTGGATGGGGATGATCAGGTCTTTCTTCATTATTCTGTTTCAGTCTGGAAACACCACTGAAGCCTGCTCAGTGTCATAGCAACACACAAACCTTCACTGACAGTCTGGGGCACATTGGCTGCAAATCAAACCCGGGTCTTCCCGGTGAAAGTCGATGAGAGGTCTACCACTGAAGCACCGTGGCCCTCACCTCAAACCAGGGCAGTCATTTCCGGAGTTCAAACCAGACCACAATGCAGGATGACTGAGATTGCCACCAGAATCTGATACTGATGCAGAAAAAAACCTAACTACCATTTTATTGACTCCCAATAGGACAAAGATCTGCCCCTTTGGGGTTTTGAGACTTTAAATCCTTACAGCAGGGGTCGCAACCTGTGGGTCGCGACCCCTTTGGGGATCAAATAACCCTTTAACAGGGGTCATCCAATTCATAACGATAGCAAAATTACAGTTATAAAGTAGCAATGAAAGTAATTTTATGGTTGCAGGTGACCACAACATGAACTGTATTAAAGGGTGGCGGCATTCATAAGGTTGAGAACCATTGCCTTACAGAAATAGACAACCTCATATTTCTCCCACGGACGGGCTAGTCAGTTCAAACCCCTGACCTTGCGATTAGCAGGTTAATGCATAGTCCACTACACCACCAGGGCTCCTAATGATATAATAAGAGATACTATTGTTAGATCTCTCATGGGAGAAATATACCTCAGTCCTTGGCTTCGCGTGAGAAAGAATTCACTCCGCAGCTTGGATTGTGATCCAAGGGAGTTTTTTGAGAGAAGAAGTTTCAGGTTTACACAGGCACCTCAGGGCCCCTCACCCCTGCACAGCTTGCCTAGAAGCTGCTGGAGAGAAAGTCACTACGTGGGCTCCAGGATCCTGCCTTTTTTTTTTTTTTTAAATCGTTTTATTAGGGGCTCATACAATTCTTATCACAATCCATACATACATCAATTGTGTAAAGCACATTGTACACTCACTGCCCTCATTATTCTCAAAACATTTGCCTCCACTTAAGCCCCTGGCATCAATCAAGTCCTCATTTTTACCCCTTCCTCCCCGCTCCCCCATCCCTCAAGAAACCTTGATAATTTGTGAGTGGTGATAGTGGGAGGGTAGAGGGAGGGTGGATTGGAAAGAGGAAACCGATTACAAGTATCTACATGTGACCTCCTCCCTGGGGGACGGACAACAGAAAAGTGGGTGAAGGGAGACATCGGAGAGGTCAAGATCCTGCCTTTTCAATTCCTCCATAGGGAGGCATGGTTGATGGTCCTGGTCAACCCCATTGGCTGGATTGAATTCACCTGGCCCAGATGGGCCAATCCAGGTGTAACACCCACCTAGGTGTACCACCCCTTCCTGGCCGGAAGTTTGAACCTGAGCATATGTAATGGATGACCCAGTCCCTATGCTAAGCTACCTAACAGTATTTGCAAGATGCCGAGCAATGTTCTTAGCTTTTTGTATATAATAATTCAATTATTTCACTTAACAAGCCTATGTGTGGACTCTATTCTTGCCTCATTTTACAGATGAAAAATCAGTGGCACAGGATGATAAAGTCATGAGCCTATGACCACACAGTGAGGAAGTGGAAAGGAGAGATTTGAACCCAGGCTGCAGAGTCCATGCCTTGGGTGCCTACAGCGCCACATAGGACACAGGAAAGCATGGAGCAGACTCGGCGTAAGACCTAGCATGTATGTGCTAGCGCTGCATGAGAGTAGCTGCTACTCAGATCCAGAAGAGAATACAAGGCTATTGCAAAAATTATTTTTTCCAAGAGAGGGTGGAATTCTGCATCTTGTGCGAAATCCCCCAACCTGCACATGGCACAGCTACTTCAGAAGGTTCCCAACAATGTGTGCTGTGTGGCAAACCAAACTGAGCTCAGGGGGAGCTGGTCTGTGGGTTATGTTACCCAGAAGGTGAGCAGTTTGAACTCACCAGCCACCACTCCAAGGGAGAAAGAGAAGGCTTTCTGCTCCCATGGACTTACAGTCTTTGAAGTGGCAGGGAGCATTTCCATGCAGCCTATGATTAGGATCTAGGAGGGTGAGGGTGGATGGAGTTGGTTGAGACCTGGCTTCAGGGCATTTCCCAGAAGGGCTTCCTGCAGTGACTCTGCCTTCAGGAATGTCTGGTGACCCTGAGGGCAGCAAAGTCCTAAGCACACTCAGGCAGTGGTTCTCAACCTTCCTAATACAGGTCCTTTTGTTGTGGTGACCCCCCGACCATTAAATGATTTTCTTGCTACTTCATCACTGTAATTTTGCTACAGTTATGAATTGGATGAGCCCTGTGAAAGGGTCATATGACTCCCAAAGGGGTCGCAACCCACAGGGTGAGAACCACTGCACTAAGGGTTCCCCTTCCGGGCAGCTCTACCAGTGTCTGGTGTGCATAGTTCTGTGAGGTGAGAGAAATGAACTTAGTGTCTGCTTCTGGTGACAGTTGATGTGGGTGGGCTTTCTCCCTATGTCAAATCCCTCTCAAGCCATTTGTCACCACAACATAAAGCAAGAAGAGGAGGCAGCATAGCAGGACGGTAAGCAGAACAAAGATTGAATAAACACAATTCACTTCAATCATGAATCGGGTGCCCTTGAGATGTGAGGAAGACCCCAGTCTAGTGATATTAGATCAGGTTTAGGGATTGAGTGACGGGACCCTCTTGGCTCCCCTCAGCCCCTATCTTGCTTTCCCATTGACCCTGCCCCTTACATCGTGATTGGTCCTTATTCCAGCATGCTGGTTGGTTTCATAACGACATGTGGGAATGTGTTAGTCGATAGGTTATACAGGCACAGTCTCTGGAATGGGTAAGTGAGGAGGCGTGACTGGTGACATGACTGGTGGAATGGATCATGTGAAGTGATTTGAGATCGTTGTTCAGACCTGATAGGTCATCCAGGCCTCTAGTTGATCCTGGCAGTACTCTAGTTTAAGGAAACAGAATGTTAGGCATTTAAGTCATATTTGAGCTTAAATTTTGAGCAATAGGCTGTGGCTCACAGTGAGAGTCTATGTGGAGACCCTGAATCCATTTTGAGGGGCCACACATTCAGCCACCATTGAGTTCTTTCCTACTGCTGACTGGCAGTAGAAAGCTTGTCCATCAGGCAGTGTGCTTGCGTCCACTCCCCGGGCCAGACTCAGCTATATACGGTCGTGTGCACATCCCAATGAAGGTCCCGCTCATGCTCTCACAGGCCCTCCCGCAACTCCATGAATTGATCCGTCTTCAGGGACAGTTTTGTGACAAAGGTGTTTGTTTTCCATGTCTCATTTAAGCTTTCAGGAGCTCAGGTGGTGATGCTGGATAGTGTTGGACTATTAACAGCAAGGTCGCTGGTTCAAAGCCACTAGTCATTCCACAGGAGAAAGATGAGGTTATTGCTTCCTGTAAAGGTAGCAACTTCAGGATCCCTACACAGAGTCACTATGAGTCAGAGTCAGCAGGACAGAATGGGTGTCATTTTATTTAAGTAACTGTGGTTGTGGGTCCTTCCGACACCATTGGGGCCTCATGCGGATGCCCTCCTTCATCCAGAACAGCGGTTTGTGCCTTTTTCTTGTGTAAAACATAGCAAAGGAGTTCCTAATAAAATATAGTTGAATTGGGAGTCTTTTTTCCCTCAAACAAAGTAAATCCATAAATAGAAATGAGACTATGGTGCTAATAACCAGTTGGAGAGTTGAGAGAGCTGAACTCTCAATCCTGGTAGAAACCCATTGTGACTTTAAAAACTTGCTCAAGGTCATCCATAGCCTATGAGGTTGAGTTGAGCAGACACAAAACAGATGTGTTGGGGAGTAATTGTGTACATTAAGTAAACAATTTATCTTTCTAAAGATTCTGTCTAAAACTTACTTTAAATAGTAAGTTTTCCCCTGGGCTAGGGAAAGGTCAGGGAGCTTAACCCCCTAGTATCCACCCCCTCTCAGCATTCATCATGTTAGGCCAGAGGAGCCAAATCACACCCACTACCCAGGGAGCACTGCTTCCAAAAGCCCATTGCCTGTGCCGGGGCAGAGGGCAGGTTCCCGGACCAGAAATGCTGACGGAGTGGAACCAGCGGGCTCAGCCCCCAGCTTCCTGAGAGAGCAGCTGTGATGGTTCACTTTTGGAAAAATGTCAATGCATGACTTGGGCAGCACGAAAAGCAGATGTGCAGAGGTTGTTCGCTGTATTCCAGAAGTTCACACACTCTCCGGAGGCTCCTTGGCTCAATGGCAGGAAGTCGTTGGTGGCTTCCACCTTCAATCCCAAAAGGCCACTGCCGTCCAGTGGATTCCAACCACAGTGACCCTATATGGAGTTTTCAAGACTGTAAATCTTCATGGGAGCCAGCAGTCTCATTGTCCTCCTTGGGACAGGGAGCTAGCAGCCCGTTTCACCTCCAGCACCCCTTCCTCTCTAATTCTGGATCCAGTCCCTCCAAATATCCTGCCCTGCCCTTGTCTAGGCTTCTTAAATGCGTTCCATGCTGCTTATGTTAGTCTGGGTGCCTTAGCGAAACAAATCCACAGAAACGCGTATGTATAAGAGAGAGTTTTATGTAAAGGGTGAGTGCACATCAAGAAAACATGCCCACATTTGCTTATGCACCCGCTTTGTCTTCAGCGATCATGTTGGGGTAGGCTGGTGTGCTTTTTCCATGTGGGCTTTGTTGTTTCTTAGCTAGATGGCCCCTTGTTTATCTTCCAGTCTTTAAGACCCTGGATACTATATCTTTTGATAGCCGGGCCCCAGGGTGCTTAACCAATACACCACAAGGGTTCATTAGCATGTGACTTATCTCCTGCCATTCACACTAGATGCTCAAAATAGCAGGAAACCAGGTTTCTCCTTTGTGGCCACACCAGGTACTGACAGAACCTAGAACAGAGACATGCTTAGTTATATATCTTGACTATCATTAGCATATTATATGCCAGGCAATCTGTAAGCCTTCGCTCCCCTGACCTCTCACAGCCTTGGTAAAATGAAGCTAACAAAAGTAGTGCTCTCACAAGCTTGGTAGGAGATTAAACAACTCATGTAAGGCTACACAGCCTATCAACGAGGAGGCGAGATGAGGCAGTGTGTGGCTGCTGAACCCACACCCTTCACAACACCTCCATTAAAATGACTGAGGGCTATGAGGAACCAGACAGAAGCAGGTTCACACCCCAGATTGAGTCAATTTAACTGCCTATTGTGCCTGACCCTTCTATCTCTGATCTTAGAAATGGGGTTAACAACAACAAAACACTGTAGAAGAAATGTCCAGCAGATGACAGGCATGCGATTAAACAACAAAAAATAAATCACTTAAGTTGAAATTCGAACTCCTGGAAACCCCTCACATGCGTGCAGAGAAGGATTGAGCCCATACGGTGTTTCCAGTGCCCCCGTCCTTCCCACCTAAAATGAGCAGTTGATAAGGTAATGCCTGGATTGTTCCAAGCCCAAGACTGTGGAGAACTAAAGGAAAACCCAGCATTATGAATCTTTGAGCACAGCCCTGCTGGGAAACCGCCCTGCAGTCACTTGTTGAAGACTGGAGGAGGGACAAGAGTAGGGAGAAGAACGAGGACTGAATGTGACACATAAGCAGGGGTGGCCTACATTCCATAAAGGAAAAAACTCAAGGTCTGCTTTTCTGGTGCCGGAAAGTTAAAACCCATCTGGTGCAGTTGAAAAGGTGTGTGTGTGTATTGGGGGGGGGGGGGGGTGTGTTAGGGAGGAGGGGCGATGAGTCCAAAGGATGAACTCTCCATCTGCAATTGTGTCCTCAACTGCTTTCCCCTGCTAGCCACACGATATTTGTGTCTGGCCTGCCCTGCTTTTGTTATCAAGCCCAGAGAGGGCAAGAGACTAGCTCGAAGTCACACTGCAAGTTGGCAGCAGAATCAGGCCGAGAACTCTGGATGCTTAGAAAGCTTCACACAGACCTGAGAAAGTACCAAGGGAAGACCTGTTCGCTAACTGGGCAGCACTCACTGCATGCCAGCGCTGTTCCAGTGCCCCAGCCAGGGCATTGCTCCCTGTGTCCGTGTGTCTTCAGTGATGCACACAGGTGACGGATTGGCTTTTAATAGCATGCTTGGAAGGTTGAGGCCACCCAGCGGCACGTAGAAAGAAGGGCCTGCAAATCTACTTCAGACCAAGCAGCCTTTCAAGACCCTGGGGAGCACAGTTCTTCTTGGACACACAAGGAGGCCAGGAGTTGAAGTTGATTCCATGCTGTAGTTGATTCCATGGTTACCGGTTGTAGCTATACCTAGAGTCACATCCACATTCATGTTTATATCTCTTCACTCCATGGGGTGTTCATGGCTCCAACTCTTCTGAAGCAGACCACCAGGATTTTGTTTAAGAGGCCTCTGGATAGGTTTGAACTGCCAACCTTTTAGTTTGTAGCTGAGTGCTAAACAACTTGTGCCATGCAGGGTGCTAAGCTCAGAAACTCAGTCGGTGCTTCATGATCTCAGTTGGAATTATAGAGAGGGTCAGTGATGACCCATTGACTGCTGGGTAATTGTTGATGTAGTCTCCCTGTGCAGACATGTAAAGTACCTGAAAACTTAAAATCCAACTCATTGAGTGCATCATCCTGCCGTGCGCCAGCCCAGCAGCATGCTCTGCTGGGGACATTTGCCATGCCTGGAGACATTCTGAAGAAGGGAGCCCCACTGCCATCTAGTGGGCTGAGACCAGGGATGCGCGCTTAGCATCCTGGTGCAGGGAACAACACAGCCCCACAAAAATGATGTTGACCAAAATGTCAGCAGAGCTGCCACTGGGAAAATGGTCTAGTCCAAGCGCTGACCTTCATAGAGGAAGAAAGCCAATCCAGAGCAGCTAAGTGACCTGCTGTGGGTTGCACAGCCTGATTCCAAGCCCAGTACTATACCCATAGCTGTTACCACGCCCAAAATTAAACATCAATAGCTGCCCAAAGGCCTCTTAGTTTGAGGACCAAGTAAGACAGTAAATGAGAAAGCCCTTTGACAAATGTGGCATGCTGCACAAACATGAGATGTTATTACCCAGGATCTTTTGATATATGTAAATAGATCTTGTACCAGGTCAGTTAATTTTCCAACTGCTCTATCTGAGCTTTCAGATGGCAGCACCTCTGTCCAACCCAGGAAAGGACTCCTGTGCAGGCTGAGCAGCCCTGGAAAGCCTCATGCCTGGCTTCTCCCACCCCTCAGCTAATCTCCAAATGATTAATAAGGGCTCTCACTATGTTGTGGTTCCCAGCTGACAGATACTAGGCTATCAATGCATTCGTATCACCTCCTTCATGCCAGAGGGACTCAGTTATTCGAGGGGTTCCAAGGAGGACCCAGCCTGAAAGAGAAACGGGCGAGAGAGAGGAGCGAGACCAAGCAGATTCTTGTCAAGGTCTGAGTTTATTGCTACACTAGCCTCTCTATAAAGGGTGAGACAAACAAGGGAGTTCAAAGGGGAGATAAAAAAAAAGGAAGGGCGGGGGTGTAGAGCACACAGGGCAGGCGGCCGCAAGTCTGCAGTTGGAATGTCCGGTGCTGGAGCAGACAAGGGTGGGCCATCTGGTGTGTGTCAGGGTAAGATAAGGTTGAGGTGACGTGGCTTTAGCCCTGCTGGGCAGGCAATATGGCCTTGGTTTTGTCAGGCTGATTATGTCCGGTTCCCAACATGAGAGAAGCCAGGAATATCTCCTCTCACAACTGTGCAGCAAATGAGATCAGATCTCCCAATCTGATTTTCAGCCCTCCTGTCTTTCCAAGTGAAGTGGATGGTCCATTTCACGTTGTCTCAAGTCTTTGCACATTGCATGCCAACATTGCAACACAGGGCGCGGCTGTGGGTCTTAGTAGACAAAGCCGCCACCCAGAACCCTGCCCCCAGAGCTCCTTAGTCACCCTTCACAACGCAGGTCCAGGCCGGGCTCCACACTGCAAGGCGATCAACCCTGACCCTCCAGTGTGGCCGTCCTCACACGCTCCCACATCCACCTAGAAGGACTGGAGATGAGAGATTCCGGAAGCTCCCTGCCTCATCTGCCTCCCTCTCCAGAGTGACAGAGCAACTGTAACTGATTAGGCAGGATGCAGCCTCGTTCCCAGTCCCCACCCTCTCTGGGAAAGCAGGGCTGTCTGGCACCTCATCCAAGGCCTTTCCCCTGTTATCTCATTACTGAGTAGCTGCTCCTCTACCACCCACCTCCGTCACCTCATCTAAATACGGGGGAGATGAGTATGTCTTCTTTGCTGCTCCTTCCCTGAGTCCACCCCAGGAGCTCCCTGAACAGATCATCAATCACTTCTCATTACCCCTGCAGCAGCCGTCAGATACTGCTGAACAGAGACAGGCGCCTCCCCTGCTGCTGCCAGGCTCCAGTGCACATGTGCACACACACGTGCACACACATTGTACAGGCCCACTCACATGGACACACAAGCATGCACACCCATGTGCACAAACTTTGTTCAGAGGTGGGAATTCTGCCCATTTTAGCCTCTAATATTGCAATCAGAGAGTGATAGAACAATGAAAGATGAAGGTGGATGAAGGAAGATCTATTTATTCCCTTACTTGTTACATAACCATTCAGGGCTCTTTTTTTATCCGTACAAACACACCACCACCACCATCAACAATCATCAAGTAGCTGTCATGTATGCAGTGCTGCCCTATTCAAGGCAGTGCTGAGTATGTGAGGAGGATTCTCTCTAAAGCACAGCTCTGAGGAAGTCTGTCTCCTTCGCACTTTTACACACACAGGGTGAGGAGCCTGCAGGAGGCTCCGTGCGTTGGGTGAAGCCACACGATGAGTGAGGAGACCGAGGGTGAAGCCAGGGGAGTGAGAGCGCAGAGTTCACCACTTCACCACCATGCTGGTGTGCACAATCGATGAAAGGGTGGCTGCCAGCAGCAGGACAGAAAAAAAGTAAAGCATGTAACTTGTGGTTTTAGCTCTGGCTTACTTCCAAAAGGAATTGTTTTTGTTGTTCTAAAAAGCTTTATACCAAAAAAAAAAAAAAAGAAAGAAAGCTTTATACCTCTATAAAAACAAAAGGCTACTGCTGTCAAGCACCTTCAGACTCAAGCCAGAGGAGAGCTCTCCCAGTGGGCTTCCAAGCTGTATATCTTCACAGAAACACAGTACCTCCTGTGGAGTAGCTGGTTGGTTCAAGCCAGCAACCTGGCAGTTAACAAGTACGTCCCTTGTACCTGTAATACCTGTATAAAGTGTATTAAATATGAACTACTCCTGGTGTGTAATTTTAAATTGAATTATTGTGCCTGGAACTTTTTTTTAATAGCTAAGAATGGTGAAATCAGACTCCTTTAGATGTTATGAGAAGAATAGACACTACACAGGGCTTGGACCCAACCCAGCTTAATTCAAAGGAAGGCAGATTTATTTTCTTCTGCTTCCCAGAAGGTTCCTCAGCAGAACGTGTGTTAAACAAAATTGTTTAGCTATGGAAAAGAGCAATCTCCTCTTGGGAAGATTCTGGTAGAAAGGGGCTTTGGTTACATATCCAGCTCAACCCAGCCCCAGAGCCCTCGTCATGTTTTATTTTGTTTTGCCCTTGACACTGATTGTCTTGGGAACTGTGGCCCCCGAGCAATGGCCAGGAAGTCAGGTCTTCTTGATGTAAATCCTCTAATATCCCCTACAATGATTTTCAGTGCCAATGGTAAGGCCCGCCCAGTGGCTGCCACATGCCCCTGAGCAGACACGTCAGAGCAGATGAGAGCATGAGACAGCATTTAAGAGAATGGTAGGCTGGCCTTGACTTAGCTGTTTGGCCTCTCCTCAGAAGTCATTTGTGACACTGACTGTCATGGGTTTCATTAAGAACAAGTCTATCTCTACCAAAGAAAACTGCAAGGTAAGAGGACTTTCAGCTCCAGCTACATATGTCTCCAAACTTACTTACATATTGTCCTGTTTTCAGAAGAAAAAAAATGTACTCAGTGCCTCCCGGGCAAATAAAAACTTTGGTACTACAACCTACAATCCCAGATAAAGTGTAGGTATCTGCTTTGGCAGCTCCCCTGGATCGAGCTGCTCCAGTAGCTCTCCACAAAAACCCTGTGAAGAGATGATCAGGCAGGGTAGCCTAGTCTGTTCTGCAGAAAGAAGCTACCCCTGGAACCTCAGTGGCTTAAAATCTAGAAGTTTATTCTTGTTCATGCAAATTCTGACACTGGAAGGGCAATTCTACAGGGTGTTTGTCCTGCACACCGTCCGTCAGTGATTCGGGCTGCTTCACAAATATGGTGCCACCAGATCAAAAGGTGGATTCCAGGTCATCACAGAAGAGGAAGAGAGAAGTGGGGGTTGTGGATCAGTCTTTACATGCTTTGACACTTTAGTTGACATAGATCGCTGGATAGGGCTGCTTATATAAAGGTTATCAGTTCAAACCACCTAGCTGTACCACAAAAGGAAGGAGTCATCTGCTTTCATAAAGGGTACAGCCTAGCCAACCTCATGCAACAATTGTACTCTGTACCACAAGGGGTGAGCATGAGTCAGAACTGACTTGAAGGCAACAGGATTTGGGGTTTTTTTTGTTTGTTTGTTTGTTTGGTTGGTTGGTTGGTTGATTGGTTTGGTTTGGTGAGTGGGAGCTGGTTCTACCTACAGCATATTAATCTGAAGTAGTCACTTTAGGTTTTTTTGTTTGTTTTTTGAGAGATGTGGAAAAGCTCATTGGCTTTAATGGGGAGTTAACTCTGCCGCAGACGGCCTCCTCAAAATTTCCCTCCCGCTTCAGAAACTAGCAGAGATTTTCAATGAAGGAGCCTGCTGGCACCCGCTGGACATCTCCTTGCAAGGTCAGTCCTTTGGAGCCATTGGGAGGGAGAAAAAAGAGACTTTTATTCCTGTAAAGAATTCCAGCCCCAGAAATCCTGAGGGGGAAATTCTGCCCTGTCCTCTCGGGTCGCTATGAGTCCGAATTGAATTTATGGCTATGAGTTGAGTTGTAATTCCATTCACTTACTGCTCTTGACAGGTTGCTAGATTAGGGCTTGTCTTCCCAAATGCCAGCACTAAACGAAAATGAGCTGTCCGGGCCACAATAAAGGGGTTGGAAATACATCAGGCACACTCATTAGACACCTATGGCAAAATTCAGAACTGAGCATGCTCTGACCCAAGTCATGTAGACCCAGGTGGAAGGTCCACCTGGTCATACAGAATAGGACTTCACAAAAGTGCACCGAAATCAACCAATACGATCGACCAATGTCCTCCAGTGGTGTTGGGAGGTGATAGAAGTAGGCCTGGGCTCCTTGTCGCCCTCCCTTGTTCACGTGCTCTGCAAGTGGAGGGTGAGGCCCTTGGGGGTTCCTGCCGTGGCTCCTCAGCTGGTTCTGCACTCCTGCTCAGGTATTCCTCCCATGAAACCGCCATATTCAGCTGCAAACTTTCCCCACCCCTGCCATGCAGCCCGGCGTGCTTTCCGGAGATACTGGGGACTTTTGGGGACTGCGATACCTGAAACTTTCTTCCATAACATTCACTTGGATTTACAAAACTGCTTCTGCCATATGAATTCTTTCAGCGTTGCTAAGCAAGAACTGAGGTCAACCACCCCAGAAACCTAACACTATCAAGTCAATTCTGACTTATATCAATCTAGGGGGTCCTCAAACTATGGCCTGCGGGCCGCATGGCCCTCAGAGGACATTTATTCAGCGCGCCGGGTGTTTTTGCCCCGTTTTTTTTTTTTAACTTCAAATTAGGTATGTGCGGTGCGCATAGGCATTTGTGCATAGTTTTATTTTTAAACTATCGTCCGGCCCTCCAGCGGGTTTGAGGGACAATGAACTGGCCTCCTGTTTAAAAAGTTTGAGGACCCCTGAAAGGACAACGTAGAACTATGCCTGTGGGTTCCCGAAGTTCTAAATCTTTACAGGAGCTGAGAACCGCATCTTTCTCTGTGAGCCACTAGCGGATTCCAACTGGCCGGCCTCATGGTCACACACATTCCACCAGGCTCCTTGAGCCTTAACTTGATAATTTAATGAAATGATACTTCTCCACGTCACACTGTATCATGGTCTATAATCTTGCTATTCTAATATCAAATTTAAAATAAGGAATATAGTTAAGCTCCAAATCCATAAGCAATAAGATCATTGAATCTCTTTGGACACTATTACTTAAAAAAAGAAAAAACTCTGTCCAATTATTTTCAGCACAGAAAAGCTTCCAGTGTTTACAGCTTAGTATTTAATTGCTTTTTCTCTTCTTCTTTTGCATTGGTGAATCATTTTGAGCTTATAATAATGTCAAAATAAATAGTTTCCAGAGCCTCCAGGCATTCACTGTGTAATGATCATTTAAAAGATTTCTTGGTTAGAGGGTCCTCAAAAGAATAAAAAGCGTGTCCGCATCCCTGGTCATTTCTATATTCAAAAGAAGAAATTGCTCATCAAATGCTACAAGCCAATTTCTTTCTTCAGCCAAACTGCCCATTTTAGCATCACTGAATTAAGCAAATGGTTCTACATTTCAAAGTCAACAATGATACTCTTTTCCCTTTAACACGAGCATCTTAAACAGCTCAAAAAGTAGTCGAGCTCTTTATTATGGCTTTTCCTGAGAAAGCTGTTTCGTTGTTTATTTTATTTATTCATCTAGACTTTCATTTTAAGATTTGTGTATTTTAAGTTCTGCTAGTCAGGACATTTTAAATGGAGCCAGATTTTTTTTTATACTTTGTCTTTTAAAATATAATGAGGCTGAGCCGTACATCCCTTAATAAAATATAAAGTCTTCCTATTTCTGTTTGTTTGTAATTTCCCTAAGGATAACTCTTAAAGTAGTAAAACCAAAACCCGCCATAATGAATTACATTTGGTCTACTGGGGGTTGTGGCCAACCTTTAGATAGAAAAATCCAGAGACTCCCTTCTGCATCTCCTTTCCCAACCAAACCCCGGTGGCTGGAGGCTGGAAGGAAGAAAGAGGCTGGGCTGCTGGGGCAGGGTGGGGAAGGGGTAACCTTGCAGATTATTTCAAATTCTACTCTGAAGGCAGAAAGTTATCCCAATGAGATAGCTAGAGATTCACTTCCTTAGAAAAAGATTGAAATTAATGTGTCCCTTAGAAAAGCCAAAGGAAAAAAGTCGTTATTAATTTAGGCAATTGAAGAACTTTGAAAGCCATGTCTAGTACATAAAAACACCTGTCCCTAGAGCCCATCGGCCTAGGAAACTGAATTTTTATACCATGTAAAATAAAGGAAGGTCATTTCTTAGACTTGCTCAACAGAAGATTGTCATTTTAAACCGGTTACTGTAATGAGAAGCTGGGTTTTCGTAAAAAGGACTGAATGCTTGAGTCAGTGTGAAATGAAATTAGAGATGCATGTTCTGCGCATGGCAGCATTTCTGGAGGAGTCTGTGTTCCCGTGACTGCTCTCAATCTGTGTCGTGCCTTCTGGGAAACTCACAGCGTGGTGCCCACATCTAGTCTCTCGGACTTTCATGCCAGCTTTGGAAAGGTGTTGAGTCTGTTGGATCTGCTGCACAGAGACAGCATGCAAGTGGACCCTTCCCACATTCCTCAGAGAGCAGCCCCCCAGTGTAAAGCTGTGGGTGAGGTTTGATGACCTTTGCCCCTTCATCATCCCGCATTCTTTGACGGACCCAAGCGCTCCCCTGAGGCATTACCGGAGAAGCAGCTACCCCATAGTTTCCAGATGGTGGGTATCAGCCTGTGTGCTCATTGGGATCGCCAGAGAGCTGTCCAAAAGACATCTTTGTCCCATCTCCACTGAGTCCGATTTTATTGGCCTGGAATGCAGCCTAGGTGCTTGGATATTTTTCTCTCTCATTAAGTTTTTATTGTGAATTGGGTGAAGGTTTACCAAGATCATCAGTTTTTTATTCAACAATTCATACACATTGTGTTTTATGCCACTTATTGCAATCTCCACAATATAATATGACTTATTCCACTCCCTACTTATGTCTTCTGTTTCCCTTCCTCCTCTCTTCCTACCCTTCTGAACTTGGGCCTTGGATTAATACTGCCCTTTTGAGATCAAATGGTTTGCTGTTTTCAGGTTTGTGTGCCTCACTTGTGTAATTGCTCCCATTGTAGACCAATCTATTATTTGGCTGAATATTGAACCACAGGTAGGAGTTCATTTTCAAACTTAGTGAATAAGGACCATCATTTCAGAGGTTCTGTTAGTCCCTATCCAGCCAATAAGCCTGGTCTCTTTTATGACTGTGAATTTTGCTTCACTATCTAGGACCTTTTGATGTGATCCCTATCAAAGAAGTTGGAATTGATAGTTGGAGATCATCTAGTTATTCTGTGCTCAGAGTCATGAAGTCTAATGTTCATGTGGTCCACTCACCACTCTTTCCTCCAGAGTGAGGGTGACAATACTTGCCACCTAGATGGCCACTTGTGAGCTTCTGAGATCCAGCTGCTACTCACCAGCGTGGATGTCGACCATAGTCTTTACAGTCTAGGTAATGACAATTGTTCTTGGTGTCCTTCACAACTATAATCCCCAGCCCCCAAGCCCAATAAAGCACTCCCTCCAGTTGTTCGGTTATGCCTAAGGAGTTTTGATAACTTCATCTTCTGTGTGCTCCGGAATATTCAATTCCCTGGATGATCAGAATGCTCAGTCAGGGCTCAGAATCTTGGTGTTAAGGCTCCTGGTGAGATCCTGGCACATCAGACACAGAGGTTGTGAGGCTAGAGGAGGGGCAGAAGGGGATCATACTGAGTCTAACAAGGAAAGAAAAGGAAATGAAGGATATAAGCAATTAAAAGCAAGCGCATAAATAGATACAAATACACAGATGGCCCTTGCAACATTATTCCCAATCTCGCAAACGTGTCAACGGTCTAAATACCCATCAATAGGTGAATGGATAAGTCAAACATGTTGCCTACGGTATATACAATGGACTACTACTCAGCCATAAAGAGAAATGAACTCTTGACACAGGCTACAAGAGGAATGAACCTCATAAGCATTATGCTGAGTGAAATAAATCAGCTTCAAAAAGGACACATTTTGCTTAATTCCACTTACAAGAAATATCTAGGCTAGGAAAATGAATAGAGACAAACATCTCCCAATTGTTTCCAGGGATAGGTAGGAAGGTAAGTATGGTTGTTACATAATGCCATGTCAATTGGACAAATAAGTGAGGTGGAGTCTTTCTTATACCTATATGAGTGTCCTTGGATTTATTTCTCTAGTCAACCCAGCCTAACCCAGTAGGGCCTGGAGGGGAAGTGCCATCCCTGAGACGATACTGAGCTTCCATAGGGTGATGACATAATTTTGGAATGGGTAAGGATGATAATATGAACAACATGCAGAATGCCACTTAGTTATAATCTTGTAGAGCGTGGAAGTGACGAATGTTTTGATGCATGTATATTTAGTACGATTTTTAAAGAGTGTACGCAAAAGAGCAATATGGCAAGTCTGTGTTGCCATTTGCTGTTGCTCAGCTAAAAGCGATTCGGGCCTGTGTAGTCCAAAGGGAACCACAGAGGCTCAGGAGGAAAGCTGGTACCATCTCCAACTAAGACTTGTCTGACCAAATGCAGAGTCTCCCTTCAAGTAACTGACAGGTCAGAGGCAGCTCATCTCTGCTGCAGAAGCAATGATTTGTCTCAATTCCCAGACCACTGTCACAACCATGTCTTGTTGCCCTCGGTGCCCCCCTTCCCCACCACAATAAGTCACTAGAAAGCCATGCTTCATTTAAAAACAAACAAATAAACCCCTTCTGCCTCCATCCTGGCACTGTTTCAGCTTATTTAGCATCATAACATATGTCATCTGTTTCCCTAAACAATCTAACATGGACATGGCACGATGGGACTGAGGAGTTAGGCAAATGAGTACCAGCCTGCCCTCTGAACACACACGATGGCATTTGACTTGCTGTCAGTAGATGCTGTCGCGTTTCTTCTCCTCTTTCCTGGAAAATAAATATAGAAAAGAAAGAGGCCATGAAAAGGGCTGCAAGATGTTTAGCTCTGGTCTTTCTAGAAAGTGTAGAAAAAAAGCATGTGACCCCTGCCTGCCTTTAGATGCCCCACTCCTCTGGCTAACAAGGACTGCGCACTGACCATGGACAAGACATCTGGATCTGGGGGGAGGATAAAACAATTGCCCCCACCAGCAAAGAGTTTCCAGATTTACGGGACTGCACAGGCCAGGGAGCAGCTCATAAAAAGAACAAGAAGAATCGCAAAGGAGGGTGTGCTCCAGCACCACTTCGTCCAGCTGCAGACACATGAAGGCAAAGTTTCCTTTGCTTTCAGTCAAGTTTATGATTTCCGCGGCATCCCTTACCAACACCTTCACAAAGATCTAGGTTCTTGGGTTGTTTCGTTCCAGGGCGGACATCACCTTGGTAAAGCCACACTTTATGGACAGCTCATGGTCCAAGAATTCCACCTATATGTTTTGAAAGGGGCCACGTTAAAACCCCTGGCTCAGACTTTCAGGACTGGGCACAATACAGCTAACCCACCATGGGGACAGCAGGATTTGGTAACACTCTCATCTCCATCACAACCTGGACCTGGCAAAGCTATTTTCTTCCACTCACCATCTTTCAATCAATATTTACTCAGCTATTAGTTGCTCCCCAGGCTCAGCATCAGAAAAGTGTTCAAACGTTACCGAATTGTCCATCTAATGGTAGAGGTCTGTGCAAGGGATATGAGAGCAAGAGGCTCAGAGATGATCAGTGGGTAACGAGAGAGGGATTCACCTTTATCATTTGTAGAAAGCCCCTGAGGCTTAGTCACATTGGCAGACTTTCCCTGGAGCAAGCAAATAAAGCTGCTCCCGGCTCAGCTCCATTCCTGATCTGGTCTTGCCATGAGACTATCCAGGCTTTGTCCCAACCCCACATTCTGGAAAGCACGAGTGGAAGGAGGTGGATCTTGGGGATACCATGGAAAAGAATGGGCATTGCACAACACTTCATTGTACTCATATGGAGCTTATACAAAGGCCAAGAGATAGAACCAGGTGAGACTGTGAACAGGACAAGGTGATACTGCATGGTTTAAAATCAGAAAAGGTGTGCATCAGGGTTGTATCCTTTCACTGTTCTTATTCCATCTGTATGCTGAGCAATTTATACAAGAAGCTGGTCTATGTGAAAAAGAACATGGCATCAGGATTAGAGGAAGACCCAAGTAATGTCATTAGGAACATTTTCTCACTAAAAATTTTAGGTCATGGCATCAAAAAAGTGTCATTTTAACCTAAATGGGTTTTTAGACCAGTGAAATAACAGCGAGAGTGAGTCAGCATTGTGCACAGAATTGAGCGATACTGGTTCTTTGGGAAATTCATAATCCAACACTGGCACTGCTGAGATAAAGGATGACAGTGAGGAAGATTCTACACCTGAGCTCTGTGATGGGCCAACGTGGTGCTCTACTCTCTTCAGGAATGGATGAGCCAGCTCCACCAAGATTCCCCTTTACTGGAGCACCTGCTATGTATGTAGACGTTGAACACAAGAACGCTTTGGCGTTCCTACAATGATTTCTGACCGATGAGGTCATCGAAAAATTGATTATGATAGCCCGGAGGTTTACTTTCAGGTTTTAACCCCTCTTCAGTTAATTTCTGTGCATGGGGGAAGGTTTGGGGCTTGCTTCATTTTCCTACATACGGTATCTCAGTTTGTCCAACACCATTTGTTGAGCAAGCAGAATTTGTCCCTTTGGATATTTCTGTGTCCTTTTTCGAAGGCTAGTTTCCTGTTGACTGGTGAATATATGTGTAGCTTTTCTGTTCGAATCCATTGATCTATATACCTCTCAGTGTACCAATACACTGCTCTCCCTTAGGGAAAAACAACAACAAAAGTTGTATGAGCCCCTATATAATGATTTTTTTAATGGACGATGAACTATTTTCCAGGCCAGCACTATCCTATGTTTGAGCACATTGCTGCAGCCACTGTGTCAATCCATCATGCCTTATAGCCTGCGGTACTCATGTTCAGGTATAGTGTTCTGCCATTCACAAGGTTCACACTGGCCAGTTCTTTCAGAAGTGGAAGACCAGGTCCTCGTCCCTCGTCTCTCTGTCTGGAAACTGCTGAAGTCTACCTGCAGTGAGTGACCCAGCAGGCATTTGAACTACTGGCTGCAAAATTTCCACCATTACAGCCAAATGCAGGCCACCACAGTACAACAGACAGTAACAGCATCTTAACACCACACAAAGGCTCCTCCCTGGGGAGACCACGTGTTCAGGCAATTGCTGCTGTTACACATGTAAGTGGGGGCTACATGAAGTCGCACCATCTCCCGTGGCCCTTCCAGGAACAGGCCATTCTTCTGTTGTTTCTACTGGACTTAGGCTCAGCTGCCAACCTGCCCTCTGCACGCATTCTTCTCCTTACCCTTCCATGTCACCTTCTCTTTGCCCAAGTCAATACTGCTGGTCAGTCACCTACTGGTGGATGCTTGCTTCTGAAGTTTCTGAACCACATTTCCCCATGGTTATGAGACATTGCTGCTGCCACTGCGAGCATTTAACAGGTTACTTTACACCTTCAATGAGAAATCTAGGGGAATAGAAAGAAAGCTTCTTCTTTCTCCCAAGGAGTGGGTGGTGGTTTTGAACCATTTCCCTTGAGGTTAGCAGCCCAATGTGTAACCCACTACACCAGTAGAGCCTTGGTGGCACTGTCCAGCAATTATTAGACTGCTAAACATGAGGTCAGGGTTTCAAACCTACCAACTTCTCCTTGGGAGAACGATAAAGCTGTTCCCATAAAAGACTGACAGCTCCAGAAGCCCACTATAGGCTGGCTATGAGTTGGAATTTTGCGGTCATTTAGGGCTTTTTGGTGGCATGTGATTTTTTAGGGCTTTTAGGTTGTTTGTGGACGTTCAAGGTGTGTTTTGGGCATTCGGGTGGTTTGGGGTTTTTAGGGTGTTTTATAAGATTTTAGGGAGTGTTTAAGGGATTTAGGGGTGGTTTTTTAGAGTGTATAGGTATTTTTCAGCACAGTATGGTGTTTTTAGTGATGTTACAGAGTTCCTTAGGGATTTTAGGGTATTTTTAATATTATATGTGTTTTTTTCCCCCAGCATTTTAGGTTTTCTTAGGGCTTTCATGGTGTTTTCAGGGCATATATGGGGTTTAGGAATGTTTAGGGTTTGGGAATCTTCTAAGGATGATTTTTTGAAGTTTCACATGTTTGGGTGGGCATTTGGTGTTTTTTTGTGACTTTAGAGTGTTTATGGGATCCTGTCAATTTGCAGCTTTAATTCCACAAAGAAAAGTCAGACAGCAAGCCAGAAAGGAGCAGGAAATGAAGGGGAAGCCCAGGCCACATGTTACAGCTGCCAAGTCCGGAGAACCTAGGTGTGGTCGTTGGCTACCTGGGACCGGGAGTGGGGCTGTGCTCCTGCCCAAGGGTGCTAGGGAGTAAACCAATCTCAGCTGGACGTTTGGCTTTTCTACTACTTAGCCGACTCCATGAACTTTCCCAAGGGCAGCTGGCGAATTGCCAGGGGAACCCAGCTAGACCCCCCACACAAAAGCACAGGGATGGTTACAGGAACAGGAGGTTTCACACAGTGGATGTGCAGGGCTTGGGGTCGGGATTGGGGGCCAAGGTGAGGAAGGGGCAGCAATAAGGCCTGGTCCCAAATAATCAGACACTGAGCAATAAAAGTACAAGGACTGCCAAGAGAACATGGGGACAAAGGATGGCTGGACTTCATTTGATATCTTTGGACGTGCTGTCAGGAGAGACCAGTCCCTGAAGGGACATCAAGTCCATGAAGGACATGATGCTTGGCAAAAAGTGGAGGACGGGCAATAAAACAGCTCGAACCAGCGGCTACATCAGTGGGCATAGTAACAATGGTGAGGATGGTTCGAGACCTGGCAGTGTTTTATTTTACTGCTTGTGTTTTTCTAGAACTGTCTTTCCTGGATGCACGAGGAAGGATAACTGTGCTTGTGGGAAGCAAATGCACAGTGGGCAGCGCTTTGGCCAACATAGGTACACCACCGGCACACAGTGCCCCCTTACTTGGCATCCAAAGTGACAGGATTTGTCTTTCCCCAGAGCTCTCCAGCCCTGGGGGAAGTGGCCCTGCCTTCGGCGCGCCGCCAGGGGGCAGCACTGCTGCTCTCTCACTGGCTACATCTGTGAGGACCCAGAGAGCAGCTCCTTTCTGCTGCTCTCCTCTCAGACTTCTGCCAGAAGCCTTGGCTCCTCCTGGATCCTCCCTTGATTCCCACTCTGCACCTTTGGGGACGCCCAGCCCATTAACTCTCTCCCATCCTTCCTTGCTGCCTCTTCTCCAGATGCCTGAGCTGGGCTTCAAGTAGTTGTAATGTTATGCTTAGGTGAGATGTGTTCAGCTTGTTTACTGTCTGTATACAAGAAAAGAGTGCAGCCCAAGACATCCACCCTTTTGTTCCTCTATGGAAAGCCTGTTACGTGTCATAGTCTTCTCTCTGTGCAGTGCTTTCCTCTGCTGCTGATGCTTTTACATGAAATAGGACTCGGTGTGTCACCGCTACAGGAAATTATCTCTGAAAAAATAATATGCCCAGAACTCAGAAACAGTGTCAGCTTGCATCTGGCATCATGGAAGCATCATGGGTGTGTTTCCATTCATTCGCTCCTGAGTGTCACATGTTAAACTCAGTGCATAGCATAAACAGCAGCAGGCACAAACTGAGACAAAGCACACCCTTTGCTGTGAAGCACATTCCGACTCCTGGCTGCCCCTGTGCCACAGAGTAGAACTGCCCCGCAGGGGCTCCCTAGCTGTCATCTTTACAGAGGCACATGGCCACACCTCCCTTTTGGGAAGCCACTGGGTAGGTTTGAACTTCAGGGTTGTAGTAGTTGATATTGTAGAGCCCTGGAGTCAGTTCGGATTCATAGGGGCCTGTGCACTAGAGAGAGAAACAAAGCCCAGTCCTGCGCCATCCTCGCACTTGTTACTGTATTTGAGCCGATTCTCGCAGCCACGGTGTCAATCCACCTAAGTAAGGGTCTTCCTCTTGTTTGCTAACCCTCTGCCAAAAATGATGCCCTTCTTGCAGGACTGGTTCCACCATAGTAATATGTCCAAAGTACCTGAGACAACGTCTCCGCATCCTCTTTCAGATCTCCTGCCTTTAGTTTGTCAGCTCACTTCGATGGAGTCGATGCTGAGCCATAGCGACTCTATGAGATCAGAGCAGAACTATCTCTGTGGGTTTCCCAAAGGCTAACTCTATGGGAGTAGAACGCCTCATCCTTTTCTTCTGAGGACTGACTGGTGGTTCCCCACTGCTGACATTACAGTTGACACCCAAGGCATAAGCTACTATGCCACCAGAAGTCCCTTGCCCCTGTGCAATAACCAACACCACCTACACACAAAACCCACCCCTTCTCTGTCAGTTTGATGTATGGTGATGGCTTGAGTTGCTATGAAATTGGAAGCTACTAGGGGGAACCCGACAAAAACTACAATTTTTTCAAAACTATGCATTTAAATTTTTTATCCCCTTCATAGTACTCTCCATTACACTTCACACATTTGTCTAATCTGTGATTACATTCTTGGAAACATTTTTCAAACTCAGCAGTTTGGGTGACACCCTTGTTTTTTTCCCCCCCTCTTCTGTGTTGTCAAACCACTGTCCTTCATTCATGGAAACAGAAAGAAGTCACATGGAGTGAGTTCAGGTGATTAGGATATGAGGGACAAGAGAGGCATGCTTTTTTGGGGGATGTTTTCATACTGTTATTTCTTTTCTCTTTTTTATAATCATTTTTTGGGGCCTCATACAACTCTTATCACAATTGATACATACATCATATTTGTACATTCATTGCCCTCATCATTCTGAAAACATTTGCTCTCCACTTAATCCGCTGGCATCAGCTGATAATTATTCCCCATCCCTCATGAACCCTGAATAATTTCTAAATTATTTTGTCATATCTTACACTATACAATATCTCCCTTCAGCCACTTTTCTGTTGTCTGTCCCCCAGGGAGATGGTTATATGTAGATCCTTGTCATCGGTTTCCCCTTTCCATTCCTCCCTCCCTCTACCCTCCTCGTATCGCCACTCTCACCACTGGTCCTGAAGGGATCATCCGCCCTGGATTCCCTGTGTTTCCAGTTCCTATCTGTACCAGTGTACATCCTCAGGTCTAGCTAGATTTGTAAGGTAGAATGGGGATCATTTTAGTTGTGGGGGAAGAAGCATTTAGGAGCTAGAGGAAAGTTGTATGTTTCATTGTTGCTACAGTGCACCCTGACTGGCTCCTCTCCTCCCTGCTACCCTTCTGTAAGGGGATGTCCAATAATCTACAAATGAGCTTTGGGTTTTCACTCCACACTCCCCCGTATTCACAAAGATATGATTTTTTTGTTCCGATGATGTCTGATACCTGATTCTTCCGACACCTCGTGATCACACATGCTGGTGTGCTTCTTTCATGTGGGCTTTGTTGCTTCTCAGCTACATGACCACTTGTTTAACTTCAAGCTTTTAAGACCCCAGAATGTATAACTTTTGATAGCCGACCACCATCAACTTCAGTCACCACATTTGCTTATGCACCCATTTGCCTCCAGCAATTGTGTTGGGGAGGTGAGCATCACGGAATGCCACTTTAATACAACAAAGTATTTTTGCATTGAGGGAGTACTTGAATGGAGGCCCAATGTACATCTGTTACCTTAATACTAAACCTATAAATATATGCATATAGATCTATTTCCCCATCGTTATACATAAATATATTTACATATGCACATGCCTTTATTTAGACCTCTATAAATGCCCTTTGCTTCCTACCTCTTTCCTTGATTTCCTTTTACTTTCCGATTGTCCCACTCTCATGTTCAGCCTTCATTTGTGTTTCAGTAATTCCTCTCGGTTACATTACTCTTGGTTACACTCTACCAAGCCTCCTACACCCTCCTCACCATCTATTTGGATCACTTGGTGTTCCCTTGTCCCTGGGTTTGTTAACAGAACTTCCTTTTTCCCTACATCCCCCTTTCCCATCTCCCCCCCCCCCCCACCAGCTGTCAGTCCCATTGTTTTCTCCTCCAGATTGTTCATCCAGCCTATCTCATTTAGACAGACCTGTGGAAATCATAGCATGCACAAAAACGAGACAGAGCAAACCCAAGCAACAAAATGAAACAAAAGAACAACACCACCACCAACAAGCCAATGACAAAAAGCAAAACAAAACACAAGAAAGAAAAGCTTTTAGTTAGTTCAAGGACTGTTTGTTGGCCTTTAGGAGTGTTTTCTCATAGAGTATGATGGGTCAGCTAGCCCTGGCCCCAAAGTCTATTTTTGGTATTCCCTGGGGACTTCGTTGCTCTGTTCCCCTTCCTGTTCTGTTGTACACCCTTAGTATTTTGCCTCGGTGTGCTGGGATCAGATCGGGCGATAGAGGCATGCTGTTTTTTTTGTGTGAGCAGGTGCACTGTCATGGTGGCAAAACCAGTCCCCTGTCTACCACTAATCAGTCCTTTTTATTTTAAATAAATCATTTTATTGGGGGATCTTACAGCTCTTGTAACAATTCATACACCAATTTGTATGAAGCACATTTGTACATACATTGCTATCATCATTTCCAAACATGTTCTTTCTCCTTGAGCTCCTTTTTTCCCCTCCTCCCACCCACGTGAACCACTGATACTTTATACATACTTTTTATTTTTATATTTTACGCCTCTGCTGTATCCCTTCACCCAAACTTCTGTTGTTTGTTCCCCTGGGTGGTGGAGTGGGGCTGTATGTCCATCATTGAGATTGGTTTCCCCTTTCTTCTGCTTCTCCCCCCTACCTTCCCTCGTGGTGTTGCTACTCTCAGTATTGGTCCTGAGGGGTTTATCTGTCCTGGATTCTGTGTGTCGGAACTTCTAGTCAATAGCAGTGTGCAAGCTCTGGTCTAGCCAGACAACTCAGACCTTCTTACACAATATCTTCAGAACCTCTATATAGGAAGCTTGATTAACAGTCTGACCTAGTGCAATGACTAAACTCCAAATGCACTATCACCCTCACATCAACAAAACCAAACAAATGAGCATCTTCTTGAAGTTTGAGTTCACTTGACGAGGTGTATTTGAGTGAGGTGATGATGGCGTCTTACACTGACTTGATTTATGTTTGCATTCTGGCTTGTGAGAAGAGCACAAGGTCTTGTCACCAGCAATGACCTTGGGAAAAAAGTGTGGGTGCACTAGCTCAGAGCAAGTTGCCAGATGCCTGCCCAAACAGGAGAATGTATATTTTGAAATGTGTACCCAGTGGAGCTTTGTACCGCTTGGTTTTTTGGCGGGGGTGGGGTGGGGGTGGGGGGAAGGCCGGCTACTCCTTTGTAGGTTAGATAATCTGAGATGTGCTATTTGAAATTTCCTGGGGCCAGTTTTAGACAAAACTAGAAAAGTTAATTTTGCTGTATGGAAAAATCTGACAGTCTGGAAGTATCTAATTTTCCTCACATGCCATCATTCCCCTAGTAGCATTATTCCTAGTTAAAGCTCTCCTCTGTTCCTCCTTAGGGTTTCCCCCACTACCTGATGTTCCTTTTCTCCTACTCATCATCAAGGGACTTGTGTCCAAAGTGAGGACAGCAAATAAGAGACCCTCCTGACTCTCTGTTAAGAAGGGTGCTCTGGTGCATGCGTGTGTTTATGTGTGCACATACAATCGCATTTGAATTTTGTTGGAAGAGGCTTCATAGAGACCGAGAGTGACATGGTTAGAGCTGCTGCACATGTAGAGCACTGTACTCTATGGTGTTCTAATTCAAATGCATGTAAGGTCCAAGAGAGGTAATAGAAGCAAGTGACCAGGGTCAGGGAAGGCAGTAGGAGGAACTGAGGGAGCCTGAATGCCTCACACCCTGCCAGTTTCACTGATTCTTGGATGGGAGAGTACCAACCTAGTGCTGTGAAATCTTCGCAGTTTTCAGAGGCTTGGGGGATTTTAATTTTGTATGTAAAAAATAGACATCTAAATGCTTGTAATTTATTGATTTCGATAAACACACTGAATGCCAGTACTCAAGTCAAACAAACCAAACTGACAGCCATCGAGTCTTTGCCAACTCATAGTGACCCTATTAGACAGGGTAGAACTGCCCCTCAGTTCAGCTCCCAGCCCTGGAGGCCCACCAGTTCCTCGTTATTATCATGAGGAATACTATTTTCACAAGAGCGTTACATACCCCTAGAGACTAAACCATAAAGCCATATAGGCTTTGACCATCAATTCTGATATGCTTTTTCCTCAAACTGATGGGTCATTTGATGGAATCCTTGTATTACTTCCCTAACATAAAAATTAATCAAGCAAAGGAGATTCAGTGCTCAGTACTGCAGCCCCCTATTTAGAGATTAACTCTTAAAAACCACCACCACCACCACCACCACCACCACCACCACAGGCACCTTATCTATGTTGATAAAAACTTGAGTAGGCTGTATAAATATCTCAAGTATTTAGGATAAAATGGATTCTTTTTCTACTGTCACATATTTAGTTTGAGTTATGTGTTTCCATCTGAACACAAATTAAATAGACCTCATTGACATCTTTTCAAAATGCCATAAAAATTAAATGATTACCTTAAAAGATACTCAGTATAATTAGGCATCAGAAAAATGTACATCAACACTAGAGCGAAATAGTGTTTCAACCCATCAAGATGACACTAGCCAAGAATATTAAAAATACCATTGAGTGCTGGAAGAATGAACAGATTTGTGTCAGAAGAACAGTCTGAAAGGTCCTTAGAAGCAAGCACGGGGAGACTTCACATGCTTTGGATATGTTATCAGGAGATGCCAGTCCCTGGAAAAGGCTGAAATGTTAGGTTCAAGTATAACAACAGTTTTGAAGATGGTGTAGGACTGCGCAGTGGTTCATTCTGCCTTGAGTTGGAACTGACTCAATAGCACCTAATGCTAAAAGCTAGATGCTTTTGATCCTAAATGAAAAGTGGATGGTCCAGCCTCCATACCAGCTACGTGGACAACTGCCCCTCCCCCCAGAAGAATTTACCTTAGAAGACGGCACTGAACCTGTAGCTAGGGGAGATGGACATGTCTGATCAGAGCACACAGGGGCAAATGAAGGGGGAGGAAGAGAGTGGAGCACACACTGGTCCACCAGGCTTGGAGGATGATATTGGCACTCTGAACAGCCAATGTACAGAGTGGACCATATGGCTGATCCCACTATGAGACATGCCATCCCTTGCTGGCCCAGGGCCCTATGGGGACAATACCGGAGACTCTGTGTTGGGACTGACCCGGCTGGCCCTCCAACACGGAGGCAAATCACTAAAAGCATGCAGCAGAGCAACCATGGGAGCAGAGCGGGTAGCCCCTGAGGGAGTACAAAGGACAGACTCTGGGGCCAGAGCATGATACGCCATCAGACCTGACTGAAGGACACACCTATAGAAAAAAAAAATCAGACCTTGATCTATTTACAGGTTTTTCTTTCTTAAAAAAATTTTTTTGGCTTTTAATTAATTTACTCTTTTATTGATCATTGGTTTTCTGTTGTTGTTTTTTGTCATCACTGTGTTCTCACCCATCGCCTATCTTGCTATGGTTTGATTTTTGGTGCATATTATTATCTCAACAGATCTATCTAGATAAGATAGGCTGGAAAAATAGGCTGGAGGAGAAAACAACAGGACCAATGGTTCCCGGGGACATGGGAGAGAGAGAGGAGGGGGTAAGGAGGTGATGCTGACCAATCCAGCGACAGGGGAGCAACAAGTAATCCAAAATCCGTCGCAAGGAGGGTGTGAGAAGCCTGGTAGGTATTCAGCAAGGGTAATGTAACCAAGAGAAATTACTCAAACCCAAGTGAAAGCTGAGCACGATAGTCGGACAAGAGGAAAGTAAAAGTAAATAGAGGAAAGAACTAGGTGACAAAGGGTATTTCTAGAGGTCTACATACTGGCATGTACATATGTAAATATATTTATACAGGAGGGTTCGTAAATAGATCAACGTTCATATATTTATAGACTTAGTATTAAGGCAGTAGATGGACATTGTCAAGTACTTACTCAATGCAAGAACACGTTATATTAAATTGGCATTCCATGATGAACACCTTTCCAACATGATGGTTGAAGAAAAATGTGTGCACTAGCAAATGTGGTGAAGAAAGCTGATGGTGCCTGGCTATTAAAAGTTATAGCATCTGGGATCTTACAGGCTTGAAAATAAAGAAGCGGCCATCTAGCTCAGAAGCAACAAAGCCCACATGGAGGAAGCACACCAGCCTGTGTGACCATGAACTGTTGAAGGGATCAGATATCAAGCATCAAAGAACACAAAAATCATGTCATTGTAAATGAGGGTGAGTGCAGAGTGGAGACTCAAAGCCCATTGGTAGGTAACTGGACACCCCCTTCCTGAAGGGATGTGGGGAGGAGATAAGCCAGTCAGGGTGCAGGGTAGCAACAATGAAACATATGTTTCCTCTAGTTCCTAAATGCTTCCTCCCCCCACTATCATGACCCAATTCTACTTTACAAATCTGGCTAGACAAGGGGATGTACAGAGAGATCGCCTTGGAGATTGGGTGGATGTTCCCACAGTAGCGTGGAGCCCCACAAGTGCTGGTCAGGCGTTTCCCCCAGTCACTTGTAGGACCTCAGGATTTAGGCTGGGGATGCCCCCACTTTTTATAGGGGAGAACAACCTGTGGCCTGGTGTGTGGGAGAGGACCAGCGTGAATTCCCCAGCTGCTTGCCACACCAATAAGTGGGGGGTGGGAGCTCCCTCAGTTGGGCCTTCAGGTTTGCCCTAGGCAGAGGGGAGTGGCCTGGAGACCTCTATTGTCTTGTGATGGGAAAGAGAGTGAAAGGAGAGGAAAAAGAGAGAAAGAGGAAGACACAGACTGGGGCAATAATGCCAACCAGACTGACAACCACTCACCCACACACAACTAAAATGCACAGAGTAAATAGGGGTGACAACAGTAAAAAGAAAGAAAAGAAAACAACTAAAAAGGAGAACCAAATCTGTGGAGGCTGTGGTAGGAAGTAGAGAAGAGCTTGATGGAGCGGAGAAAAGCAGAAAACCTGTAAGAAGAGCCCAATAAAAGGGAAAAGAGAGAAGAGAAAAGGAAGGAGGAGGAGAGAGTATTTTTTAAATGGTTAAAGAAATAACTGACCCTGTGTTATGCTGTGTGTAGCTCTGACTCGTCCTGTGTGCAGTACTGTCTTAGGGGTCAGGCTGCCCACTAGGAGGACAGGGTTGCCCTAGGCTGAGTGTAGGGCTCTGGAAACCAGCAGTGGTATGTGCAAGCAATGAGAGGGAGCAGAGAGAATCGTACAAGCTAAGAGAGAGGTGAAGAAAGCAAAGACAGAAAGAGGAAAGAAAGAAAAAGAGAATAAAGAGAAAGAAGGAAATAAATCCAACTGAGTTCACTAAGGTTGGCTGTGATGGTAAAGAGCAAGGAGAGAGAGAAGGAGGAAATAAAGTATAAAGTAGTAGCTGATCCCTGATTGCTTGGATGAGGGGCCAGAGGGGTTTAGACACTGCTCCAACATGGCAGGTCAGTGTGCCCTTTTAATGCCGGGACCCAGTGGTGCTGGGCAGAATTGCCCTAGTTGACGAGATCACCTTAGAGGCATGACGGAGGTTTCTTCAACGGTGCAGCGCACTGTAGGTGTTTGTCCCAGGTGCCTTGTGTGGTGTACAGCACTCCCACAGAGGGCAGGCTGGAGTGCCTCCTGCTATTTGGGTTGATTTGCCCTAAGCGGAGGGAAGTGACCTGGAAGCCTTTAGTGGCATATGAGAGGAGAGAGTGGGAGAGAAGAGGAAAAAGAGGGGAAAAGGGGGAAAAAAGAGGGATAAAGAAGAAAGCGAGTAAATAAAAGCCCAACACCAACCTGAGCACGTTGAAACTGAGTGCGGTGGAAAAGTTAGAAGGGCTAGTGAATAAAGTGAGAATAAGTAGAGCAGTGGGTAAGGAGGTAATGATACTTGATCACCTGTCCTTGAGGCCAGAGGAATTCCAACTCTTCCTCAAGGTCACGGGGTCATGGACTTGTAAGGTCTCTCTCTCTGGCCTAAATTCCAACCCCAGTCCTTGGCTCCCCGCGAGAAAAATTTCATGCGGAAGCCGGGTTCGTGATCCAAGTGAATTTAATGAGAGTTAAAAGAAGCTTCAGGTTTTACAAGGCACCCATAGGATTCCTTTGACCATGGGGCCTGGCAGAGACTGCCTCAGGTCATGCAAGGATCTCTCTCCTCCCAGGAAGACGACCAGACCACCCCTCTCCCTTCTGGTCCCTGCCTTTTCAAGGGTTCCCGGGGAGGCTGGTGAAGGACCCCAGGTCAATCCCATTGGCTGAACTGCAATCATCTGGCCCAGGTGGGCTGCTCCAGGTGCAACATCCATCGGAGCCCACGGGCAGGAAAATCCAGCTTTCCTATGCTGGCTCTCCTGGGCATGCGTTAATGGACTTTCCCATCCCTGATGTAGGGTTCCACAGATGCTGTGTGAGATTACTTCAAAAGCAAGATCGCGCCCGTGGCCAGGGGTCACTTGGGTGCTGGAGTACCTGCCTTGTGCTGCATGTAGCACTGCAGCAGGGGCTGTGAGGGGGCACTGGGGGGCTCCCTCAGCCCCGTCTAGGGCTCCAAGACCGGCAGGGCCTCCCCAGCTATGTGTAGAATCACTGAGAGGGAAGCTTGTTGTCCTATCTAGACTGCTGATGCTTCCTAGATCAGAGGATTTTCTTTTTTATCCCTCTGGCCAGCTAGAATGAAATTGTCTCCCACAGTCTCTGGGCTACAGCTCAGTGCTGTTTAAGGCTGACACTGCTACAGCGGGTCTTTGTTATGGTAAAAGCTGCCAGGCCCTGTGGCTGAGTTCTGGCATTCCTTAGCTAGGTTGCTTCTTATGCTGATTTATGTTAAGGGACTCCCCTATGTGGTGCTTGGAGCTGAGCAACCAGACTTGGGTTTGAGTTTTAAACCAATCATTTATGTTTCACCCTTAAAAAAAATTCTACTTGTGATGTGCTCAGATTTGGTGGCTGTCAAGCTGACCCCCAGAGGGGGAGATGCAGCTTATCAGGGGGGTTGTTTACTAGTCGGCCAATTGGAACTAAATTTGCTCCCTGGACTCCCGACTTTCTGCCTTTTTCTCCCACACCATGATCTTCTTAAGGTAATAATATATTTTTTCTTCTACTCTAAATTATAGCTACCCACCACCAACCCCTGACCGTGAGCTCAAGGCATCCAACCGCATGGAGAGCTCAGTGTGGGGTTCCCCTCGTGTCTGAGATTCTGCCCCCTCTCAGGGCGTCCACCTGCAGGGATCCCTGCTCCAGGCAAGGGCATATCTGGCGCCTGCCACTTCGTCAAAATTATAGTGCTTTAAAGCATGCTTGGTTTGCTTTGTGAGTGGAAATCCCACAAAAGAAGGGGTTCAGGAGAAACCCTGTTACCCTAGTTCTAATTTCAGAACTCCACCTTCCCGTTTCCTTCACCTAATTTCCTATTTTTCTGGTCTGGCAGCAGGAGCTCCAGATAGATGGGTCCTATCTGGTCGCCATTTTCTCTGAATCCCTCCATCTATTTTTTTTACACTCTTAAAAAGTACAAAACATTTACTCTACAAGCGCAAACAGATTTTCAAAAGCAGGGAAAAACCTGAACGTTCAGTACATGGTTCAATCGTCTTTTCATCTCTGCGCCCTAACTATGCTGAGCTCCATGGAACTGCATGGAGGGGAGCTATTCTGGCGTCATCGAGCCAAGTGAGTGTTTTGAATTACCTCAAGTGAATATTTGACTGGAAAGCATAGGGTGTAAAAAAACCCTGAAATCAGATGGTGCACATCTATCACAAAGAACAGGGCCTTGTACTTAAACCTTTTTTCTGAAAATAAGCAGCCATCTAAGTGAGATGTCAACTAAGTCCGCCCAGAACAAGCAGCACAGCCAGTGTGATGCCAGGGTGATAAATAATAGAATCTCAATCTGCAGGTATGAACAAGAATCAGAGCTTAAGTTCGGAACACCCAGTTTGCAAAAGGACTCAAATGCACATGCGGGGTGAATTCCCTCTGACCACAGTCCATGGACATGAACAGATACAGTTAAGTTCAAATGTAACACCTCATCATTTGATCTCTTCAGACTAATTTTAATTTGGTTCCAGTTTTTAGTATTTTTCACTTTCTGTTCGATTGAGGTTTTTCTCTCTTTTGTCATTGTTAGTTTTTCTTTTCTACTTGTTTCTTGATTTTGTTTTGTATTTTTTTTTAATACATATGAAATCCAGGAGAGGTAAATCCAGAGAGACACTAACAGAATTAACAATCACCTAGGGACAGGCAGGGAAGATTTGGGGGAGTGAGGGGGGGGGGGGCTAACAAAAATGAATATAAAAGAAGGAAATGATGTAAACCTGATTGTGGTGACGATTACACAAATCTTAATATGACTGAAGTATTGAATGATATATGTGAATTATATGAGAATTAAAATAAAACAAAAGCTGAGGTCAGAGATAGGGCAGCAATTTAGCCCTGAATCTCTTGGTGAAGATTAAATGTCATTTTGTGCCAAGAGCCCATTTTTCCACTCATGAAGTTTGGGGAACCGGCCATGCTCCTTCATCACTTTTCTTACCTCAATAAATGGGTACAGTTCACTCTTCTCCCTTTTCTTCTCTGTCACATACTTTGCAGCAGTCAGGGGAACAGAATTTACAGTCCTGAAAGGGATCCATGAGTGTTAGTCCAGGTAGACTAGAGAAACAAATCCACACTCATATGTGTATAGGAAAGACCTTTATATACAAGAACAGTTGTATATTGAGAAAGCATTCCAGCCCAACCAAGATCAAGTCCATAAGTCCAATATTAGCCCATGTCTGATATCAATCTATAATGTTCTCTTCAGACTCATGAAACACCTTCAATGACCCCAAATGCAGGAAGATCACAGGTCAGTAGTTGCAAAGTCTTCTGCATCCAGTGGTGGTAGAAGCATCTCAGCTTTGGCAGGGTCTCCATGTGGCTCCTCCAGTTCCCAGGGCATGGGTTCTATCAGTGTGGTGCCATGTGTCTTGTTAGTAGGACATCTCTCAGGGAATGAGCAGAAAGATAGTCTGCTGCCTCCAAGGAGGAAATACCAGATTTCCCAGAACCCTGACGGGAAGGCCAGGCCCACAAAGAGGCCTCATTGGCCATAACCCAATAGAGAGACTAGAGTCTACCCCTTCACTCTTAATCCTCTCAAGTCCCAAATTGACACCAGATTGTATAACTACAACAGACCACCCCTTGTCCATTTGACATTTTCACAAAATTCTTTAGCCGTATATAATTTCAAAACAATAATAGAATCATATCAGTATCTAACAGTATAATATGAAAATGCATACATTTCACTCCGTGCCACCCTCCTTTAAACATAATATTCTGTAAGTGATGAAACAAAAATATCCTATGCTTAACAATTGCAGTTAAGGTACACCCACATATTAATCCTATAATTCTATGAATATATTCCAGTATCTATGAAATCTTGTAAGCTAGCCACTTCACGCCTTTATCTGGCCCATTTTGGCTATCCAGTTTCTCTACTGCCTACTTCCATCAACCCAGTGCTCTGAGGAGACCATCATATTCTTCAATATAAAGAGTCTTCATGCCAGTTGGAACCTTGTGAAGTCCACATCCACAAGAAAGTCAAAGCAGGACAGATCGTCTATACAGTCTGCAGCAGTATATACCAGTGCACAGGCTCAACATTCTTCTCTTCATCTGGTCGGGTTCGGGTCAAGTCAATGTGGGCTCCCTCTCTTGGCCTCACCTCAGTGTCCATTGGTCGCATTGCCTTTAGGCCTTGGCCCCATCACCAATTCTCCACAACTCTAGTCCCCTCAGAGTAGGTCATGGACTTCAAACCAGTCAACCTGCTCTCATCTTCTTCTCTACTGCCTGTAAACCAGGTCCACGAGTGTCAGTGGTCAGAATGAACCCACTGCTCTATTGCTGCTATTCTGCCACTTTCACTCAACAAGCAGATCCAGGTGGTCACCTAGCAATCATTTCAGGCTTCTACAGGCTCCCTTGAATGTTCAGTACTAGAAAGGAGTTTCTTCAGGCTTTGAGATTTTTTCCAGTTTCTGACAAAAACCACTATTCAAAATTCAAATATTACAAAAGTTCCCTTTTAATGCACATGAAGCTCTTCCTCACAGTGGGAGCAGTGCACAGAAACAGACCTTGATGCTGGGCTGCTCTGTGCGTGCTTTGGTCAGTTGGGAGCTGCTGATTCACAGATTCACTTCACGTGGATGAAGATGCTTGTTTGCTTCCCCGTGAGTTTATCGCGCTTCAACAGAGAAGAACCCTGTTCTTGGGTTTTGCCTCTGCCTTGCTCCTAGCACCGCTGGAATAGAAAGATTACAAATGATTTTTTTGTTGTTGTTTTAAAAAACAGAAAAGAAATGCCGTGTACCTGTTAGGTAAGTAGAGGCAGAACTGAGGGTGGTCGCTGTGCATGCCAAACCTCCTCCCCATCACAGACAGTTGAAAGCTGCTTCAGGCTGGAAAGATGCACACATTTAGGTCCTTGTGACAGGAAGCAGGTCAACCTGGGCGGGCCCCCATCTAGACCAGGTGGGCTTAATTCAGTCAATGGGGTCAAACAGTACCGTCAGCCATGCCTACCAACAGGGTATGGGTGGGGGCCTCAAACCAGCTGTCATGCAACCCAGCGTGCGTGGGCTGTCCAGTCCGCCCCCACCCCCCACGAGCATATTTGCCTCTTCTATCCTTTATAAAGTCACTTGGATCACAAACTAGGTTTCTGCGTCAATTGGTTCTTGTGTGAAGCCAAGGACAGAGGTACATTTCTCCCAGAGAGAGCCCTCACATAACCAAATCAGATTATAGCCTTCAGTGTTAGTGTTCCAACGAATTTTGGGGGAATATCTCAAGTGTTAGTGGTAAGGACACAACTCAATCCATATTATCTCTTTATTTTGCTCAGCCAGATGCTTGCCCTTTGAGCCTGAATTGTTGCAAGGCTTATTACCCCATCAAGTGTTCCCAGAGCAAGCCCTAAATGGGCAGTAGTCACACACAAGGAAGATTTGCAGGGGACACTGTTAAGAATGATTAATGCTTAAGTGTTCCTTGTCTCCCCAAATGTACCATTTGGCAGAAAATTTGTTAGATCTCTCTCCTGGGAGAGATATACCTCAGCTCTTGAATAACTCTCCTGGTCATAGAAGTCAAATTCCAAGCTTTTCATCCAACATTCATAAAGCTAAATAAATGTTACATAAACCTAAGTTCTCTATCTTGGATAAGACAAAGTAAAACCATGACTTGAGAAGGTTTTCATTGAGGACAGAGACAACTTCAGATATTCTAAGCCTATGAAATTGGTCATGATTCAGGCAACTTGCCAAGGAAGCAGGTAATACCTAGGTGGGAGGTGGAATGAATAAGAACTTGCACTAAGATTCCATTCCATCAGGCGCAGCTGGTGACTTTGGAGGCCCAGAGCAGGCAGTGGGAGAGAGAAGACCAGAGCAGGGGAGGGATGTGATGAGCTGGAGGGTAGAGGGAGGGATTATGTGTTGTCCTGCTGTCACCTCCCACCCCACTGTGACCCTTTAGTGATGTGGGCCCAGGTTTGTGATGCAAGTGGGTTTGAAGCCAGAGGGGACTCAGAGTGCTCAGTTGCCTGAGTGCAACCGCTGTATCCAGAAGATGGAGGAGATTCTCTTTCTGCTGGAACAGAAAAGTGCTTCCTGGCTGACCTACCAATACCCCACCTGGTTCACTGTTTTGACCTTGGGCATCCTGTATGGAGTGGGTTGCTTCTTCCTGGTCCTCCCCTTCCTTCCAAATACTCCACCTGTGCGACCACCCAGGAAAAGGATAAAGGTAAGAAATTCTCAACCCAGCCATAGGAGAGATTGATTTTTCCTTGTTTTATAAATTTTTCCTTTCGTAATTAATTTCCTGATAGGGGAAATCTCAAGAAAGAAGAGACCATCAGCCCTGGCTTTGGAATGTTGATGAGGGCTGGTGCGTCCTTACTCACTGTTAGGACTTTGTTCACTGCATTGGTATCATTTTATCCTTGCCGGCTTATGTTGATTTTCATTATTTCTGTTGGCTTTCCCTGTTTGTGAAGCACAGGAGGCGTGGATGCATCATGATCATGGACACAAGGGTTGACAGAGTTGCAGGTGGAGAGATCTCATGGTAGAGGGAGGGATTGTGAGATCAGCAGTGTGGAGAACTCCCCCATCGGGATGCTAGAGAGTGAAGGGGGATTGATTTCAAGACGAAAAAATGAAGGAGGCCAGAGGGGACAGAGAGCTTTAGACCTGACTGTGATTACACAACTCCTTTTGAAGGCAATTTAACCATGGGGGGGGGGGTGTTGTTCTAAAATGGATATGGTAATCATTGATTGTACCATTGCCCTTGATCTGATTGAACGACTGAACTATTGACTCGTATGATATGTAAATCATTTGCCAGTAAGATGAGCATTCAAAAATATTTCTCTTTGAAGATCTCAGACCTCCCATCTCTAGTTGTTATAGAGGGCAATAGGTAAAAATCCCCAATATAGTGACGCAGTGGCTAAGGACTAGATGACTAGACGTTTCAAAGGGCAGCTCTCATCACTGGGTCCTCAGTCTCTTTCCTTGAGCTCCAGTCTCTGGGCCAAGACTCCTTTTCTGTCTGGGCTAATTGAGAAAGCATGGCTGACCCCGGGGAGGAAGTGGTCAAGGGCTGGCCCAGAGCTTCAGCCTCCATAATCAAAATCTTTCCCACCAGAACACTGAGTGCTGAGAGTGTGTGCTCTCCGTGAGCAGAGGAAGGCTGACGGAAGAAATGCACTCTAGGTCTCACACAGAAGCTGGTTTCTGGGCTTTAGTCATTCCATGGAGATTGTCATTCTTCTAATCACCAGTAAATGCCTGCAGTTTGTCACAAAGAACAGACGCAGGATTGGATTCCAGCCTGACTTCCTCTCTTGTGCCCCAGCCTCAGGTGGAGACAAGGAGAAGCAGCAGGTCAAGGGACAAAGGTGACGCTCTGAAAGGTAAGGTTCTGCCCATTCAACCAACCTCTGTAAGCTCTCCTGTCCCCTCCTCTGCAGGATGCCACTGGCAACAGCCCGTCTCTCTCAGGTAATAATCCTGAACAAAAGGATACTGGGGATGGAAACAGAACCCAGATATTTCCCAGATGTACAGGAGGGGCCTAGGATGGGATGAAGGCTGGCCAAGGTAGGACCCAGTAGGGAGCAGTGGGGGTGTCAGGAGCAGATTCTGGTGGATTTGGAGGTGGAACATTGAGGGGTAACAGCGATAAGCTGTGTAACTTTGCCAAGGTTCAGATTGCTCACTGAGACCCCACAGACAATATTGGAAACCGATGCTCCTTGAAATGCCAAAGCACCTCCTGCCCGTGGGAGTAAGCTATCGTTTGACCTTGAGCTCTGGAGAGTCCAACGTCCTAAGTGCACAGCCCGTGTGACATTCCTTTCGGTCCTCTGGGAGGGCTGCACCATAACGGTTCTCTTGATTTCCAGTTTTCCGAAGTTTCCTGCAAGAACTACATGGCGCTCAGAACCTGCGTTTGCGTCTTAGGCAGAAGTAAGTAACCTTCCTGCTTCACCGCGGGGTGCATCTTCCAACCAGGGTGCCTGTGTGGCCTCGGGCTGCAGAGCAGCTGGGATGCGCTGGTTTGGGGGACACTTTCAGGGATGGGCAGAGAATGACAGGAGTCCCGGGCAGTGGGGTGGGGCAGGAAGAGCAGGCCATCAAGGCTTGGGGAGGGGCTGAGCTTGCACCGACCCTTGCTAGCCTGCTAGGTCTCTTGCCCCTTCAGTCCTGGCTGTAATCTGGTCCTTCTGTCTCCTGCAGCCACTTGGGAAACCCACTTGACACTGGCAGCTTTGGTCAACAGAAAGCTCAAGCCCTCTCTGGTAGCTGGTGAAATAGAGGTACGGCTGAAGTCCATGTCGGTACGCGCGCCCCACACGGTTCTGCGGCTCATCCATTCTGGACACCTAGGTCTCAGAACTCCACCCTTCCACGGGCCCAGATGTGCATCTCAACTTCTCATGTCTTACCCGCCTTGAGTCAATCACCAGACTGCGCACATTCCCGTGAACCTGACAGTCTTTCACCCACACCACTGGCTCTTCCCTCACCCAGTGCCAAACCCCCGGATTCAAAGGCCTACCTGCAGCCTCCAAGCACTCTCTGGGACTCACCAGCCCCGCACCCCACAGGGACTCATTCTCAGAATGACTTGTTGGCAAGGCCCAGGCAGAGCCCATCTCCACACAACCGCTGCTCCACACCTGCCATGGCAGCCATCACAAGTCAGCATCCCACAGGCCTCCCTACTGCCTCCCCACCCCAGTGTTGGGCAGCTGCCAAGAACTTACAGCTTCCCTCCTTGGAATACTTTGGGTCTCTGAAAGAGCACTCTACCTGGCACCCCCAAGAAGACACCTTTCGGGAAGGACCCACAAAGAGGCAGGGGGAAGTAGGGAGGCCCACCTTGCTCAACCCCAATGTCCACAAGCTGCTGGAAATAGAAATCACAAAGGCAGAGAAATGGAATATTTGGGAAGAAAAAGGAAAGGGTGTATCAGAATACCATCTGCAGGCCTTAAATATGTTGAAGGCACTCGATGGGGAGCAGATCACTGCACCTCCCCAGCCCTTCTGGAATGCCAGCATCAAAGCAGAGCAGATACCCAGCCCTCAGAAGCATTTTCCACAAAAATTCAGTGAGTTTTTCTGGGGTCTACCTTTTCTGCACAGCGAGTCTCTGGCAGCTGCTCTCAGGGTCTCTGGATCCACCCTAGAGTTTCCCACTGTCTTATTTAATGAAATTCCTAATACCTTACCAGCTCAAATGCAAGCTAAAGAGTACCCACTCTTGTTGCAACGTCACTCCTTGCCCTACACTGAAGGCCGATTCCAACTTTTACTTCCAACTGCATGCCAAGCCCAGGCCCCACCGCCGGCTACAGTCCTGACTCCGCCCGGTCCACAGCCCCGTGGCCCACTCGCAGTACCTTTTCCTCCTCCTCACAAGAGTCCCTGTGATGAATCCTGTCTTACCGTCCACACTAAGTCCCAATCACGCATTCCAAATTAACTTCAACAGCTGGAAAGCCGTTTTTTAAAGAAACAACAGGAAAGTGAGAGTTCTTTACCCTTTATGATGCCACGACCCCAGGAAGCTTTTTGTCTTCGCAACCCCACTCATCCCCAGGACAATCAGAAGGTCCAGACCCCAAAGACAGACCCCAAGCTTCCTGGCTGCTTGAAGCAATCGGAGCTCCACCGCCAAGAGAACTTCCCTCAATTGCAGGGGCCCCTCGGCAATGGGACTCTTGAGTCTCTGACACTAAAGCAGCCTCAGGAAAAATGGCCAGGGACTTGTCTGGATATGAAGCAGCCCGAATGCTCCTGCTCCACACCTGGAGACAAGCAGGGGAAGAATGTAATGAAGACGGTGTCCCCAGGAAGATGCACACACCCTGGACCGTCGCTTGCGTGCTGCAGAGCCGGTGTCCAGCTGAGGAACAACTCGGTCAATGGACAAGGGAATTACTTGAGAAAAATATCCAAATGTAATCTATCTATCAATGGATCAGGAAACTACTGCCCAAAAGGAACTCCGGGAGCCGACTCAAAGGAGTTAAGTGATTTGAGGATACACAAGGGAATTAACGCAGGAACTTACACCCTAAGGGTTCCAAACAAAATCCTACTGGAAAACACCCTGAATGTCCACATGTGCAGGAAGGTGGAGCAGATTAGAAAGGATCAGATCCCTGGCATTGTTTGCCGTTCATGTCTTGCGACCACGCATGCTCTGTCTATTTCCCTGACCCACCCACATGTTGTCAATGTGGCCTCCTGGGGAGAGCTGGAAGATCTCCTGAACACAACGCAGAGCCTTTCCTTTCTCAGCCCGGGCACTCAACAGGTGCTGGACTCGCATATCGTAAGGCTCCAAATGAGGCAGAGGTGGTGCATGCCCCTCAAAGTCCTTGAGCCCACAAACCTCTGTAGGACAAGAAAAGACAACGCAATGTCCTTTCCACAGTCCACCTGCTTAGCCACCCCTAAGTCTTCAACTAACCCAGTAACTGAGGCTGTCAAGGTCCTGGGAGAACCCTGTCAGGCAGACTGGGGAGAGAGAGTGACCCCAAAGAAATCAAGCCCTACCCTGGAGAGTCCTTTTGCTGATTGCTCCCCTACAGAGGAGCCTGTTCAGGGAACCCCAGCCTACCCCCCACTTGATAATGACAGTGGATGCTCATTGGCCCTCAGGCAGCCGTTTCCAGCCTTCATGCCCAGTATCCTTGGCAGAACCTTCCAGAATGAAAGTGTCCAGAGAGAGAGCCTAGAGCAAACCTCAAATCCAGTACTGACCAGCAAGGGGTCAAGGAAAGAGGGTGCTAGTTGTGCCCCAGGAGGCCCCAGATTGGAAGTGAACTCTGAATGTCCATCTTCAAGAGCCAAAGAGACAGGGTTGGTGGTGGTCAAGAAGTCCTCTTCAATAGAGCTAGACGATAGAGACACTTTCAAAACCAGTGTGCTGGCAAAATCTCAAACCAATCATGTGGACCGGGGGTGCTTCGAGGCTCTAGGATGTAGTAAAAGTTTCCTGCTACCTGGAAAGTGTGCTCCAGTTCCTGAAAAGCCAAGCCTTACAGCACGAGTGTGCAGTGAGATTAAGCTCCAGGTGGAGGTAGAGGCAGAGGGTGGTTCTCCATGCTGTCCTGTTGACGGGCTCCTTCAGGACTGCACCACTGATGTGCTCACTGCCACCAATGTTTTGCCTTCTCAGGTGGTCCATTGCCGCCCCCAGCATTTGTTCACTGGGGATAAGCCAATATGTCAAGGGCCAAGTGGCTTCGTGGTGGCTAGAGCAAGTTACATGGGGCAGCAGAAGCTCAAAAGCCCCAACCTTCAGGACCCCTCGACAAGGAGAAGGAAGGATGCTGTTCCCACTGACAAGAGGGAGACTCATAAATGGCCCAATCCAGAAGAGCATGGAAAAGGATTAGCGGGAAGAGGCATCTCCCAAGTCTGTGGGTTAAGCCAGCCTGTGCAAGACAAGGCATTGGCTGAGTGCCTTGAGATCAAGTCCTCACAGCTCCCACCAGAGAAGGGACAGCTTCCTGCTGAGGGCCACTGCAAAAAATGGAGGAAGCACTTTGTCCAGTGGATTTGCTCCAGCAAAAAATCTACAGGACACGGTGATCCTTTGCAAAAAGGAAAGCCCGTATTACCCTGTGGTCACAGCCTTGGGCCCCTTCAAAGACAACCAGTGTCTCCTAACAAGGTCACGGAGGCTCAGGTGCTCACGACAGATGTTGGCCAAGTCCTAGAGGGGACACCAGGCTGTCATCAGGAGTATCTTGCGTCAACGTTATGTCCACGAAAAGAAACGCAGGCCTCAGTTAATGGATGTTCCTCCAGCTGCAGGGCTCCTCTCTTTGTAGAACACAGGAGAGTGGCAAGTGTGAGACCCTGCCTCCACCAGGCGATACCTGACTGCCAGAGCCTTCCCACCATGAGCACCTGTATCAGGGATGTATTCACAAATTTCTGTCCGTTCAGGGGATTCAGTGTCAGAAGCCACACTCAGCCATTGCCCCCCAGGGTGTTTGTGTGCCCAGTCAGCTTGCAGCAGCAGAGGCGGAGGAGGTGGGCTTACTCCAGTTACCCTTACCACTGCCCACGTCACTGTCTTCGAGAATATGTCTTATCTGGCAAATTAGAAGACGCTTCTTCTGCTCTGATTAGTAGGAAAGTATCCATGCCAGCCACTTTAGCCTGTTCTGCACAGGCTAATGGCTTCTCTCAGCCATGATATTCATTGTTCCATAATAGAGATTTTCCCCCTCCTACATTAAAGTGTGACTTCTGTGCTGCATGGCGGGATCTAGAGGGGGTGTCATGTGTGTTAGTCTGTGTAGACTAGAGAAACAAAATTCATACACTCATATTTTATGAGTTTTATATAAAGGTTAAGTGAACATTGAAAAGCATCCCAACCCAGTTCAATCTAAGACCACCAGTCCAATAGTATCCCATGTGTCTGACACCAATCTACAAAGTCCTCCTCACAATCCAAAAACACACGGGGAGACAATGACTGCAGGAGGAAATTGTAGTCCGTGTGCTGGCAGGTTCTCCATGAGGCTGCTGCAGAAACCAGGGCTGCAACAGGGTAGGTCCATGCGGCTTCTCCTCAGGGATCTCCCAGGAAATGAGTCTTTCCAGCTGCTTTAGGGACCTAACAAATGCATATCCACCCTGGTGGCACTATCAGAGAGCAAGAGACCAGAAAGGCTAGGCTCACAGAGCCATTGATCTCCCTGCCCTTCAATTAACCCCACATGAGTTCATTGACGAGGTTGGCATAATATACCTTTAACTATGTTAGATACTGCGTCTCCTTCTCTGAGTGCTAGCTTTGACTTCTCAAAGGGCAGGGCTCTGGAGGAGGTTTTCAGCAGTGTTTCCCACCCACTTCCATCCCAAGTTCTTCATTTTGCACCTCTTATGATTTATGGTAACACCCCTACTGTGAAAACCTCAGAAGGTCCCAACACAGTGAAGAATGTTCCCTGGTGCCATTACTTTGTCTTCAACGTTATGTGGCTGCAGTTGATAGGTTTTGAGAGGCGCAATCCAGCCAAGAAATTCCATCGCAGGCTCCAGAAGAGGTTTAGACCAAAGTAGCGTCTCATGGTACCAAGCAGGCATGAGACATGTGGCGGCCTGTCTAAGTCCCACATGTGCATTTGATGAAGGCTGCCAAGTTTGGCATGGAGGTTCCGCCTCAATACACCTGTCACAAAATGTGAAATGACATATTTTGCTACCTTTGCCTCTCTCCCAGCCTAGGGTAGCCTCCAGGATGGAAGTCCCAGGTCTGACACATGTGGGTGGGAACTGCTAGGGAGGCTGCCAGCGGGGGACTCTGCTCACCCACTGCACCAAGGGAAAATCCGGTTCACAGCTCACATGCTTTCCTCTGTATATAAACCCGGAGAAGGAGCAACAGCTTAGGCTGAGTGGTACAGGATGAGCGTCTGTGTAATAACCACTAATGGTTAGGCACCATGGACACAGGGTAGGGAAGGATACAGTGAAGAAGAATATGAAGCGTTGGACGTAGCAAAGGGGGCCAAAGAGCATGAGGATCCCCAGAAATGATGCAAGACACAAGCGGAGCTAACACAGGCTTACAAAGGGGAATCGGCCAGGTGCTTCACCCCAGCTTTAGCTAGCTGCCCCCACAGCAGAACTTTATCTCCTACAGAGAGCACTGGGTTGTATAGCAAAGGCACAGCTTTCAAGCAGGGAAGGTTACTTTCTCAATACTATCTTTAGTGGGACGACAAACTGTTATTTTACTTGATTTCCATCTCCTGACTGGGGGAAGGATGAGTTGATAGCCAGGGTGGGGTAGAGTGGGGATGAGTCAATAACAGGGTGCCAGGACTCAGGAAACATGACCCCAGGCTTTTGGGCTTCACACATGCATACACACACGCGTCCGCGCATTAGGAATGTTCTCACGAAACATGACCCCAGGCTGGTGGTCTTCACATGCACACACACGCGTGCGCACACACACACATACATGCTCTAGGAATGTTCTCAGCAAACATGACCCCAGGCTGGTGGTCTTCACACACACACGCACACACACGCACACACACACACACGCTCTAGGAATGTTCTCAGGAAACATGATCCCAGGCTGGTGGTTTTCACACACACACTCACGCGCACACTCTAGGAATGTTCTCAGGAAACATGACCCCAGGCTGGTGATCTTCACACACACGCACACACACACACACACACACACGCGTGCACGTGCTCTAGGAATGTTCTCCGGAGAGAGTGGCTTCTAAGGATTGAGTGCTGCAAAGAAAGTCACAACTGGGAGCAGCCTTCCCTTCCCCTAGAGACTCCTGGGAAATCAGGATGTGCATGGAGATTAGATATCACCTGTCTTGATAAGGGAAACCAGTTCAATAGTGGTCAGTGTTTCCTCTGTGCTTCTAACACAGGGTTTTATTTCCTGGGCACCAGATTATAGAAGGAGGCAGGAGGGCCCCCCAAAATATGATTAGTTGATCCGCTAGAGTAAATTCTCATGTGCTTAAAAGAACACCCCTGGTGGGCCAGGGTTTACTGTTTACTGAACTAAACAGTAAAGGATGGTGAGGAAGACATCCACTGAGCCTTGACCTCCATGCCTCAGTCAGGACACCAAGTGTGTGTGTGGGGTGGGTGGGGACTGACACCAATGGTGGAGGAGGGAAGTGGACATAGGCCCCAGAGACTGCTGGTACAGCAGCATGATGTTGTTTCTGGAGTCCTGATTGTGCCAAGGCAGCCTCTGGAGTGACTGTGGCAGTAAAAAATCAGATTCTGGATCTGCAGAGCCTGGATCTGGGGCCTCTTGGGTAGCAGGTAGCTTGGGTGTGTTCCTAGAGAGAGTGAAGAGCTGGACACCGGACTACCCGCTGCTGAACCCTACCGTTCGTGCTAGGTAAGTGCACGGAGATGGAGAGAAGACCCTGAAAGAACAGCAAGGGGTGCATGGACCAAGCCCCTTCCCTTTCCCCTGCCACCAGGTCCTCTTATATGGTGCTGTGAGGTCAAACAAAGGGAAGCCCACTCAGACCTGCAGAGACCTCAGCGAAACAACTGCCCCCCACCCCCCACAATTCAGCAGACATCTCACAAGGACACTCACACATACCCGAGAGAGAAACCTCACACACATACTTCCTTGGAGACTTCCAGAGAGACTCAGAGGCCTCGCACAGAGACTTCATATGAAGTTCTCAGCATCCTTTATGGAGACTTCTCAGAGACCCCACAGGGACCTCACACAAAGCCCTCCCACATAGCTCACTGCCAGCACGGGAGAATTAGCAGCCGCTGTCCACCCCTGAGCTCCTGGAAACTTTCACACATTGTCTGCAGTGCCCCCCATGCTTGTGCATCTTTGTCCTCATAGCCTTGCTTGGGAACAACAGAATCACAAACTGCACGTAGTTGTGTGCAAATTTTTTCCACTGAAACGTTTTCACTAGCCTGAACTCTGAAGTGTAGTTTACAATTGAAATACAAGTAAAACTGCCAACACCAAATGAGAGTGTGATTTTAGATGGTGTGCAGTCAAATGTCGTACGCCACACTTTTACTTTTGCTTCGGACAAATTCTCTAATTGGTGGGGAAGTGACTGACTACTTTGGAAGCAACAGAACAGTCCATCAAATGGGCTTCAGGACTCAAATATATAAATAGACATCTGATCTGAACTCAAACTCATTCCCCAAGGGGCTCATGAAACTAATTTTTTTGGAAGAGTGAAGGAACCCACATGAAAATAACAAAATTTACATCACATTGTGTCTGTCTGGCTTAATTTCTCAATGAAACAGCTGTCATATCTGAAGATATTCAGGGCAACATTCCTTTTATAGCTCTGTCGACATTATAATTAATATGATTTTTCTGTGAAATGTAATATTTCTAAGTTATGCAAAGTCCTAATGTTTATCTACCACAACAAACTGATAATATTTCGAAGGATTAAGAAATAGATGAAGAAGTAATAATTAATGAAATACACATTTTCAGGTAGTACCATTTACAATAGCCAAGCGTAAATGAAAATATCTATATCTATACTTGAATAAAAAAACAACAGATTTATATGAGGAAAACTACAGAAATTACAAGAAATCAAGAGTGACCTCAGCAAATGGGATAATATCCCATGCTCCTTGACCAGACGACTCAATGTAGTACAGTTATCAGTTCTACTCAAGGCACTAGACAAGTTTAATTCACTCCTGATAAAATTACCCTCATCTTTCTTCAAAGAATTGCAAAAACACTGATTACTAACTTCATATGGTAAGGGCATAGGTCAGGGGTTGAACCTACAAACTTCTCCTTGGTAGAAAGATAAAACTGTTCTCATAAAAGACTTGTAGGCTGGCTTTGAGTTGGAATTTTGGGGTCATTTAGGATTTTTTTGTGGCATGTGATTTTTAGGGCTTTAAGGTCATTTGGGGTCATTTAATTTTTTTGCGCATTAGGGTGGTTTGGGCTTTAAGGGTGTTTTATAAGGTTTAAGGGAGTTTTTAAGGGATTTAGGGGTGATTTTTTGGAGTGTATAGGTATTTTTTAGCAGGTAGGGGTGTTTTTAGTGATCTTACAGGGTTTCTTAGAGATTTTAGGGTATTTTAAAATATTTTATGTGTTTTTCCCCAGCATTTTATGTTTTGTTGGGGCTTTCATGTTGTCTTCAGGGCATTTATGTGGTTTTGGAAGTTCATGGTTTGGGAATCTTCTAGGGATATGATTTGGAAGTTCCACATGTTTTGGGAGGCATTTAGTGTGTTATTTGTGGCTTCAGAGTGTTATTTGAATTTTAGGGAATATTATGGCTTTTCAGACATTTTAAGGCTTTTAGGGTGATTTTAGTGTTTAAGGGTGTTTATTAGGCTTATATGTGTTTTTATGGCTTTTAGTGTTTTGTTAAAATTTTAGGGTGCTTCTTAAGGCCTTAGAGTGTTTGGGGGGATTAGGTTTTGGTTTTCAGGGCTTTAGGGTTTTGTTGGATTATTTTTTGCTTTCATGGTGAATTCATGTCTATTAGGTTGTTGGACTTTTACAGGGTTTTATAGTGCTTCGGGTTGCTTTGTAGGGATGTTCTTGGGGTTTTAAAAGACTTTTAGCGTGTTTTTAGGGCTTCACGTGTTCTTTATTTTGCGTTTTAAGGCATTTGCATAATATTAGGGCATTTATTATGTTTTTGGGACGTAAGGAGTTTTTTTTTAAGACTTATGGTGCATTAGGGTGTTTTAGAAAGGCTTTTACCATGTATTTAATGGTCTTAAGATGTTTTAGAGAGTCTTTAGGGGTGGTCTTAGCATTTTAGAAATATTTTAGACGTTTTAGGGTTTTTAAGGCATTTATAGTGTTTTTACGACTTTTAAGGTGTTTTTAGAACACGCCTGACAGGTACACACTATTTCAATCAGGCTCTGGTTAGTGCCTCTCAATCAATTGGTGACATGGGAGTCTGGATAATGGATTACCTTTACTATGCAGATGAGAAAACTCACTCAAAAAGACACAGGTGTTGACCCACAGGCACACAACTGGTTAACAACAAAGACATATTCACAACCAGTGTTGGGAGCCAGAGCCCTAAGCCCCACATACCTGTCCCCAGCCGAACAGTCAATCTATCCTGAACCATCAAATGATCTGAGCAGATCCTCCCACCCAACTCCCCTTCCCATGCCAAATATTTTATTTCAGAAGGTGGCAGTGAATCTGCAGCTCTGAGAGAGGGACATATCTGATCGGAGCACATGGAGCAGATGAAGGGGGAGGAGGGGAGTGTGGAGCACATCCTGGCACACCAGGACTTGAGGATGATGTTCCCACTCAGAGAATCCAGTCCACATAAAAGACCACATGGCCAGCCCCACGATGAGACAAGACACCCCTCAAAGACCCATAGCCTTAGAGGGGACAACACTGAAGACACAGTGTGGGAAACGCGCCCGAACTAATCCTGCCACACCGAGGCATAACACTAAGGGGGTACAGCAGAAGAGCAAGAAAACGAAGCATCAAGGTCCCCAGGGAATGCCAAAGGATGACTTTGGGGCCAGTACTTGGTACACCACCAGACTGGACTGGAAAACACTCTTAAAGGCCAACAAACTTGGACTATCTAGGTTAACGAACGGTCACTTGGACTATGTAGGTAACCTAACGGGCACTTGGACTGTCTAGGTTACCTAGCGGGAACTTGGATTATGTACGTTCCCTAGCGGGCACTTGGACTATCTATGTTAACTAGCGGGCACTTGGAATATGTAGGTTAACTAGCGGACACTTGCACTATGTAGGTTACCTAGCAGGCACTTGGACTATCTAGGTTAACTAGAGGGCACTTGGACTATCTAGGTTAACTAGCGTGCACTTGGACTATGTAGGTTCCCTAGTGGGCACTTTGACTCTGTATGTTCCCTACGGACACTTGAACTAGGTAAGTTAACTACCGGGCTCTTGGACTATGTAGGTTAAATAGCGGGCCCTTGGACTATCTAGGTTACCTAGCGGGCACTTGGACTATGTAGGTTAACTACCGGGCACTTGCACTATCTAGGTTTCCGAACGGGCATTTGGACTATGTAGGTAACCTAGCGGGCACTTGGAGAGTCTAGGTTACCTAGCGGCACTTGGACTTTTAGGTTAACGAACGGGCACTTGGACTATGTATGTTGCATAGCAGGCAATTGGACTCTCTAGGTTAGGTAACGGGCACTTGAACTATCTAGGTTTCTTAGCGGGCACTTGGACGATCTAGGTTAACTAGAGGGCACTTGGACTATCTGTAACTACCGTGCACTTGGACTATCTAGGTTTCTTAGCGGGTACTTGGACTATGTAGGTTAACTAGCTGGCCCTTGGACTATGTAGATTAACTAGCGACACTTGGACTATCTACGTTAACTAGCGGGCCCTTGGACTATGTAGATTCCCTAGCGGGCATTTGGACTATATAGATAACCTAGCGGGCATTTTGACTTTGTAGGTTACCTAGCGGCACATGGACTATCTAGGTTACCTAGCTGGCACGTGAACTATCTACGTTATAGCGGGTTCTTGGAGTATGTAGGTTACCTAGCTGGCTGTTGGACTATCTAGGTTACCTAGCGGGCACTTGGACTATCTAGGTTAACTAACGGGCACTTGGACTGTGTAGGTCCCCTAGCGGGCCCTTGGACTATGTAAGTTCCCTACCGGGCACTTGGACTATGTAGGTTCCCTAGCGGGTATTTGGACTATATAGGTTACCTAGCGGGAACTTGGACTATCTAGGTTACATAGCGGGCACTTGGACTATCTAGGTTAACGAACTGGCACTTAGACTATGTAGGTAACCTAGCGGGCACTTGGACAGTCTAGGTTACCTAGCTGGCACTTAGACTATGTAGGTCAACTAGCAGGCCCTTGGACTATCAAGGTTAGCTAACGGGCACTTAGATTATGTAGGTTACCTAGCGGGCACTTGGAGTAGGTAGGCTAACTAGGGGGCCCTTGGACGATCTAGGTTACCTAGCGGGTAACTGAACTATCTAGGTTAACTAGCGGGCACTTGCTCTATCTAGGTTACCTAGTGGGCACTTGGACTATGTAAGTTCCCTAGCGGGCACTTGGACTGTCTATTTTAACTAGCGGGCACTTGGAATATGTAGGTTAACTAGCGGACACTTGCACTATGTAGGTTACCTAGCAGGCACTTGGACTATCTAGGTTAACTAGCGGGCACTTGGACTATCTAGGTTAACTAGCGTGCACTTGGACTATGTAGGTTCCTTAGCGTGCCCTTGGACTATCTAGGTTACGTATCGGGCACTTGGACTATCTAGGTTACCTAGCGGGCACTTGGACTATGTAGGTTAACTAGAGGACACTTGGACAATCTAGGTTAACTAGCGGGCACTTGGACTATCAAAGTTAACAACTGAGCTCTTGGACTATGTAGGTTACCTAGCGGGCACTTGGACTATATAGGTTACCTAGCGGGCACTTTGACTATGTAGCTTACCTAGTGGGCACTTGGACTATCTAGGTTAACGAACGGACACTTGGAATATGCAGGTAACCTAGCGGGCACTTGGACGTTCTAGGTTTCCTAGCGGGCACTTGGACTTCTAGGTTAACGAACGGGCTCTTGGACTATGTAGGTTGCCTAGCGGGCACTTGGACTATCTAGGTTAGGTAACGGGCACTTGGACTATCTAGGTTACCTAGTGGGAACTTGTACAATGTAAGTTACCTAGCGGGCACTTGGATTATCTAGGTTACCTAACGGGCACTTTGACTATCTAGGTTACATAGCGGGCACTTGGACTATGTAGGTTAACTAGTGAGCACTTGGACTCTAAGTTACCTAGCGGGCACTTGGACTATCTAGGTTACCTAGCGGGCACTTGGACTATCTAGGTTACCTAGCGGGCCCTTGGACTATGTAGGTTTCCTAGCGGGCACTTGGACTATCTAGGTTAACGAACGGGCACTTGGACTATGTAGGTAACCTAGCGGGCACTTGGACAGTCTAGGTTACCTAGAGGACACTTGGACTATCTAGGTTAACGAACGGGCACTTGGACTATGTAGGTTACCTAGCGGGCACTTGGACTATGTAGGATCCCTATCGGACATTTGGACTACTTAGGTTAACTAGCGGGCACTTGGACTATCTAGGTTACCTAGCTGGCACTTGAACTATCTACGTTGCCTAGCGGGTTCTTGGAGTATGTAGGTTACCTAGCGGGCTGTTGGATTATCTAGGTTACCTAGCGGGCACGTGGACTATGTAGGCTCCCTAGCGGGCCCTTGGACTATGTAAGTTCCCTAGCGGGCACATGGACTATGTGGGTTTCCTGGCGGGCATTTGGACTATCTAGGTTACCTAACTGGCACTTGGACTATGTAGGTTCCCTAGCAGGCACTTGGATTATGTTGGTTCCCTATCGGGCAGTTGGACTATGTAGGTTAACTAGAGGGTATTTGGACTATGTAAGTTACCTAGCGGGCACTTGGACTATGTAGGTTCCCTATCGGGCACTTGGAGAATGTAGGTTAACTAGGGGCACTAGGACTATGTAGGTTACCTAGCGGGCACTTGGAGAATGTAGGTTAACTAGGGGCACTAGGACTATGTAGGTTACCTAGCGGGCCCTTGGACTATCTAGGTTACCTAGCGGGCATTTGGATTATGTAGGCTCCCTAGCGGGAATTTGGACTATATAGATTACCTAGCGGGCAATTAGACTTTGTAGGTTATCTAGCGGGCACTTTGACTATCTAGGTTACCTAGCTAGCACTTGAACTATCTACGTTACCTAGCGGTTACTTGGAGTATGTTGGTTACCTACCGGGCTGTTGGACTATCTAGGTTACCTAGCCGGTACTTGGACTATCTAGGTTAACTAACGGGCACTTGGACTATGTAGGTTCCCTAGCGGGCCCTTGGACTATGTAAGTTCCCTAGCGGGCACTTGGACTATGTGGGTTCCCTAGCGGGCATTAGGACTATCTGGGTTACCTAACGGGCACTTGGACTATGTAGGTTAACTAGCGGGCTTTGGACTATGTAGGTTACCTAGCGGACACTTGGACTATGTAGGTTCCCTATCGTTCACTTGGAGAATGTAGGTTAACTAAGGGGCACTAGGACAATGTAGGTTACCTAGCGGGCCTTGGGACTATCTAGGTTACCTAGGGGGAACTTGGACTATGTAGGTTTACTATTGGCCACTTGGACTATCTAGGTTACCTAGCAGGCACTTGGACTATGTAGGTTAACTAGCGGGCACTTGGACTATCTAGGTTACCTAGCAGGCACTTGGACTATGTACGTTTCCTAGCGGGTACTTGGACTATCTATGTTAACTAGCGGGCACTTGGACTATGTAGATTCCCTATCGGGCACTTGGACTATGTAGGTAACCTAGTGGTCACTTGAACTGTCTAGGTTACCTAGCGGGCATTTGGACTATGTAGGTTAACTAGCGAGCTCTTGGACTATCTAGGTTAACTAGCGGGCACTTGGACTATTAGGGTCCCTAGCGGGCATTTGGACTATATAGGTTACCTAGCGGGCACTTGGACTATGTAGGTTAACTAGCGGACACTTCGACTATCTAGGTTAGCTAACGGGCAATTGGACTATCTAGGTTACCTAGCGGGCACTTGGACTATGTAGGTTCCCTAGCGGGCACTTGGACTATTTAGGTTACCTAGCAGGCACTTTGACTATCTAGGTTAACTAACGGGCACTTGGACTATGGAAAGAAGTGCCTAATGGTCACCAGGACCCATGGTTAATCCAGGCGTGGTCATCTGATTCCAATCGATCAGACCTAGCTATAAATCACTTATATGTCTGGGTAATTAAAAGCAAATATAAATTTTCAAAAAAAATAACGTTGCATGGGATAGAAAGAGAATACATAACAACATCAGACATAAATATGCCTCAAGACAAACTCATTGTGCACATCCAGAATACATAATGGCTCTTGCTAAGATGCGTTTCCCACTAGACCCTACCCCAAGCCAGTAAAAGCCAGAAACTCTACAGTAAACTGTGGATTGTACTACTCTGAAATGGGAGCTGTGTCTCTAGACCTAATTTGGGGCTGTTCGTGCTGAGGACTCACCAATACCTGCTGCAGTGACAACAGTCCAGGTGAGAATAAGGAAATCTGGATGACAGCCAGGATATAGGAGCACTGAGACCTCAAATTGCTTCTAGGCGAGCATGGCCTAATGGGCTTCCATTTATGCACCTCTGGCAGGAGGAGTTTGTTCTGGAAAGTAATGGTTTCTAAGGAAGTATTTCTTAAACTTTCACATGCATGCACTTACCCAGGTTCCTGGAAATCGGGCTGGGGGGCAGATTCTGATTTTGTGGGTTCAGGGTGGGGGGTCTAGGATCCAGCAGTTCTAGAGGCCCTGGTACTCTTGGGCTGTTAACCACAAGGACAGTAGTCCTAAACCACCAGCCACTCCTTGGGAGAAATATGAGGCTGTAGACTCCGGGCAAGAGTGACAGTCTGGGAAACCCACAAGGGCAGTTCTACCCTGTCCTGTAGGGTCACTATGAGTCAGCATCAACTCGATGGCATTAGCATGGGAGAAGCTAATGCTGATGTTGCTGGTTCCTTGACCTATCATACTTTGAGTGGCAAAGTCCCAAGGGCCTTCCCGGATGTGATGGCCAAAAGCAGTAGTGTTCACCCTTGGTCATACTTTGGAATCCCTTAGGAGCTTTCAAGCCTCCCATTGGCCTGGCGCCATCCCAGACCAATGAAGCAAGACTTAGTGGAAGCAGGATTCAGGTCACGGTCAGTGAGAAAGCCCCCTTGGCAATGCCAACGTACAGCCAGTGCAGAGTCGAACTGGTCGACGACTCCACATGACTCCATATACTTTGGTGAAGCCAGCTGTTTGGGCAAGGTTTTCAGAGTTACCACCCATGTAGACTTGTTGGTGATAGTGCATTAAATAGAGCACATGCAGTGCATTGCATGAGTGTCCTATGTCATGCAACCACACCAGGGGTATGTTGAGCCAATTTCTCTGGGAGACCAAGGGTGTTGGCTCCATCCTGAACGTTGGCAGGGTAATGGACTGACACAGAGGAAACTCATTCTCTTTGTGGTGGTGCACTAATGGGTTCTTCACAGAAGGCCAAGTCCATGGCTGCAGATGCTCACGGGGCTGAGGGAGCAGGTCAAATCCTAAGTCCGAGGTGGGTGTTTGCATATTTACATGCCCTCACTGCCATCAAGTCCATTCCAACTCACAGGCCCATGGGACTGAGTAAAATGGCCCCCGTGGGTTTCTGAGACTGTGATTCTTTAGAGGAGTAGAAAATCTCCTCTTTCTCCAGAGGAGCGGTTGGTCATTCAAACTGCTGACCTTGAGATTAACAGTCCAACTCCTGACCACTCTTGCCGTCAGAATTCTATTTATTTACACAAGTATATATATATCCTTTCCCAAAAGAACTCCACATTTTCAAATCATTCTTGACACTCATGGCCTTTTTTCCTTTATAGCCATGCCTTTGGTTGAAACACAGATATAAGAGAAATATTTATCTACTTATAGGGGTACAAAAGTAGCTTTGGTGGCATAGTGTTTGCATGTTGGGCTGCTAACACCAAAGTCAGCACTTTGAAACCACCAGCCACTCCGTGGGAAGAAGAGTCTGTCTACTCCTATAAAGAGTTACAGTCTCAGAAACTCACAGGGACAGATCTACTCTGCCTCATAGGGTCACTATGAGTCAGCATCACCTCCCTGGCAGTGAGGTAGATTTTGGTTTCATAGAGATACAAGTCAGTCCTGAGCTGCTAAAGACAAGGTTGGCAGTTTGAACCCACCAGCTGCAGAGAAAGAGGAGGCTTTCTATTCCCATAAGGAGCTACAGTTTCAGAAATACCCACAGGGGAAATTTTAACCTCTCCTGTAGGATCAATATGAGTCAGAATCGACTTATCGGTGGTGAGCAAGTGGAGGGGACCCTAAACAGGTTCCGGTGGACCTTAAGAGTTCTACTAATTGTGCATGCTCTGTAAAATGTAAACCAAGATTTTACTTTTGCAAACATTATTTTTTCTAAACACGTCTAACTGTGAAACTATACTCGCATGCGGGTCTTTGAACCTGGTCTGTGGTCTGGGGAAGTGAAGGGGCCTGACATCCTTTGTTGTTGTTAGTGCTGTCCAGTCATTCTGACATCACAGGGACCTTCTTTGCAACACAAGGCAGCACTGCCCAGTCCTTTGCCAGCCTCAGGGGTAGTATGTTGGAGCCCATGGTTTCAGCTACCGTGTCCTCCAGTTCACCAAGGAGTTTCCTCTTTGTGCTGCTTACTAAACCCGTTTCTAAGGAGTCCATTCCAACTCACGGTGACGCCGTGTGGGTCAGCACCACGGGACCACACATAATGCCTTATACCATATATATATGGTATATATATATTGTGCATAATGCCTTATACCTGGTCCCTTTGGCACCTTGTGATCGCACAGGCTGGTGTGCTTATTCCATGTGGGCTTTTTTGCTTCTGAGCCAGATGGCCGTTTGCTCACCTTCAAGCCTTTAAGACCCCAGACACTATCTCTTTTGATAGCCTCTGGCCTTTACTTCGGGGTCTTCGGTCCCTGCAGAGTGGACACATGCCTGCTGTGCGGGTATGGGACGTGTCGGAGCGCAGCCTGGTGGCGGAGCTTCAGGAGCATAAGTATGGCATGGCATGTGTGGCCTTCTCATCCAGTGCCAAGTACATTGTCTCAGTGGGCTACCAGCATGACATGATCGTCAATGTCTGGGCCTGGAAGGTGAGTGGGCTGCTGGCCTCAGGACAGGCGGGGCCGGGAGGGGAGCCAAGAAACTGCTGACCGGTGGCCTTTACTTCCGCCTGCTGGCCTCAGTCCCTTTCTAGAGAACTCTGAGCAGAAAGGAGCAACTGGGTATCTAGGATGCTGAAGAAGGGGCAGAAGGAGAGGTCAAGTTCACAGCTTGTCTAACCTTCAGTGTGTAAGTTTCTTTTCCCTCAGCTCCTAGAAGCAGAGCCTTGATTTCCCTTGACTTTCTCTCCAGAAAAACATTGTAGTGGCTTCCAACAAGGTGTCCAGTCAGGTGACAGCAGTATCCTTCTCTGAGGACTGCAGCTACTTTGTCACTGCAGGCAACCGGCACATCAAGTTCTGGTACTTCGATGACAGCAAGACCTCAAAGGTGAGGCAGCAAGTAGCCACTAGGGTGGGGTCTGCCCAGATATGTTCCACCTGCGCCCCCTTCTGCATGCTCAAAAGCCCCTTGGAAGTCTCAGCTGGGCCAGGTGCTATGTCAATATGCAAGGGAAGCCTTCTCCCTCCCTCCCCAGGGCCTGCTTTCCAGGGGGTAGCCTGCAGGGTGTGTGGGTGGCACCTGTGGTGGGTCTCCACAGGTGAATGCCACTGTACCCCTGCTGGGCCGCTCCGGGCTGCTGGGGGAACCTGCGGAACAACCTGTTCACTGATGTAGACTGTGGCCGCGGGAAGAAGACTGACAGCACCTTCTGTATCACATCCTCTGGGCAGCTGTGCGAGTTCAGTGACCCGGAGACTGTTGGACAAGTGGGTGGAGCTGAGTGTAAGTGAATGCTTTGTCGGCACCCTCCCGTCTGTCACCTCCGGGCTCCAGGGCACCTGAGTCTGCATGCACGCTGGGGGAGGCCCCAGGCGGAGGAAGGTGTTTGGGAACCTCTCTGCTTGCTCGCCCTCTCTGTCTCTGCCTCTTCCTCTGCTTTCCTCTTCTGCTCAGCACACAGACAGCATCACAGTAAGTGTGCTGGCCCTGTCCGCTGCCTCTGCTGCCTTTCTCTGGGCCGGCCTTTTCTGGGTGTGTCTTTGCCCAAACCTCAGGTGCCTTATAAGGCTTGCTGACTCCTTCCCCCTAATTGCACGGGGCTGTGGGCCCTCTGGCCAGCTGCTGTTAGAGGGAGGGGCATTGAGGGGCTCTGCCCAGGGCAGCTGGCCTGCCTTGCGCTTGTCCTTGCCTCTTGGCTCATGGCTGTTGAGGTGTCCGGTGAAGGAGTGGACAGACGCCCTTGCTGACTGTGGCTTCTGTGCTCACAGACCACAGTGGCCCACTGCATCTCGGTGAGCCAGGACTACATCTTCTGCGGCTGTGCTGACGGCACCGTGTGCCTTTTCAACCCCTTCAACCTGCACTTCCTCAGCACGCTGCCCCGGCCCCATGCCCTGGGCACAGACATTGCCAGCATCACAGAGGCCAGGTGAGCGGTGTGGGTGGGCCCCTGAGTCCTGTCAGAGCCCCACTCTGTGCCAGGCCGTCCCTGGCATGCTGCAAGTAGAGGAGGGCACACATAGACCTCTGGGAAGACCCTTGCAGTCAAGCACAGGTGGGTCTTTTAGCATTTGTTGCTCACTGTGGGCAACCGTGGTAATCTGAGTCTGCAGTGTGGTAATGCATTGTCCTGTAAACACCACAGCTAGGACAGACGGGCAGTTCCTTAGGGTTTCTGAGAGAGGCTGGAAACCTGACGGAGCAGGCCTTTCTCCCTCAGGGTGGTCCTGGGTAGCAGCTAAGGTAGGAGGGTCTTATTGTAGCCTCGGGCCTTGGGTTGGGTGATTGCAGGAAGTGAAGTTTTGCTCTGGTTTCAGTGCTGTCAGGAAGCGGGGCAGTTCTGCAGTTGGGTATATTAATTTCTCATTCAGGGAAGGAGTGGGCTAAATCTGCAAATGGCAGGAAATGATATATGACCATGACTGGTTTGCACAGTGCCCTTCCTTTTCCTCTGACGTGAGTCTAGAAGGGCCTGACATCTGCTTGGCTGCATCACGGCCACACACTGTCCCCGCCTGATGTTGGGGGCTATGAAATAGCTTGTGTTCTTTTGCAGAGCCCCATGGCAAGGAATGCCAGGCCAGCCGCTGCGTTCTTTCTCCAGTGACTGCTGGCCAACCTGCTGCTCCTCCCTTTAGTGCCCCTTTGCATTAGCGCTAACTCACCAGTTTGCCCTGTCTGCCCTGGACACCCTGACCCCCTCTTTCCTCAGTCGCCTTTTCGCTGGAGTGGCCAATGCGAAGTATCGGGACACCATCACCTTGACCTTTGATCCTGCAAATCAGTGGCTGTCTTGTGTGTACAATGACCATAGTACTTATGTCTGGGATGTGAAGGACCCCAAGAAAGTGGGCAAGGTGTATTCAGCTCTCTATCATTCCTCCTGCGTCTGGAGTGTAGAGGTACGTGGGCCAGGTCTGCTGAGACTGACCGTGTTTCCTGGCCTACCATTAGGAGCTGGGGTTCCTCAAGTGTGGAATTTGTTTCCTCCAGCACCCTTGCTCCCCAAGCTGTGCCCCTGGGTCCCTTCGTATCTGTTAATTGGCTCTGAGGATGGGAGGGGATTTTAGTGCTGACTCATCTCAGACGTTTTTCAGTATGCCCCTGTGCAGTCTTAGCTTGGCCTCTTTGGACATGTTCCTGAACTTGACCAAACCTTAGTTTCTGCAATTGTGAAATGACATACCTGATGCATTTGATTTTTACGAACAGGAGACAATGTAAGTGGGAGATTTAGAATGCCTAGTACTTACTAGGTGCTTGGTTAATGTATATTCCTTTACTTGTTAAAGACAAGAGCTAATCATTATGACTTGCTTGCTATGGGATAAGCCGTTGCCTCCAGGGGACAGGATGGGGGAACTTTAGGCCCCCAAGGACAGAGGTTCAGGAGGGTTTAGCTGAAAAGGGTTGGGGACAAAATTTATTATCTCCAAGGGAAAGATACTAACTTGACAATGAAGAAACGGCAAAACCCACCCTTAGCCAAGTCATTAAGGTTAACATCCCGTGGCAGCAGCATGAATCTGGTGAGAGGGTACACTGAGAGGTTTCAAAATGTTCCCAGAAAATGTTATGACTCTTAAGAACTCCCAATAAAATGTTGAACAACAACAACCAACGTTGATGGAAAGTTTCTTTTAGTTCTGTTTTTCCATGCAGCCTCCTCCTAGCATTGTGTCTGGTATTCTTGACCCAAATGTATAAGGAACTTAGGATAGTCATGAGGAAACATCAGGCAACCTTCATTTGAGGTACACCTGCCAGAGTAACTTATCACACTCTCCCAGGTGTCAGGGTAGGAAAGACAAGCAAAGACTGAAAGCCATTCTAGACTGGGACAGATGACACCCATGTGCCGTGGGGGCTCCTAGGATCCTGGAGCAGAAGAAGTCCATTCGTGGGATAAACAAACAAACTCATTGGCATTGGGTTGATTCCAACTCAGAGCAACCCCCGCTGGTGACATTTAAATAAAGTCTAATAATGTTGTACCAGTGTGACCTCCGTGGTCCTTATCACTGTGTACTGTAGTGCATAAAACATTAATACGAAGGGAGACCAGGTGAGAGAGTTGAATGTGACATATCTTGACTCATTTTTCTAAAGGTTCAACCCAAAAGGTAAAGTAAAACAGCTCTTGATGGAGAGGAAAAGGTGGAAGGGGGTGGGTGATGATTCTTTCCCCCCGCTGCCTGGCACTGAACGGGCTCTCCTCTCTTCTCATTTTGCAGGGTCTACGAATTGCAGTTCCTGAGTGAAATGCTGAAGGTGGAGGCCCATGAGTCAGAGATTCTGTGCCTGGAGTACTCGAAGCCAGACACAGGTACCTGGCCCTGGCCTGGAATGGCCTTGAGTGAGCCCCTCCAGTCTGGCCAGAGCCACTGATACTTGTCCTGCCTCTTGACTATGGGGCTGATCGTTCTTTTGGCTACCAAAAGAGTTAGTGATCCTTCTTGATGTCTCTGAAGGCTTCTTGTTGTTTCTGAAGGCTTTGGGGAGGACTGCATCTCAACTCTGCCCGACTCCATGGCTCATGTGGCTTAAGGATGTGGGGCTCAGTTTCTCTGGGTGCTCTTTGCTGGGCACTCATGTTGGGCTGCGATCCACAAGCTCAGCAGTTTGAAACTACCAGCCGCTCTGCAGGAGAAAGGTGGGCCTTTCTACTCCTGTAAACAGTTACAGTCTCAGAAGCCCATAGGGGGTATTCACTATGAGTCAGCATTAACTTGATAGCAGCAGATTTGATTTTTGTAAAGTCTTTTTAAAGCCAACCAAAAGCTGAATCAGTGAAGAAGATCTGCTTTAGACATTGTGCTCTTTTAAAGAATAATCTGTCTGTGATCAGATTGACACAGGAACTTGGAAGGTTAGGTGAAAAGTTTAAGGGGCAGTGAGCTTATGTGTGTGATGGAAATTTGGAATTGGAAAAGGACAGTGAGAATGGCTACATAATTTCAGAAATATAATGAATGTTAGCACATTGTACATGTAGAAATGATCGAATTGGTATATATTTTTGTGTGCATTGTTTTAGATCAGGGAGAAGACTCGAAGTTCAAATATAATTTACAGAGACCCCCTTGTTAAATCTTGAATGGGACAAAGTCCAGAAAAAACAAATCATCTGGTTGAGGGAGACCGTAAGCATGAGGCCATAATGGGGACTGAAGGATTCACAACAGCTCGGTCACATGGAAAACAAAGGAAGCCCCTTTAAAAGTCAAGTTCCCAGCAGATCAGACCATCACAGTTGGAAATGTGACTACAGAAATGGGAAAGGGACCATGATTGGAGTAAATACATTATTGCAGACTAGAAAAGTTTACAGGACTGGTTCAGGGCCCTCCAACCATCTTGGTCAGGGCATGAACGTGCAACCTCAGTACCCCAATTCCCATCAAGGACATACTCAGGCAAGTTCTTGAGGGCTAGACTACTCCTCACCAGGCTGGCCAGAGGAGTGGGTGGAAGCAAACAAACTCTGCCTGAGGGCAAAGCATTTTACGTTGCTAGTTCAGAGTCATGGAGCTCTAGTGCCATAGAAGGTTATGGGTTGGGCGGTTAACCACAAGGTTTCACTCTTCAAAACCACCAGCCAGCTCCAGGGAAGAAAGATGAGGCTTTCTACTCCAATAAAAATATATAGTCTGGAGATAAAAAGCCCCAATGTAAGTTAACTGGGTTGATTCCTACTAGAGGGATAATGTGTGTGGGCCAGATGCTTGCAAGGTCCCTCAAGGCAATGCTGCCAGACTGCAGTCTCTGCTCCCTGCTGGTGGAGACAATGGATTGCTTTTCTCTAAAACTTGGAACCATTAGCTTGGTTCCAGTAGGTGGAGTTCACACCCTACTGATAATGGTTCATATGGAGATCCAGAAAACAGGTCAAAGTTAAGCTGCCATTCTAAATGTAGGATCCGCCCATTTTGTCACCTGTATACCCCCAATCCCTCCTCTTCCTATTGCATGTATGCCCCTAGACCACCCCTTCTCACCGCTGTATAACATAGTCCAAGTCCTTCCTGTGATGTATGTCTTTACCCTCCCGTTTCCAATTCCCCTTGTCCTCCTTCCCTTCCCCCTCTCTCCATGTGGACCACCAAGTGGGGCTGAGGTGAGCAATGCTACCATGATATGTGTGTGACTGCATTATTGTAATATCTCTTCTATCTCTCATGCTCCCAATGACTTTAATATTTATATCTCAACCCTTTATGTTTCCAGGGCTTTCAATGACATTAGGCATCTTTTCAATGTTTATGAATCATGCTTATGAACCTCTCTTCTGTTAGTTGTCTGTGTGTATGCATTGCCTGTATTAAAAACATATAGAACCGAGCAATTTGTCTGGAAAAATAATTTATAGAAACTTTATGTTAGATTGCCATGCGTTTTGCATAGCCAATTGTTCTTTTAAAACACTTTTCTTGTCATTGTGATACCATGCTAAAAGGTAAAAACATCTGTATATAGTCAAATAGCTTTATCTTTCCTTTAAAGACATGAACCTTCGTGTCTTGCTTAAAGTTTCCACCTCACTAAAGCTAAATTGCTACCCTCGAAAATAAATCCCTCTAAGTTTTTAATGCTTTGAATATTTTATCGCTCTAATCCTCCTGGAGTTTATTTTTGAATGTAGTATGCTCCTTCCTTTGATTTCTTGTAAATTCAGCCAATTCAACCACTCATTAACCAAAGTATTCCTTTACCACTGGATTGTTTTGCCACCTTTGCTTTGCATAGCATATAGTTCTAAATTATATCCCAGACTACTGAATTATTTGCCAGAGTGGCTTTACTAATTGTACACTGGCATCACAACACGCGGGAGCTTCGGAAAGATCGTGGGAGAAAGGAATGAAAAGAGAAGATAATTTCCCATGAATTTTTGAAGCTTCCTCGTACAGGTGCTTTACAGTAAGTCGACATTAGGGTTTATAATCAATAAAAAATTCAACTGTGATCCAAGAATGAGGGGCGTGACATTTCCTGGTTGAGACAAAAGCGAACAGGCGAGCAGAATACGAAAAGAATTGGTTAACCGATGAAACTGCAGCCAAGTGTTAGCTGTTATCACAAAAATGAACACACAGAATATTCTTGAACTTGGAAGTGGGAACTTCAGCCTTTCAACGGCCATCGACGGTGCGGGGCAACATCCCCGCACTCCTACGCTCAGGAAGGGGGTTCTGGGGTCTGCGGCGCCGCGGGGCACAAGTGGGGCGAAGGGCTGCGAGGGAACGCCGAGGCAGAGGGGTCCCCGCGAGGCGGCTGCGGGCCGCTCCAGAAGGCAGGGGTCCGGGGGCTCTGCGGTCCCTCAGGACCCTCCAGGAGAGGCTCCAGAAAGGCAGCTGGAGGCCCCGGCCGGCCGTGCAGCTCGCTGGGAGGCGCGGGCGCACGTGCTCCGCCGGTCCGGGCGGCGGGGGCGGCTGAACGGGCCCTGGCCGTGGGCGGCGGGCGGCGGGCGGGCGCAGTGCGGCGCCGGGCAGGCGGGAGGTGACCGCGCGGGGCGGTCGCGGCGGCTGGGGCTACTGACGGCACACGGATCCGGAGCGCACTGCGCGGGGCGGGGCGCCGCGCAGGTGAGAGCGGCAGCGGACCCGGATGCGGCGCGGCTGAGGGCGGCCGAGGGCGGGGGGTCGCGGCGGCTAGCTCTTGGAGATCCCGGCCGGAGGCTCCGGCGCCGGTGCTGCGCTTCCTGCCGGCTCGAAGAACGAGCCCGAGCCTGGCCGCCCTCGGGATGCCTTGCTGAGGCTCCGCCGGACGTCCCCAACAGGGGGGGGGCGGGGCGGGGCGCGTTCGGGCGCCTCCTGAGGGCGCCTCAGCGGAGAGCGGCGTTGGCGCCGTGGAGTCTACGCGGGCGGCCCAACCCGCCTGCCACTCAGGTGTCTTTTTGCACGGAAGTGAGTTTTAGGAGCGGGAAACCTGTGGTGGGCGTGACTGACGTGTTTTTAAATCATTTTCTATACATTTAAAGCTGTAAAGGCAAAACTTCATGATCCAATTAATATAGCCAAAAATTCAGGCTTGATAGAAACATTTAGAATCCAGCCACTGGGGGTAAAGTCCCCTTATTCCCATCTGTTATTGGAGGAAGGTATGAGAGAGATTGGATACTGCGGTGGGAAGAAATAGAGCCAAATAGGAATGTCTGCTTCTATAGGGAGAATGTATCAGCCATGCGCTCACTTTAAGGCAGCACAGCTTTAAGGGAGAATCTGTGGAAATGATAGATTACCGCAGGAACATGAACTTGGAGTATATCTCCAACTAACAGAGTGGTGGTCTTTCAGCCATGGAACATTAGTCTCCCAGATTCCCTCTGTACCAGTCAGGGAATAAGTCCCAGTATTATTTCCCTTGGTGCTAGTATCCCACATTTCCCCTCTCTGCATTATGTTTAAGATTCAATAGTGTCACGGAGGCAACATGGTCTCTTTTCATATCTATTAGCTTCCTATAGAAGTGACATGAGACTGCAAGCATCACAATTATGATAAAAAACACAGTCAGACTGGAACTTAAGCTATGTGAAGTACTTTGCCCCCAAGCTCGCGGGTCCAACCCTTCCATGCTACTCATCAATTGCTTAATCATATCAGAGCCAGGAGAAGCCTCAAGCTTGTCTTTGAATGTATAGAAAATATCCCTTTTAAGCTGATCAATATCTAATGAAATGTTTCCCTTAAACCCTTGCAAATGTTTCCTAATCAAATTCCAATCATGCAATGTCTTATTATAAGGATAAGTGGTTATACAGAAATCAGTTACATTCCAATCACATTATAGCATTGACAAATTCAAAATCTTGATCTTTCAGCAAAGCAGTCTGCAGTAATGTAGGGACTTTATGGATGTGCTTTATACAATTGATGTATGTATACGTATGGATTGTGGTAAGAGTTGTATGAGTCCCTAATAAAATGTAAAAGAAGAAAAGAGAAAAAAAATGATTAGGGCAAAGACTGTACAGATGTGCTTTATACAATTGATGTATGTATATATATGAACGGTGAAAAGAATTGTATGAGCCCCAATAAATTGTTAAAATTAAAAAAAAATTCATTTTAAAAAAATAAATAAAATAAAATTTAAAAAAAAATGAGTAAATGAACTTTGTCACACATAAGATTCCTCTTCTCCTTCTGTTTTAACAATTTAAATAGTAAAGCATTGCTAGATCTTGAACCAGTAAAAGTACTAGTTAGATAACCTTCATTGTTATGTAAATACCGGCTCCCATCCCTCAGAGAATTAAGAGAGCTAACTAATTGGGAGAACTTCTTATCATACTTTGAAAGACTGAAAAAATTCTTAATAAATTTGTTCAGCTGATCTTGAAGTAACTTACCAAGCAGACATTTTTTCTCCAGGCTTACCAATAAGGTTATAGGCTCAATTGAGCCGTTTTGCCTTTCAGGCTTCTCACACTGTATGATTTTACCTTGCAATATTCTGTCTTGGTTAACTTCACTCATTCCCTCTATGCTGGCTTTAGGGGAAGTTAATGGGAGGGCCTTAGGCCCCCCTGAATGCCCTAAGGAAATGACCCGGCATCCACAGTTAACAAACCTTTTTCCTTCCATTTCTAATTCCATGTGGGGGCGCTGTTTCTCCACAACAGCAGTCCAGAAGACTGCTTGATTTATAGGGTGGTCAAACTTCTCAAGTACTCTTTCCTGATAGGTATAAATTTTTACTCTAGAAATGCAAGGAAGGGAAAATTGGCTTAAGCGATCCTACATTTTTACAAACCATGGTATATCAGAACTCATTACTGCCTTAATTTCTTCTTCACAATCCTGACCAATAACTCCAGCAACACCTTGAGAATTTATGTTGGACTTTCTTTTTTTTTTTTTTTTACTTTCTTAATAAACTTCCTATAGTTCTTTTAGGTAGTGGACCCCAATTACTGCTCTTCGTTTCTGATTCAATCACAGTTTTGGGCTTTTTCTTACAACTCTTATCAACTCCAGTATCAATTTTAATTTCTTGAGTACTAAGGTTAAATCTTCCTGATAGAAACTGTATTAATCTTTCAATAAGAGGTCCCTGCTTTTGAGGATCAAGCTCCTGTGAAGGCTTCTGAGCCATCTCTTGGTTATTCAAACCAACTGCAGTGAGAACAGAGACTAGGTTTTTGCCTCTTTGGCTAGGTCTGTTCTCCTGCTGTGAGGCTGCTAGATAAAGGCGATTTCTCTCAAAGATCTTCTTTGCTCCAGTAGGCAGACACCTTGCCTACCACGCTCTGCTATGAGGGCTCTGCATCAAGCTTCTTCCACTATTTTCCCGCCGGGAAGTCTTTGCTAATGGCGACCCTTCACGGTTGATTTTTGAACGACATTGGCTCGCCCAATGAGTTCCCTTCCTACAATGGAGGCAGAGTTCAGGTTCGTTTAAACCCGATCTCCATGGTCCTGGCCCATGCTCTGACATTGGCCGCAGCCTGCTCTGCCTACACTCTTTTGAAGATGACTTGTCTTCCCACAACTAAAGCACTTTCTTCCAGGTCTGATATAGTTTGCCAATGAAGCTGCCATGAGGTCTGCCTTGTATTCCTCTGCCTCTACATTCCTGCATATCCTAAAATAACCCAGCAAAGTGCCCTGTTCGCTGTAGGGATGCAAGGCATTTTTACAGTGCTTATTAGAGAAATCATAAGATAGCTTGTGCACTAGGTCTCTTACTGCCTGAACATTCTTCACACATTTGGAAATAGCATCTTCCAGTCGGGACACAAAGTCAGCGTAACGCTCATCATATTCTGTTGTCTTATAGCCCTGTAACGCGGCGTTCTCTCTTCTGATGGAATTATCTTTTCCCAGGCCCTTAAGCAAACCTCATGTATCTGTCCTATTGTCTGTTCAGTAAACTGTAGTTGAGACTCAACTGTAATATAATTTGCATCCCCTAGCAATTGATGAATTCCTATATCTATCCCATCCTCAGCATTCTTCCCAGCTCTTGCAAGGGCTGCTTCCTTCCATAGCATTTGATATCACAAGCATTCTGAAGAGTAAAGACAAATTCTCACTAAAGCTTTCCAATCTGTAGGGGTCCAGCTGTCAGACTCTGCTAGAGCCCTTATCATGCTAATTACAAAATGTGAGTCTGGGCCGTAGTCATTGATTGCCTGCTTGAGATCTTTTAGCAACTTAAAAGGCAAAGGCACTGTGAATTCCTTTGGGTTCTAACAGGATAAGACATCTTGCATTCTAAATCTTCTTCTGCAATCCCTCTTCCTACTCTGGAGAGTAAAGGTGCTTTCCTATACTTTGCTTCTTTACGTCTATTCTCTGAGCTACTCTTTTCAATCTGGATATCTTGGAGTTCCACTTCCTGAACTTCACCTTCTGTGCTAGCTCTCCTAGTTTGCATTTCTTTGGAGCTAATCTCTCTACCTTCAGGGCTGGCTTGCTTGATTGTTTTACAATCTCTGGCCTTTCTTACACTAAATTCCAGCAGGAGAGCAGTTGCTTTTACTATGTCCCCTTCTGACTCAGGCTCATTCTTTTAGCTCTGCCTAAAATCTTCTCATCTGCCTGAAACCCGTTCTCACTGCTTCTCATCTGATTTAAATTTGGGCATCTTAGACGTTGCCTGTTCTGCTTCTTGGCTTTCTCTACCTTTGAAAGCAAGGGAGCTTCCTGGGATTGTTTAATAGCCATGCTTTGGATCTTGCAATCCACTGCCTCTAGTACTGTATCACCTTTAAACCTTCGGAGTCTGCAGTCTCGCGAGAGCATACAGGCTTTGGCAATGAGGTTCTGTTCTAGAATTGGAGGCTTTAGATAACAAACCAATCCCTGCCTTTTCAGTTTTTCCTAAAGTTTCATAACCTAAATCATGCTTATTCACAGACACTTTAGCTTGCTTTGCTAGATTTGAATAGACACAAGACTTCTCACTAGACTGTTCATCCTTATTCTCTTCCTCCTGCAAAAGTTTTAAAACCATCTTAACTTGTACCCACAGAGACCACTTCTCCATAGGGATACTCTCCCCATCTCTGTGCTTCCTTTAAGTTGACAATGACCTCCTCCCAGGTCTCTAAATCAAAAGTTCCTTCCTCTGAGAACCATGAATTATACCTTTTTACTACTTTTAGAAAACATTGTATCTTTTTCTTCGTTACTTTTACACCTTGTCTTTTCAGTAAGTAGAGAGCATGGTACCATAAGTTTCAGGTTTACTTTTACCTTGCTCCCGTTATCCTCTTTAAAATTGTAATTCACTATTTCCACTACTTCTCTGTCAATCCCCACACCGGATCCTCACTTCGCACAATTTTCAAATTCACTCTACGTACCAATGGGGCCATATAATTGTTATATGGGATATAACTCATATTGTCCCACGTTGTGCGCCATTTGTCTGGGGAAGCCCGCCTTGTGCTGGGGCTCCAGCCTCCAGCCCAGTCCTTGAGCCTCCTGCCTGGTCTCCATCCCACCTCCCTTCGTCCACACTGAGCGTGGGCCTGGCTGGTAAGATCATGGCCATCCAGGAGGTGAGCATGCTACCATGAATTGTGTCTGACTGCATTATTGTAATGTCTCTTCTATCGCTCATGCTCCCGGTGACTTTAATATAATATTTATATATCTCAACCATACAATTGTGCTTATTGAACCCAAGATTACTGGTGGGGGGCTGGCACCCCAACTCATACCACAGTACATACCATTTGTCTAGTTCTTCAATGCTTCCTCTCCCGCTCACTCCCTCCAACTATCATGACCTCAGCTCTACCTTACAAAGCCGGCTAGACCAGAGCATGTACACTGGTACAGATAAGAACTCTCAACACACAGAATCCAGGACAGATAAACCCTTCAGGAACAGTAATGGAAGTAGTGATAACATGAGGGTAGGGATGAGATAGAGGGAACTGATAGCAATGATTGATGTATTAACACTCACACCCCAGGGGGACAAGCAACAGAAACATTGGTGAAGTGAGACCTTGGACATTGTAAAATATGAAAGTATAATTTATCAAGGTTTCATGAGGGTGGGAGAGTGGGAGAGAAGGGGGGAAAAGGAGCTGATACCAAGGGGTCAAGTATAAAGAAAATGATGATGGTACCGTAGGTACAAATGTGCTTGATACAATTGATGTATGCATTGTTATAAGTGGTGTAAGAGCCCCCGATAAAATGACTTAATTTTTTAAAAGTGTTTAGGTAGATCTTGATGGAGGATAGATTGAGAAACAATAGTTTCAGAATTTGATAATTTTGCTTAATAATCAAACTGAAAACTCACTGCCATTGCACCTTTTGTGACTCACAGCAACCCTGACTTTCAGCAACCCTATTGGACAGGGTAGAGCAGCCCCTGTGAGTTTCTGAGACTGCAACTCTTTACAGGGGTAGAAAGCCCTAACGTTTCTCTCTCAGAGCGGGTGGTGGTTTTGAACTATGTGGGTAGCAGCCCAAGTGAAAACCACTATGCCACCAGGGCTCCCTGTGCCACATAGCGGGAGCTGTTGTTTTCCCTAACATTCACTTGGCTATTTCTTTTATAAGAAGCCAAGTAATTTGGCAGCTTATTTCTGTTCCAGTTTTCTTATATAGAAAATGTGGTGACAGTGTGAACCTGTTTGTTGTAGTTTATGTGAACATAATTGAGTGATCTAGACCAAGTGAGCTAGACCAAGTGAGCTGACTGGTCAAAAATCAGACCTGTGGATTGCCAAATTGGTTCTGCTGAGATTGGGGCTTTCCTGGATCCACAGGCTTCCTCCAAGCTGTGTCCGAGAAGCTCTGCATTTTAGAGCTACATTTTATAGTTGAAAGAGAGGCCTAAGGAGGGAGGGAGTCCTTAAGCTCTAAGACCTTAATGCTGTCATTGCTGTCCTCTTTTAGTGTACCTGCAGTTTCCACACTGCAGTGGGAACCATTGAAACAGCTGTTCTCATTCTCTGAGATGGTGTGCCACCCCACTCCATACCACCACCACCTCATCCCTTTCTCTTATTGTAGAGATAATGCCCCTTCCATATGTATCTCAGATATTCAATTAATGAAGAAAGACAAAAGTAGGAGAAATGATTTAGATGAAGGAGACCATAAGCATGAGGCCATAATGGGGTCCAAAGGCTGTGTGGCCATGTCGCTAATTATAGAAATGGATGAAATCTGCCACAAAAATGTGATTGGAGGCAGAGCAATTCATCACTCTCTCAGGCAGGACTACATAAGTGAGAATGGGGCCATTATGGAGACATGGAGACGATCACAGATTAGAAAGGCTTACTGGATTTGTTCTGGGGCCTTCCGACCACTATAACTCATGACCATAGGGTCTTAGACTTTCCCAATTTCCATTGAGGACCTTCCCAGGGAAGTCCCAGAGGGCAGATTGCTCCTCTCTGCTCTGGCTAGTTGTTGTTGCGTGCCACTGAGGACACTTGGACTCGTCGTGACCTCACATACAACCGAATGAAACACTGTAGGGTCGTGCACCATCCTCACAATTGTTCCTGTGCCTGAACCACCGATGAAGCCACTGAGTCCATCCACTTCTTCGAGGACCTCCTCTGTTTCATGGCTTCTCCACTGTACCAAATAGGATGTCCTTCTCCAGGGACTGGTCTCTCCTGACAACATGTCCAAAGTATGTAAGATGGCGTCTTGCCATCCTTGCCTCTAAGCAGCACTCTGGCCTTATTTCTTCTGATACAGATTGGTCAGTCCTTCAGCAGTCCATGGTACTGTCAGTAGTCTTCTGGTGGACCACAATTCGATGCATCTGTTCTTCTACAGCCTTCCTTATTCAGTGTCTAACTTTCACATGCATATGATGCAATGGAAAATAGCATGGCTTAGGTCATGTGCACCTTAGTCCTCAGAGTAACATCATTGTTCTTCAACACTATAAAGAGGTTTTCTGCAGCAGATTTACCCATTACAATACATCTTTTGATCGCCTGACTGCTGTTTCTATGAACATTGATAGTGGATCTAAGCAAGACAAAATCCTTGACAACTGAAGCCCTTTTCTCTGTTTATCACCTATTGGTCCAGTTTTGGGGATTTTGGTCTTCCTTATATTGAATTGTAACCCATATTGAAGGCTGCAATCCTTGATCTTCAGCAAGTGGTTCAATTCCTCCTCACTTTCAGCAAACAAATGGTGTCATATATGCACACAAGCAGGCTCCCAAAAGTTAGTGGAACAAGGAATCAAAAGAGAATGGAATTTTTCAGGGACTTTTTGAAATACCAGTGTGTGTGTGTGTGTGTGTGAGAGAGAGAGAGAGAGAGAGAGAGAGAGAGAGAGAGGAGATGTGGGCATAAAACAAACATCAAGCAACATAAGGGAGAATGCTGTTGGCTGCTGTTGAACTGATTCCGGTGCGCATGCACAGTGACCTGCTGTGTGCACCATAGTGACCCCTCAGAAGCAGATCATCAAGCCTACCTTTCAACTGAAATTCTGAGAATTCACAATTTTCAGAAGTATGTGGATAACAGTGAAAGCCAAAATTCTATTTGCACAGTCCCCACGTGGATTAAGCTTCCAGTGAATTCCTTCAGACCATTGACCAGGGATGTGAACACTCTTGCCACCAGGCAGAGGGCATTGGAAAGTGGATTACCCCTTAGGCAGCCCATGGTGGGGCTTAGAGACTTGCCTAAGTGTATCCTTGAATCGAGGCTGCCATTCTGGGCTGCACGGTCATGAGTCATGCCCCCAAAGCCTTGGTTGTTTGGCCCTGGACCACTCTTGTAAACTGTCCTGTTTAACACAGGTCCCAATCCTTGTCCTATTCTTGCTTCTGTAGTCCCACCTGGAACTGTGATGTTGGGATCTGCCGCCATGTCCTTTCAAGTCTGTGAATCTCAGATAACCCTTACATATCAATAAGACCTCTTGCTAATAGTTTCCCTCCCCTCATCTCGATGGCATGTGTTGGCCCTTGGACTATCTAGGTTACCTAGCGGGCATTTGGATTATGTAGGCTCCCTAGCGGGAATTTGGACTATATAGATTACCTAGCGGGCAATTAGACTTTGTAGGTTATCTAGCGGGCACTTTGACTATCTAGGTTACCTAGCTAGCACTTGAACTATCTACGTTACCTAGCGGTTACTTGGAGTATGTTGGTTACCTACCGGGCTGTTGGACTATCTAGGTTACCTAGCCGGCACTTGGGCTATCTAGGTTAACTAACGGGCACTTGGACTATGTAGGTTCCCTAGCGGGCCCTTGGACTATGTAAGTTCCCTAGCGGGCACTTGGACTATGTGGGTTCCCTAGCGGGCATTAGGACTATCTGGGTTACCTAACGGGCACTTGGACTATGTAGGTTAACTAGCGGGCTTTGGACTATGTAGGTTACCTAGCGGACACTTGGACTATGTAGGTTCCCTATCGTTCACTTGGAGAATGTAGGTTAACTAAGGGGCACTAGGACAATGTAGGTTACCTAGCGGGCCTTGGGACTATCTAGGTTACCTAGGGGGAACTTGGACTATGTAGGTTTACTATTGGCCACTTGGACTATCTAGGTTACCTAGCAGGCACTTGGACTATGTAGGTTAACTAGCGGGCACTTGGACTATCTAGGTTACCTAGCAGGCACTTGGACTATGTACGTTTCCTAGCGGGTACTTGGACTATCTATGTTAACTAGCGGGCACTTGGACTATGTAGATTCCCTATCGGGCACTTGGACTATGTAGGTAACCTAGTGGTCACTTGAACTGTCTAGGTTACCTAGCGGGCATTTGGACTATGTAGGTTAACTAGCGAGCTCTTGGACTATCTAGGTTAACTAGCGGGCACTTGGACTATTAGGGTCCCTAGCGGGCATTTGGACTATATAGGTTACCTAGCGGGCACTTGGACTATGTAGGTTAACTAGCGGACACTTTGACTATCTAGGTTAGCTAACGGGCAATTGGACTATCTAGGTTACCTAGCGGGCACTTGGACTATGTAGGTTCCCTAGCGGGCACTTGGACTATTTAGGTTACCTAGCAGGCACTTTGACTATCTAGGTTAACTAACGGGCACTTGGACTATGGAAAGAAGTGCCTAATGGTCACCAGGACCCATGGTTAATCCAGGCGTGGTCATCTGATTCCAATCGATCAGACCTAGCTATAAATCACTTATATGTCTGGGTAATTAAAAGCAAATATAAATTTTCAAAAAAAATAACGTTGCATGGGATAGAAAGAGAATACATAACAACATCAGACATAAATATGCCTCAAGACAAACTCATTGTGCACATCCAGAATACATAATGGCTCTTGCTAAGATGCATTTCCCACTAGACCCTACCCCAAGCCAGTAAAAGCCAGAAACTCTACAGTAAACTGTGGATTGTACTACTCTGAAATGGGAGCTGTGTCTCTAGACCTAATTTGGGGCTGTTCGTGCTGAGGACTCACCAATACCTGCTGCAGTGACAACAGTCCAGGTGAGAATAAGGAAATCTGGATGACAGCCAGGATATAGGAGCACTGAGACCTCAAATTGCTTCTAGGCGAGCATGGCCTAATGGGCTTCCATTTATGCACCTCTGGCAGGAGGAGTTTGTTCTGGAAAGTAATGGTTTCTAAGGAAGTATTTCTTAAACTTTCACATGCATGCACTTACCCAGGTTCCTGGAAATCGGGCTGGGGGGCAGATTCTGATTTTGTGGGTTCAGGGTGGGGGGTCTAGGATCCAGCAGTTCTAGAGGCCCTGGTACTCTTGGGCTGTTAACCACAAGGACAGTAGTCCTAAACCACCAGCCACTCCTTGGGAGAAATATGAGGCTGTAGACTCCGGGCAAGAGTGACAGTCTGGGAAACCCACAAGGGCAGTTCTACCCTGTCCTGTAGGGTCACTATGAGTCAGCATCAACTCGATGGCATTAGCATGGGAGAAGCTAATGCTGATGTTGCTGGTTCCTTGACCTATCATACTTTGAGTGGCAAAGTCCCAAGGGCCTTCCCGGATGTGATGGCCAAAAGCAGTAGTGTTCACCCTTGGTCATACTTTGGAATCCCTTAGGAGCTTTCAAGCCTCCCATTGGCCTGGCGCCATCCCAGACCAATGAAGCAAGACTTAGTGGAAGCAGGATTCAGGTCACGGTCAGTGAGAAAGCCCCCTTGGCAATGCCAACGTACAGCCAGTGCAGAGTCGAACTGGTCGACGACTCCACATGACTCCATATACTTTGGTGAAGCCAGCTGTTTGGGCAAGGTTTTCAGAGTTACCACCCATGTAGACTTGTTGGTGATAGTGCATTAAATAGAGCACATGCAGTGCATTGCATGAGTGTCCTATGTCATGCAACCACATCAGGGGTATGTTGAGCCAATTTCTCTGGGAGACCAAGGGTGTTGGCTCCATCCTGAACGTTGGCAGGGTAATGGACTGACACAGAGGAAACTCATTCTCTTTGTGGTGGTGCACTAATGGGTTCTTCACAGAAGGCCAAGTCCATGGCTGCAGATGCTCACGGGGCTGAGGGAGCAGGTCAAATCCTAAGTCCGAGGTGGGTGTTTGCATATTTACATGCCCTCACTGCCATCAAGTCCATTCCAACTCACAGGCCCATGGGACTGAGTAAAATGGCCCCCGTGGGTTTCTGAGACTGTGATTCTTTAGAGGAGTAGAAAATCTCCTCTTTCTCCAGAGGAGCGGTTGGTCATTCAAACTGCTGACCTTGAGATTAACAGTCCAACTCCTGACCACTCTTGCCGTCAGAATTCTATTTATTTACACAAGTATATATATATCCTTTCCCAAAAGAACTCCACATTTTCAAATCATTCTTGACACTCATGGCCTTTTTTCCTTTATAGCCATGCCTTTGGTTGAAACACAGATATAAGAGAAATATTTATCTACTTATAGGGGTACAAAAGTAGCTTTGGTGGCATAGTGTTTGCATGTTGGGCTGCTAACACCAAAGTCAGCACTTTGAAACCACCAGCCACTCCGTGGGAAGAAGAGTCTGTCTACTCCTATAAAGAGTTACAGTCTCAGAAACTCACAGGGACAGATCTACTCTGCCTCATAGGGTCACTATGAGTCAGCATCACCTCCCTGGCAGTGAGGTAGATTTTGGTTTCATAGAGATACAAGTCAGTCCTGAGCTGCTAAAGACAAGGTTGGCAGTTTGAACCCACCAGCTGCAGAGAAAGAGGAGGCTTTCTATTCCCATAAGGAGCTACAGTTTCAGAAATACCCACAGGGGAAATTTTAACCTCTCCTGTAGGATCAATATGAGTCAGAATCGACTTATCGGTGGTGAGCAAGTGGAGGGGACCCTAAACAGGTTCCGGTGGACCTTAAGAGTTCTACTAATTGTGCATGCTCTGTAAAATGTAAACCAAGATTTTACTTTTGCAAACATTATTTTTTCTAAACACGTCTAACTGTGAAACTATACTCGCATGCGGGTCTTTGAACCTGGTCAGTGGTCTGGGGAAGTGAAGGGGCCTGACATCCTTTGTTGTTGTTAGTGCTGTCCAGTCATTCTGACATCACAGGGACCTTCTTTGCAACACAAGGCAGCACTGCCCAGTCCTTTGCCAGCCTCAGGGGTAGTATGTTGGAGCCCATGGTTTCAGCTACCGTGTCCTCCAGTTCACCAAGGAGTTTCCTCTTTGTGCTGCTTACTAAACCCGTTTCTAAGGAGTCCATTCCAACTCACGGTGACGCCGTGTGGGTCAGCACCACGGGACCCCACATAATGCCTTATACCATATATATATATATGTATATATATATTGTGCATAATGCCTTATACCTGGTCCCTTTGGCACCTTGTGATCGCACAGGCTGGTGTGCTTATTCCATGTGGGCTTTTTTGCTTCTGAGCCAGATGGCCGTTTGCTCACCTTCAAGCCTTTAAGACCCCAGACACTATCTCTTTTGATAGCCTCTGGCCTTTACTTCGGGGTCTTCGGTCCCTGCAAGGTGGACACATGCCTGCTGTGCGGGTATGGGACGTGTCGGAGCGCAGCCTGGTGGCGGAGCTTCAGGAGCATAAGTATGGCATGGCATGTGTGGCCTTCTCATCCAGTGCCAAGTACATTGTCTCAGTGGGCTACCAGCATGACATGATCGTCAATGTCTGGGCCTGGAAGGTGAGTGGGCTGCTGGCCTCAGGACAGGCGGGGCCGGGAGGGGAGCCAAGAAACTGCTGACCGGTGGCCTTTACTTCCGCCTGCTGGCCTCAGTCCCTTTCTAGAGAACTCTGAGCAGAAAGGAGCAACTGGGTATCTAGGATGCTGAAGAAGGGGCAGAAGGAGAGGTCAAGTTCACAGCTTGTCTAACCTTCAGTGTGTAAGTTTCTTTTCCCTCAGCTCCTAGAAGCAGAGCCTTGATTTCCCTTGACTTTCTCTCCAGAAAAACATTGTAGTGGCTTCCAACAAGGTGTCCAGTCAGGTGACAGCAGTATCCTTCTCTGAGGACTGCAGCTACTTTGTCACTGCAGGCAACCGGCACATCAAGTTCTGGTACTTCGATGACAGCAAGACCTCAAAGGTGAGGCAGCAAGTAGCCACTAGGGTGGGGTCTGCCCAGATATGTTCCACCTGCGCCCCCTTCTGCATGCTCAAAAGCCCCTTGGAAGTCTCAGCTGGGCCAGGTGCTATGTCAATATGCAAGGGAAGCCTTCTCCCTCCCTCCCCAGGGCCTGCTTTCCAGGGGGTAGCCTGCAGGGTGTGTGGGTGGCACCTGTGGTGGGTCTCCACAGGTGAATGCCACTGTACCCCTGCTGGGCCGCTCTGGGCTGCTGGGGGAACCTGCGGAACAACCTGTTCACTGATGTAGACTGTGGCTGCGGGAAGAAGACTGACAGCACCTTCTGTATCACATCCTCTGGGCAGCTGTGCGAGTTCAGTGACCCGGAGACTGTTGGACAAGTGGGTGGAGCTGAGTGTAAGTGAATGCTTTGTCGGCACCCTCCCGTCTGTCACCTCCGGGCTCCAGGGCACCTGAGTCTGCATGCACGCTGGGGGAGGCCCCAGGCGGAGGAAGGTGTTTGGGAACCTCTCTGCTTGCTCGCCCTCTCTGTCTCTGCCTCTTCCTCTGCTTTCCTCTTCTGCTCAGCACACAGACAGCATCACAGTAAGTGTGCTGGCCCTGTCCGCTGCCTCTGCTGCCTTTCTCTGGGCCGGCCTTTTCTGGGTGTGTCTTTGCCCAAACCTCAGGTGCCTTATAAGGCTTGCTGACTCCTTCCCCCTAATTGCACGGGGCTGTGGGCCCTCTGGCCAGCTGCTGTTAGAGGGAGGGGCATTGAGGGGCTCTGCCCAGGGCAGCTGGCCTGCCTTGCGCTTGTCCTTGCCTCTTGGCTCATGGCTGTTGAGGTGTCCGGTGAAGGAGTGGACAGACGCCCTTGCTGACTGTGGCTTCTGTGCTCACAGACCACAGTGGCCCACTGCATCTCGGTGAGCCAGGACTACATCTTCTGCGGCTGTGCTGACGGCACCGTGTGCCTTTTCAACCCCTTCAACCTGCACTTCCTCAGCACGCTGCCCCGGCCCCATGCCCTGGGCACAGACATTGCCAGCATCACAGAGGCCAGGTGAGCGGTGTGGGTGGGCCCCTGAGTCCTGTCAGAGCCCCACTCTGTGCCAGGCCGTCCCTGGCATGCTGCAAGGAGAGGAGGGCACACATAGACCTCTGGGAAGACCCTTGCAGTCAAGCACAGGTGGGTCTTTTAGCATTTGTTGCTCACTGTGGGCAACCGTGGTAATCTGAGTCTGCAGTGTGGTAATGCATTGTCCTGTAAACACCACAGCTAGGACAGACGGGCAGTTCCTTAGGGTTTCTGAGAGAGGCTGGAAACCTGACGGAGCAGGCCTTTCTCCCTCAGGGTGGTCCTGGGTAGCAGCTAAGGTAGGAGGGTCTTATTGTAGCCTCGGGCCTTGGGTTGGGTGATTGCAGGAAGTGAAGTTTTGCTCTGGTTTCAGTGCTGTCAGGAAGCGGGGCAGTTCTGCAGTTGGGTATATTAATTTCTCATTCAGGGAAGGAGTGGGCTAAATCTGCAAATGGCAGGAAATGATATATGACCATGACTGGTTTGCACAGTGCCCTTCCTTTTCCTCTGACGTGAGTCTAGAAGGGCCTGACATCTGCTTGGCTGCATCACGGCCACACACTGTCCCCGCCTGATGTTGGGGGCTATGAAATAGCTTGTGTTCTTTTGCAGAGCCCCATGGCAAGGAATGCCAGGCCAGCCGCTGCGTTCTTTCTCCAGTGACTGCTGGCCAACCTGCTGCTCCTCCCTTTAGTGCCCCTTTTCATTAGCGCTAACTCACCAGTTTGCCCTGTCTGCCCTGGACACCCTGACCCCCTCTTTCCTCAGTCGCCTTTTCGCTGGAGTGGCCAATGCGAAGTATCGGGACACCATCACCTTGACCTTTGATCCTGCAAATCAGTGGCTGTCTTGTGTGTACAATGACCATAGTACTTATGTCTGGGATGTGAAGGACCCCAAGAAAGTGGGCAAGGTGTATTCAGCTCTCTATCATTCCTCCTGCGTCTGGAGTGTAGAGGTACGTGGGCCAGGTCTGCTGAGACTGACCGTGTTTCCTGGCCTACCATTAGGAGCTGGGGTTCCTCAAGTGTGGAATTTGTTTCCTCCAGCACCCTTGCTCCCCAAGCTGTGCCCCTGGGTCCCTTCGTATCTGTTAATTGGCTCTGAGGATGGGAGGGGATTTTAGTGCTGACTCATCTCAGACGTTTTTCAGTATGCCCCTGTGCAGTCTTAGCTTGGCCTCTTTGGACATGTTCCTGAACTTGACCAAACCTTAGTTTCTGCAATTGTGAAATGACATACCTGATGCATTTGATTTTTACGAACAGGAGACAATGTAAGTGGGAGATTTAGAATGCCTAGTACTTACTAGGTGCTTGGTTAATGTATATTCCTTTACTTGTTAAAGACAAGAGCTAATCATTATGACTTGCTTGCTATGGGATAAGCCGTTGCCTCCAGGGGACAGGATGGGGGAACTTTAGGCCCCCAAGGACAGAGGTTCAGGAGGGTTTAGCTGAAAAGGGTTGGGGACAAAATTTATTATCTCCAAGGGAAAGATACTAACTTGACAATGAAGAAACGGCAAAACCCACCCTTAGCCAAGTCATTAAGGTTAACATCCCGTGGCAGCAGCATGAATCTGGTTGGCAGCAGCATGAATCTGGTGAGAGGGTACACTGAGAGGTTTCAAAATGTTCCCAGAAAATGTTATGACTCTTAAGAACTCCCAATAAAATGTTGAACAACAACAACCAACGTTGATGGAAAGTTTCTTTTAGTTCTGTTTTTCCATGCAGCCTCCTCCTAGCATTGTGTCTGGTATTCTTGACCCAAATGTATAAGGAACTTAGGATAGTCATGAGGAAACATCAGGCAACCTTCATTTGAGGTACACCTGCCAGAGTAACTTATCACACTCTCCCAGGTGTCAGGGTAGGAAAGACAAGCAAAGACTGAAAGCCATTCTAGACTGGGACAGATGACACCCATGCCTGGAGCAGAAGAAGTCCATTCGTGGGATAAAGAAACAAACTCATTGGCATTGGGTTGATTCCAACTCAGAGCAACCCCCGCTGGTGACATTTAAATAAAGTCTAATAATGTTGTACCAGTGTGACCTCCGTGGTCCTTATCACTGTGTACTGTAGTGCATAAAACATTAATACGAAGGGAGACCAGGTGAGAGAGTTGAATGTGACATATCTTGACTCATTTTTCTAAAGGTTCAACCCAAAAGGTAAAGTAAAACAGCTCTTGATGGAGAGGAAAAGGTGGAAGGGGGTGGGTGATGATTCTTTCCCCCCGCTGCCTGGCACTGAACGGCCTCTCCTCTCTTCTCATTTTGCAGGGTCTACGAATTGCAGTTCCTGAGTGAAATGCTGAAGGTGGAGGCCCATGAGTCAGAGATTCTGTGCCTGGAGTACTCGAAGCCAGACACAGGTACCTGGCCCTGGCCTGGAATGGCCTTGAGTGAGCCCCTCCAGTCTGGCCAGAGCCACTGATACTTGTCCTGCCTCTTGACTATGGGGCTGATCGTTCTTTTGGCTACCAAAAGAGTTAGTGATCCTTCTTGATGTCTCTGAAGGCTTCTTGTTGTTTCTGAAGGCTTTGGGGAGGACTGCATCTCAACTCTGCCCGACTCCATGGCTCATGTGGCTTAAGGATGTGGGGCTCAGTTTCTCTGGGTGCTCTTTGCTGGGCACTCATGTTGGGCTGCGATCCACAAGCTCAGCAGTTTGAAACTACCAGCCGCTCTGCAGGAGAAAGGTGGGCCTTTCTACTCCTGTAAACAGTTACAGTCTCAGAAGCCCATAGGGGGTATTCACTATGAGTCAGCATTAACTTGATAGCAGCAGATTTGATTTTTGTAAAGTCTTTTTAAAGCCAACCAAAAGCTGAATCAGTGAAGAAGATCTGCTTTAGACATTGTGCTCTTTTAAAGAATAATCTGTCTGTGATCAGATTGACACAGGAACTTGGAAGGTTAGGTGAAAAGTTTAAGGGGCAGTGAGCTTATGTGTGTGATGGAAATTTGGAATTGGAAAAGGACAGTGAGAATGGCTACATAATTTCAGAAATATAATGAATGTTAGCAAATTGTACATGTAGAAATGATCGAATTGGTATATATTTTTGTGTGCATTGTTTTAGATCAGGGAGAAGACTCGAAGTTCAAATATAATTTACAGAGACCCCCTTGTTAAATCTTGAATGGGACAAAGTCCAGAAAAAACAAATCATCTGGTTGAGGGAGACCGTAAGCATGAGGCCATAATGGGGACTGAAGGATTCACAACAGCTCGGTCACATGGAAAACAAAGGAAGCCCCTTTAAAAGTCAAGTTCCCAGCAGATCAGACCATCACAGTTGGAAATGTGACTACAGAAATGGGAAAGGGACCATGATTGGAGTAAATACATTATTGCAGACTAGAAAAGTTTACAGGACTGGTTCAGGGCCCTCCAACCATCTTGGTCAGGGCATGAACGTGCAACCTCAGTACCCCAATTCCCATCAAGGACATACTCAGGCAAGTTCTTGAGGGCTAGACTACTCCTCACCAGGCTGGCCAGAGGAGTGGGTGGAAGCAAACAAACTCTGCCTGAGGGCAAAGCATTTTACGTTGCTAGTTCAGAGTCATGGAGCTCTAGTGCCATAGAAGGTTATGGGTTGGGCGGTTAACCACAAGGTTTCACTCTTCAAAACCACCAGCCAGCTCCAGGGAAGAAAGATGAGGCTTTCTACTCCAATAAAAATATATAGTCTGGAGATAAAAAGCCCCAATGTAAGTTAACTGGGTTGATTCCTACTAGAGGGATAATGTGTGTGGGCCAGATGCTTGCAAGGTCCCTCAAGGCAATGCTGCCAGACTGCAGTCTCTGCTCCCTGCTGGTGGAGACAATGGATTGCTTTTCTCTAAAACTTGGAACCATTAGCTTGGTTCCAGTAGGTGGAGTTCACACCCTACTGATAATGGTTCATATGGAGATCCAGAAAACAGGTCAAAGTTAAGCTGCCATTCTAAATGTAGGATCCGCCCATTTTGTCACCTGTATACCCCCAATCCCTCCTCTTCCTATTGCATGTATGCCCCTAGACCACCCCTTCTCACCGCTGTATAACATAGTCCAAGTCCTTCCTGTGATGTATGTCTTTACCCTCCCGTTTCCAATTCCCCTTGTCCTCCTTCCCTTCCCCCTCTCTCCATGTGGACCACCAAGTGGGGCTGAGGTGAGCAATGCTACCATGATATGTGTGTGACTGCATTATTGTAATATCTCTTCTATCTCTCATGCTCCCAATGACTTTAATATTTATATCTCAACCCTTTATGTTTCCAGGGCTTTCAATGACATTAGGCATCTTTTCAATGTTTATGAATCATGCTTATGAACCTCTCTTCTGTTAGTTGTCTGTGTGTATGCATTGCCTGTATTAAAAACATATAGAACCGAGCAATTTGTCTGGAAAAATAATTTATAGAAACTTTATGTTAGATTGCCATGCGTTTTGCATAGCCAATTGTTCTTTTAAAACACTTTTCTTGTCATTGTGATACCATGCTAAAAGGTAAAAACATCTGTATATAGTCAAATAGCTTTATCTTTCCTTTAAAGACATGAACCTTCGTGTCTTGCTTAAAGTTTCCACCTCACTAAAGCTAAATTGCTACCCTCGAAAATAAATCCCTCTAAGTTTTTAATGCTTTGAATATTTTATCGCTCTAATCCTCCTGGAGTTTATTTTTGAATGTAGTATGCTCCTTCCTTTGATTTCTTGTAAATTCAGCCAATTCAACCACTCATTAACCAAAGTATTCCTTTACCACTGGATTGTTTTGCCACCTTTGCTTTGCATAGCATATAGTTCTAAATTATATCCCAGACTACTGAATTATTTGCCAGAGTGGCTTTACTAATTGTACACTGGCATCACAACACGCGGGAGCTTCGGAAAGATCGTGGGAGAAAGGAATGAAAAGAGAAGATAATTTCCCATGAATTTTTGAAGCTTCCTCGTACAGGTGCTTTACAGTAAGTCGACATTAGGGTTTATAATCAATAAAAAATTCAACTGTGATCCAAGAATGAGGGGCGTGACATTTCCTGGTTGAGACAAAAGCGAACAGGCGAGCAGAATACGAAAAGAATTGGTTAACCGATGAAACTGCAGCCAAGTGTTAGCTGTTATCACAAAAATGAACACACAGAATATTCTTGAACTTGGAAGTGGGAACTTCAGCCTTTCAACGGCCATCGACGGTGCGGGGCAACATCCCCGCACTCCTACGCTCAGGAAGGGGGTTCTGGGGTCTGCGGCGCCGCGGGGCACAAGTGGGGCGAAGGGCTGCGAGGGAACGCCGAGGCAGAGGGGTCCCCGCGAGGCGGCTGCGGGCCGCTCCAGAAGGCAGGGGTCCGGGGGCTCTGCGGTCCCTCAGGACCCTCCAGGAGAGGCTCCAGAAAGGCAGCTGGAGGCCCCGGCCGGCCGTGCAGCTCGCTGGGAGGCGCGGGCGCACGTGCTCCGCCGGTCCGGGCGGCGGGGGCGGCTGAACGGGCCCTGGCCGTGGGCGGCGGGCGGCGGGCGGGCGCAGTGCGGCGCCGGGCAGGCGGGAGGTGACCGCGCGGGGCGGTCGCGGCGGCTGGGGCTACTGACGGCACACGGATCCGGAGCGCACTGCGCGGGGCGGGGCGCCGCGCAGGTGAGAGCGGCAGCGGACCCGGATGCGGCGCGGCTGAGGGCGGCCGAGGGCGGGGGGTCGCGGCGGCTAGCTCTTGGAGATCCCGGCCGGAGGCTCCGGCGCCGGTGCTGCGCTTCCTGCCGGCTCGAAGAACGAGCCCGAGCCTGGCCGCCCTCGGGATGCCTTGCTGAGGCTCCGCCGGACGTCCCCAACAGGGGGGGGGCGGGGCGGGGCGCGTTCGGGCGCCTCCTGAGGGCGCCTCAGCGGAGAGCGGCGTTGGCGCCGTGGAGTCTACGCGGGCGGCCCAACCCGCCTGCCACTCAGGTGTCTTTTTGCACGGAAGTGAGTTTTAGGAGCGGGAAACCTGTGGTGGGCGTGACTGACGTGTTTTTAAATCATTTTCTATACATTTAAAGCTGTAAAGGCAAAACTTCATGATCCAATTAATATAGCCAAAAATTCAGGCTTGATAGAAACATTTAGAATCCAGCCACTGGGGGTAAAGTCCCCTTATTCCCATCTGTTATTGGAGGAAGGTATGAGAGAGATTGGATACTGCGGTGGGAAGAAATAGAGCCAAATAGGAATGTCTGCTTCTATAGGGAGAATGTATCAGCCATGCGCTCACTTTAAGGCAGCACAGCTTTAAGGGAGAATCTGTGGAAATGATAGATTACCGCAGGAACATGAACTTGGAGTATATCTCCAACTAACAGAGTGGTGGTCTTTCAGCCATGGAACATTAGTCTCCCAGATTCCCTCTGTACCAGTCAGGGAATAAGTCCCAGTATTATTTCCCTTGGTGCTAGTATCCCACATTTCCCCTCTCTGCATTATGTTTAAGATTCAATAGTGTCACGGAGGCAACATGGTCTCTTTTCATATCTATTAGCTTCCTATAGAAGTGACATGAGACTGCAAGCATCACAATTATGATAAAAAACACAGTCAGAGTGGAACTTAAGCTATGTGAAGTACTTTGCCCCCAAGCTCGCGGGTCCAACCCTTCCATGCTACTCATCAATTGCTTAATCACATCAGAGCCAGGAGAAGCCTCAAGCTTGTCTTTGAATGTATAGAAAATATCCTTTTTAAGCTGATCAATATCTAATGAAATGTTTCCCTTAAACCCTTGCAAATGTTTCCTAATCAAATTCCAATCATGCAATGTCTTATTATAAGGATAAGTGGTTATACAGAAATCAGTTACATTCCAATCACATTATAGCATTGACAAATTCAAAATCTTGATCTTTCAGCAAAGCAGTCTGCAGTAATGTAGGGACTTTATGGATGTGCTTTATACAATTGATGTATGTATACGTATGGATTGTGGTAAGAGTTGTATGAGTCCCTAATAAAATGTAAAAGAAGAAAAGAGAAAAAAAATGATTAGGGCAAAGACTGTACAGATGTGCTTTATACAATTGATGTATGTATATATATGAACGGTGAAAAGAATTGTATGAGCCCCAATAAATTGTTAAAATTAAAAAAAAAATTCATTTAAAAAAAATAAATAAAATAAAATTTAAAAAAAATGAGTAAATGAACTTTGTCACACATAAGATTCCTCTTCTCCTTCTGTTTTAACAATTTAAATAGTAAAGCATTGCTAGATCTTGAACCAGTAAAAGTACTAGTTAGATAACCTTCATTGTTATGTAAATACCGGCTCCCATCCCTCAGAGAATTAAGAGAGCTAACTAATTGGGAGAACTTCTTATCATACTTTGAAAGACTGAAAAAATTCTTAATAAATTTGTTCAGCTGATCTTGAAGTAACTTACCAAGCAGACATTTTTTCTCCAGGCTTACCAATAAGGTTATAGGCTCAATTGAGCCGTTTTGCCTTTCAGGCTTCTCACACTGTATGATTTTACCTTGCAATATTCTGTCTTGGTTAACTTCACTCATTCCCTCTATGCTGGCTTTAGGGGAAGTTAATGGGAGGGCCTTAGGCCCCCCTGAATGCCCTAAGGAAATGACCCGGCATCCACAGTTAACAAACCTTTTTCCTTCCATTTCTAATTCCATGTGGGGGCGCTGTTTCTCCACAACAGCAGTCCAGAAGACTGCTTGATTTATAGGGTGGTCAAACTTCTCAAGTACTCTTTCCTGATAGGTATAAATTTTTACTCTAGAAATGCAAGGAAGGGAAAATTGGCTTAAGCGATCCTACATTTTTACAAACCATGGTATATCAGAACTCATTACTGCCTTAATTTCTTCTTCACAATCCTGACCAATAACTCCAGCAACACCTTGAGAATTTATGTTGGACTTTCTTTTTTTTTTTTTTTTACTTTCTTAATAAACTTCCTATAGTTCTTTTAGGTAGTGGACCCCAATTACTGCTCTTCGTTTCTGATTCAATCACAGTTTTGGGCTTTTTCTTACAACTCTTATCAACTCCAGTATCAATTTTAATTTCTTGAGTACTAAGGTTAAATCTTCCTGATAGAAACTGTATTAATCTTTCAATAAGAGGTCCCTGCTTTTGAGGATCAAGCTCCTGTGAAGGCTTCTGAGCCATCTCTTGGTTATTCAAACCAACTGCAGTGAGAACAGAGACTAGGTTTTTGCCTCTTTGGCTAGGTCTGTTCTCCTGCTGTGAGGCTGCTAGATAAAGGCGATTTCTCTCAAAGATCTTCTTTGCTCCAGTAGGCAGACACCTTGCCTACCACGCTCTGCTATGAGGGCTCTGCATCAAGCTTCTTCCACTATTTTCCCGCCGGGAAGTCTTTGCTAATGGCGACCCTTCACGGTTGATTTTTGAACGACATTGGCTCGCCCAATGAGTTCCCTTCCTACAATGGAGGCAGAGTTCAGGTTCGTTTAAACCCGATCTCCATGGTCCTGGCCCATGCTCTGACATTGGCCGCAGCCTGCTCTGCCTACACTCTTTTGAAGATGACTTGTCTTCCCACAACTAAAGCACTTTCTTCCAGGTCTGATATAGTTTGCCAATGAAGCTGCCATGAGGTCTGCCTTGTATTCCTCTGCCTCTACATTCCTGCATATCCTAAAATAACCCAGCAAAGTGCCCTGTTCGCTGTAGGGATGCAAGGCATTTTTACAGTGCTTATTAGAGAAATCATAAGATAGCTTGTGCACTAGGTCTCTTACTGCCTGAACATTCTTCACACATTTGGAAATAGCATCTTCCAGTCGGGACACAAAGTCAGCGTAACGCTCATCATATTCTGTTGTCTTATAGCCCTGTAACGCGGCGTTCTCTCTTCTGATGGAATTATCTTTTCCCAGGCCCTTAAGCAAACCTCATGTATCTGTCCTATTGTCTGTTCAGTAAACTGTAGTTGAGACTCAACTGTAATATAATTTGCATCCCCTAGCAATTGATGAATTCCTATATCTATCCCATCCTCAGCATTCTTCCCAGCTCTTGCAAGGGCTGCTTCCTTCCATAGCATTTGATATCACAAGCATTCTGAAGAGTAAAGACAAATTCTCACTAAAGCTTTCCAATCTGTAGGGGTCCAGCTGTCAGACTCTGCTAGAGCCCTTATCATGCTAATTACAAAATGTGAGTCTGGGCCGTAGTCATTGATTGCCTGCTTGAGATCTTTTAGCAACTTAAAAGGCAAAGGCACTGTGAATTCCTTTTGGTTCTAACAGGATAAGACATCTTGCATTCTAAATCTTCTTCTGCAATCCCTCTTCCTACTCTGGAGAGTAAAGGTGCTTTCCTATACTTTGCTTCTTTACGTCTATTCTCTGAGCTACTCTTTTCAATCTGGATATCTTGGAGTTCCACTTCCTGAACTTCACCTTCTGTGCTAGCTCTCCTAGTTTGCATTTCTTTGGAGCTAATCTCTCTACCTTCAGGGCTGGCTTGCTTGATTGTTTTACAATCTCTGGCCTTTCTTACACTAAATTCCAGCAGGAGAGCAGTTGCTTTTACTATGTCCCCTTCTGACTCAGGCTCATTCTTTTAGCTCTGCCTAAAATCTTCTCATCTGCCTGAAACCCGTTCTCACTGCTTCTCATCTGATTTAAATTTGGGCATCTTAGACGTTGCCTGTTCTGCTTCTTGGCTTTCTCTACCTTTGAAAGCAAGGGAGCTTCCTGGGATTGTTTAATAGCCATGCTTTGGATCTTGCAATCCACTGCCTCTAGTACTGTATCACCTTTAAACCTTCGGAGTCTGCAGTCTCGCGAGAGCATACAGGCTTTGGCAATGAGGTTCTGTTCTAGAATTGGAGGCTTTAGATAACAAACCAATCCCTGCCTTTTCAGTTTTTCCTAAAGTTTCATAACCTAAATCATGCTTATTCACAGACACTTTAGCTTGCTTTGCTAGATTTGAATAGACACAAGACTTCTCACTAGACTGTTCATCCTTATTCTCTTCCTCCTGCAAAAGTTTTAAAACCATCTTAACTTGTACCCACAGAGACCACTTCTCCATAGGGATACTCTCCCCATCTCTGTGCTTCCTTTAAGTTGACAATGACCTCCTCCCAGGTCTCTAAATCAAAAGTTCCTTCCTCTGAGAACCATGAATTATACCTTTTTACTACTTTTAGAAAACATTGTATCTTTTTCTTCGTTACTTTTACACCTTGTCTTTTCAGTAAGTAGAGAGCATGGTACCATAAGTTTCAGGTTTACTTTTACCTTGCTCCCATTATCCTCTTTAAAATTCTAATTCACTATTTCCACTACTTCTCTGTCGATCCCCACACCGGATCCTCACTTCGCACAATTTTCAAATTCACTCTACGTACCAATGGGGCCATATAATTGTTATATGGGATATAACTCATATTGTCCCACGTTGTGCGCCATTTGTCTGGGGAAGCCCGCCTTGTGCTGGGGCTCCAGCCTCCAGCCCAGTCCTTGAGCCTCCTGCCTGGTCTCCATCCCACCTCCCTTCGTCCACACTGAGCGTGGACCTGGCTGGTAAGATCATGGCCATCCAGGAGGTGAGCATGCTACCATGAATTGTGTCTGACTGCATTATTGTAATGTCTCTTCTATCGCTCATGCTCCCGGTGACTTTAATATAATATTTATATATCTCAACCATACAATTGTGCTTATTGAACCCAAGATTACTGGTGGGGGGCTGGCACCCCAACTCATACCACAGTACATACCATTTGTCTAGTTCTTCAATGCTTCCTCTCCCGCTCACTCCCTCCAACTATCATGACCTCAGCTCTACCTTACAAAGCCGGCTAGACCAGAGCATGTACACTGGTACAGATAAGAACTCTCAACACACAGAATCCAGGACAGATAAACCCTTCAGGAACAGTAATGGAAGTAGTGATAACATGAGGGTAGGGATGAGATAGAGGGAACTGATAGCAATGATTGATGTATTAACGCTCACACCCCAGGGGGACAAGCAACAGAAACATTGGTGAAGTGAGACCTTGGACATTGTAAAATATGAAAGTATAATTTATCAAGGTTTCATGAGGGTGGGAGAGTGGGAGAGAAGGGGGGAAAAGGAGCTGATACCAAGGGGTCAAGTATAAAGAAAATGATGATGGTACCGTAGGTACAAATGTGCTTGATACAATTGATGTATGCATTGTTATAAGTGGTGTAAGAGCCCCCGATAAAATGACTTAATTTTTTAAAAGTGTTTAGGTAGATCTTGATGGAGGATAGATTGAGAAACAATAGTTTCAGAATTTGATAATTTTGCTTAATAATCAAACTGAAAACTCACTGCCATTGCACCTTTTGTGACTCACAGCAACCCTGACTTTCAGCAACCCTATTGGACAGGGTAGAGCAGCCCCTGTGAGTTTCTGAGACTGCAACTCTTTACAGGGGTAGAAAGCCCTAACGTTTCTCTCTCAGAGCGGGTGGTGGTTTTGAACTATGTGGGTAGCAGCCCAAGTGAAAACCACTATGCCACCAGGGCTCCCTGTGCCACATAGCGGGAGCTGTTGTTTTCCCTAACATTCACTTGGCTATTTCTTTTATAAGAAGCCAAGTAATTTGGCAGCTTATTTCTGTTCCAGTTTTCTTATATAGAAAATGTGGTGACAGTGTGAACCTGTTTGTTGTAGTTTATGTGAACATAATTGAGTGATCTAGACCAAGTGAGCTAGACCAAGTGAGCTGACTGGTCAAAAATCAGACCTGTGGATTGCCAAATTGGTTCTGCTGAGATTGGGGCTTTCCTGGATCCACAGGCTTCCTCCAAGCTGTGTCCGAGAAGCTCTGCATTTTAGAGCTACATTTTATAGTTGAAAGAGAGGCCTAAGGAGGGAGGGAGTCCTTAAGCTCTAAGACCTTAATGCTGTCATTGCTGTCCTCTTTTAGTGTACCTGCAGTTTCCACACTGCAGTGGGAACCATTGAAACAGCTGTTCTCATTCTCTGAGATGGTGTGCCACCCCACTCCATACCACCACCACCTCATCCCTTTCTCTTATTGTAGAGATAATGCCCCTTCCATATGTATCTCAGATATTCAATTAATGAAGAAAGACAAAAGTAGGAGAAATGATTTAGATGAAGGAGACCATAAGCATGAGGCCATAATGGGGTCCAAAGGCTGTGTGGCCATGTCGCTAATTATAGAAATGGATGAAATCTGCCACAAAAATGTGATTGGAGGCAGAGCAATTCATCACTCTCTCAGGCAGGACTACATAAGTGAGAATGGGGCCATTATGGAGACATGGAGACGATCACAGATTAGAAAGGCTTACTGGATTTGTTCTGGGGCCTTCCGACCACTATAACTCATGACCATAGGGTCTTAGACTTTCCCAATTTCCATTGAGGACCTTCCCAGGGAAGTCCCAGAGGGCAGATTGCTCCTCTCTGCTCTGGCTAGTTGTTGTTGCGTGCCATTGAGGACACTTGGACTCGTCGTGACCTCACATACAACCGAATGAAACACTGTAGGGTCGTGCACCATCCTCACAATTGTTCCTGTGCCTGAACCACCGATGAAGCCACTGAGTCCATCCACTTCTTCGAGGACCTCCTCTGTTTCATGGCTTCTCCACTGTACCAAATAGGATGTCCTTCTCCAGGGACTGGTCTCTCCTGACAACATGTCCAAAGTATGTAAGATGGCGTCTTGCCATCCTTGCCTCTAAGCAGCACTCTGGCCTTATTTCTTCTGATACAGATTGGTCAGTCCTTCAGCAGTCCATGGTACTGTCAGTAGTCTTCTGGTGGACCACAATTCGATGCATCTGTTCTTCTACAGCCTTCCTTATTCAGTGTCTAACTTTCACATGCATATGATGCAATGGAAAATAGCATGGCTTAGGTCATGTGCACCTTAGTCCTCAGAGTAACATCATTGTTCTTCAACACTATAAAGAGGTTTTCTGCAGCAGATTTACCCATTACAATACATCTTTTGATCGCCTGACTGCTGTTTCTATGAACATTGATAGTGGATCTAAGCAAGACAAAATCCTTGACAACTGAAGCCCTTTTCTCTGTTTATCACCTATTGGTCCAGTTTTGGGGATTTTGGTCTTCCTTATATTGAATTGTAACCCATATTGAAGGCTGCAATCCTTGATCTTCAGCAAGTGGTTCAATTCCTCCTCACTTTCAGCAAACAAATGGTGTCATATATGCACACAAGCAGGCTCCCAAAAGTTAGTGGAACAAGGAATCAAAAGAGAATGGAATTTTTCAGGGACTTTTTGAAATACCAGTGTGTGTGTGTGTGTGTGTGTGTGTGAGAGAGAGAGAGAGAGAGAGAGAGAGAGAGGAGATGTGGGCATAAAACAAACATCAAGCAACATAAGGGAGAATGCTGTTGGCTGCTGTTGAACTGATTCCGGTGCGCATGCACAGTGACCTGCTGTGTGCACCATAGTGACCCCTCAGAAGCAGATCATCAAGCCTACCTTTCAACTGAAATTCTGAGAATTCACAATTTTCAGAAGTATGTGGATAACAGTGAAAGCCAAAATTCTATTTGCACAGTCCCCACGTGGATTAAGCTTCCAGTGAATTCCTTCAGACCATTGACCAGGGATGTGAACACTCTTGCCACCAGGCAGAGGGCATTGGAAAGTGGATTACCCCTTAGGCAGCCCATGGTGGGGCTTAGAGACTTGCCTAAGTGTATCCTTGAATCGAGGCTGCCATTCTGGGCTGCACGGTCATGAGTCATGCCCCCAAAGCCTTGGTTGTTTGGCCCTGGACCACTCTTGTAAACTGTCCTGTTTAACACAGGTCCCAATCCTTGTCCTATTCTTGCTTCTGTAGTCCCACCTGGAACTGTGATGTTGGGATCTGCCGCCATGTCCTTTCAAGTCTGTGAATCTCAGATAACCCTTACATATCAATAAGACCTCTTGCTAATAGTTTCCCTCCCCTCATCTCGATGGCATGTGTTTGTCCTGTTTAAGATTTAATAAATTATCTTTGAGATTTGGGATTTCCTCTTACCCTAAAACACAAGGCATCTCTGGGTGTATTCCAGCTGCCAACTTTTTAGGTAGTAGTCAAGAAGTTCGCTGTTATGTCACCCAGGAAGCTGGGGAAAGGATGATCACCAGAACAAATCCATTATTCCCTCCACTCGCTTCCTAGCCTTTGAATCTCCACCTTGGAGGCAACTATGGCCTTTCTGTTTCTTTTTGATGATCATGTACGCATGTCCAAGTAAAGCTTACTTTTTACTCTTTTGTATCGCCTATTTCATTAAATATTATATTTTGGAGATTCTTACAAATGGATTCATACAGAATGACCTCATTCATTTAAGAGTGCATGCTGTTACACAATACAGCTATGATAAAATGCATCTAACCAACCTTTCTTTTTTCTCTGTGTATTTTACCAATTTTCCTGTCAAAATTGACCATATCTGAGTTTGCTTTCAGGGACACCTTAAGTCTAGTACCCCTTGAATCCTAGGGCCTGGAGTCCTCCTCCTCTTCAGAACCAATCTCTGTGCAGGTGTGCTGGTATGTGAACTGTGAACCCTCTCCCTAAAATCAAAAAATAAAACCCAAACTCACTGTCATCAAGTCACTGTTGACTTGCAGTGACCCTCTGAGTTTCTGAAACTCTGTCTATGGTAGTAGAAAAACCAGTCTTTCTCAGAGCTGCTGGTAGTTTTGAACTGCCAACCATGTGGATCACAGCATAACTGTTAGGTTTCTCGGGTGGGAAATACCTCAGTTCTTGGCATCACAGGAGAAAGAATTCATGTCGAAGACTGATTGTTGATCCAAATGGGTTTGTATTAAGGAGAGAAGGTGATAGAGGAGAAGAGAAGAGAAAGAGAGGAGAGAGGGGGAAGGGGGAAAGAAAGGATTGAGAGAGAGAGAGAGAGAGAGAGAGAGAGAGAGAGAGAGAGAGAGAGAGAGACCCCACAGAAAAACAGGGAGGTGGTCTCCAGGTTCGGCCTTTAGTGGCTTCGGCTGGGAGGCGTGGTTGACATTATTGGTTGACCCCATTGGCTGAATTAAGCCCACCTGGCCTGGTTTGCACCCACCTAAGTGCACTGCCTCCCTGCCTCATGTGCCTGAATTTGGAGCCTGCCCAGTAGACACCCTGGTCCCAGCTCTAGCTACCTAACATAAAACTACACCATAACACTACTCCCTCCTAAACAGCATAGCTAAAAATATGAGTTGAGCAGAGAAATTGGTTCTTAAAAGAATGCCTTCGCTTACAACCGATTGTCATTTTAAATTTCACTTGATGGTGTAGAGAGAACCAAGAGATCATTCCATCCCTCAGATTACTTGTAAAGTACTGCAGAAACCTCAGGAAAGCCAGCAATTGCCTGCAAGACTGAGGTAAGAATCTCAAGGTTGACTCCCAAAACCATACGCATTGCTATAGAGTTGATTCTGACCCATAGCAACCTTACACAGGACAGGGTAGAACTAACTACCTCTGAGTTTCCAAGTCTGAAACTCTCTATTTTTGTAAATCATTTTATTGGGGGCTCTTACAGGTCTTATAACAATCCATACATCAATTTTGTCAAGCACATTTGTACATATGTTGCAATCATCATTTTCTTTGTATGTGAGCCCTTGGTATCAACTCCTTTTATTTCCCTCCCTCCCAACCCTCCCTACCTCATGAACACTTGATAAATTATTAATTATTATTTTTCATATTGTACAGAATCCGCTGTCTCCATTCACCCAAGTTCTTGTTGTTCATGCCCCCCAGTCACCCCCTGGGGAGCGGCGTGGTTATACAGTGATCATTGCAGTCAGTTCCCCCTTTCACACCCCACCTCTCCCCCACCCTCATGGTATCACTACTCCCATTACTGTTCCTAGGGGGTTTATCTGTCCTGAATTCTGTGTGTCCAGAGCTCTTATCTGCACCAGTGTACATGCTTTGGTCTAGCCGGATTTGTAAGGTGGAACTGGAGTCATGATAGTGGGGTGAGGGCTGGGAGAGTCTGTAACTCTTTATAGGAGTAGAAAGCTTCACAGGAAAGTGAATTTGAGGCTGAGACCTTGGGAAAAGTTTGGTCAAGATAACCAGATGTGGAGTGGTGTAGGGAAGGAAAGATTAAAAATAACCTGGTCCAGGATCCTCACAAATTTTAAGTTCATTTGACGCTCCCTAGGGAGGAAGGAGGAAGAGCTATCAGCAGGCAGGCTGTGTCATGCCTACAGCCTCTACAAAAATGCTTCCTGACTCTTCTCAGAAATTCTGCCAGGTGCTACCAGCCTCCTGAGTCTGAGAATGGTTCCTCTATGTTCTTATTAAGCTGAGGAAGGTTGGCACAAAAATATTTGGGAATCCAAGGAGCATGGTGAGGTCATTTCAGGGGGTCATGAGGAATGACTAGTAGGGATTTCAGCCAAATTAAAGGGCTTAGCAATTTGAATACCAGCTGACTCTGACCTTGATCAAGCCTCTTTACCTTTCTGGGTCAATTAAAAAAATTATTTTTTACCAGGTTTCTACTATATGTCAGATATGGGGAAGCAGTAGACAAACCAATAGAAGCTAGGAAATTTGATCCCACCTGTACAGATGTTGCTTCTAAAGACAGCATTCTTTATGTATGAGTTTGCCAGTAGTAATAATTGTCGTTAATCGTGCACTCTTGCCTGGAGAAAAATCCAAGAATCTGTGTCTTTGTACCTCCCTTTTGACACCCTCAAGGAACCCAGTGGTGCTGTGAGGAAGGCATTGGCCTGCTAACCCAAATACTGGCAGTTCAAACCCACCTGATGCTCCAAAGAAGATGAGACTGTCTGTTCCCCTGAAGATATATCCTTTTGGAAACCCCACAGAGCAACTCTACTCTGTCCTATGAGAGTCAGAATAGACTAGTGAGGACAGTAGATGTGGTTTGGGTTTGGTTTCAACACCTCCTCCCTGATCTACCTCATTACATCACAGTGCCTTAATCAGCTCCCCAAGCTGGTTTGTTTTTATGGCAGATTTTCTTTCTCTCCCCAAGTGCCTGATTGTGGGAAACAGAGGGATTTCTCCCAAGCTGTCTACCCCAAATATATTCCAAACTCAGCTGCTTGCAAATGACTATGCACTTGGAGGTCATCAGGAATAGATCAGGGGTCATTCTCCCTAAGAGTTATCAGCTATCTAGTGCAAGCAGACACCACTGCTTATCCCACAACAAGTAGGATTCACTCCCTTCTGATAAGGATAGTAGTTGTCTGTTTCCTTGTAGGAGACACCAGAGAGGTCAAACCCATCCAAAGATGACCAAGGTTAGGCTGCCATCCTAAAACTAGAATCAGCCCATCTTGTCACATGTATACCCCCCAATCTCTACTCTTGCTATTGCATTTCCATAGACCATCCCCTCTCATTACTGTATCACCTATAGCACATCCCCTTCCTGTGACATGGGTCCTCACCTGTCATTAGGGGGCTTGCATGCCCCCAGAGAATATAAAAACCTGGGTTAGCATCAAATATCTCTCTTTCCACGTAGACCACCAAGCGGGGCTGAGCTGAGTATGCTACTATGAATTGTGTCTGACTCCATTTATTTCAATATTTCTCTTATGCTCTGTAACTTTACTATAATATTTATTTATTATCGCTATACAATTGCGCCCACCGGACTCATAATGATGTGTTAGGGGCTGGCTTCCCCTGACACCTGATGCTTATTCTTCTTCTGTCACCTCTGCCCCCCCCACCCCCCACCTTTCTTCCCTTCCTTCTCTTCCCACTGTTGGCCACACCATTGCTGTGTGTGTTGCTCGACCTTTTTTGTGCAGGTCTCTGCAGGCAGTTGGGAGAAGAAGGGCAGTGAAAGGGACTGAATATGCCACTATCTGTGGGCAGGACAGGATGTCTGATGCTTTGCTGGCTCTTTGATATGTGAGACCAGCAGCCAAACCTACCCCTTTAAGAGCCTGGAG